>NC_084466.1:153715685-154057471 GCF_027409185.1 Cynocephalus volans
TCCAGGCCCAACTGGCTGAATAAAAACAGTCTTTTAGAGAAGCACTAATTTTAACTTATTCATGTAATAATTGTCATAGGTTCAGCCTCTACTTTTTCTGTGTGCATTTTCATGGAAACAGGAAGTTATTGAGAAATCAGACCTGAGGAAAGAAGGAAAAGGTGTGAGAATTTAGACCTCACCACATTCCCTACATTCCTGAACCTGACCTCAGTGCTGAAGCCCACCCCAGTGTTCCAGTGTTTTGTTTTTTTCTAATTCAACTTTGAGTTCTCTCACACACTCTCTCTTTTATTCTCTCTCTCTCTCTCTCTCTCTCTCTCTCACACACACACACACACACACACACACACATGTGCAGACACACAAGTACACACAGAGTGAGGGTATAAAATTTTCAAAGAGCTCTTTCCACCAGAGCCATAAAAGTGTATTCTTGCTAACTTCAATGATAAGTTTAAAAGTCTCACTTTGTAAAGGAGTTAACTGAAGCCCCAAACATTTGATGGTGAATTTACCATATGATAAAAGACATAAAGGATTAAGCAGTGCCTTCCTATAAAACACTCCCTTATCTCAAGTTCCAGGAGAAAGTAACTCCCCACACACCTCCCTAGAGGCTGCACTTTCAATTTCTCATTTTCATATCCCATACTGGACACATGAGCATGACGGCCCAAGCCCTGAACACAGGAACACACTGAGAGGCATGGCACCTTTAAACTCTGGTTTCTAAAGAAAGATCATCAACCTACCAACATCCATGAGCAGGGGACAAAAAATATTGTCGTGCAGCAACTCTGATGCCAGCATTTACCTATTTAGCAGCAGAATAATGAGAATACCTTATTATTGGTACAGGGAATGACAGAAGTCCCCTGAGTCCACCTCCATTGCTCTTAGTACAGTGCATCTGTACAGTTTTCTCATCATAAAGTTGCCTTGCCTGGTGTGCAGAAAAGAGCCAACATTGTAGGCCTTAGACTTTATCTTCAGAAAGCCTTGCTGACAATGTTGCCCTTGGTTGGTGCTGTTGGATTGAATTGTGACCCCCAAAATCCATGCATTAGAAACTCAACCCCCACTGCGATAACGTTAAAGGGGTGGGAAATCCTATCATGGATATTGAAAAGTGGGGCCTTGCAGAGGTGATTAGATTATGAGTACCATGCCCTATTAAGTAAATGGATTAATAAGTTGATGGTTTAATGGTGGCCATGGGTGTGGTTCTGACAGCTTTAAAATGAGAGTGCTTGAGGAGCACGCCCTCTCTGCTTCTGCCATCCACCTGCTTTGCTGTGAAGAGTCACCACCCATCAGCAAGGCTCTCACCAGAACTTTCTCTGGACTTTGGACTTCCCAGCCTCTGAAACTGTAAGCAGTACATATTTCCTTACAAATTACCCTGTATGAGGTATTTCTGTTATGAGCAACAGAAACAGAAGAATACAGCTGGTGTCTGGGAACCTGGGTTTCAGGAGGGTTCACACCATGCTCACTGATATGCAAACTACACTGTTAGTGCTGAATGCCTGCTTTCCTTCTGGAAGTCTGGAAGTTTGGTACATGTCAGGCACAGGATGCTTATATGATTAGGCAGCAGAAAAAGTCCTGGGCACTGAGTTTCTAATGAGCTTCTCCGGGAGACATTTCACATGTGTTGTCAAAGCTCATTTCTGAGGAACTAGATGCATTCTGTGTGATTACACTGGGAAAGGACTCTTAAAACCCTGCACCTGGTTCCTTTTGGGCTTCTCCCTTTGCTGATTTCCCTGTGTGTCCTTTTGTTGTAACAAATCACAGTCATGAGTGTGACTGTATGCTGAGTCTTGTGACTCCTACTAGCAGGACCTAGGGGTGGTCGTGGAGACACCCGACACAGTTGGCATCTGAAAGGGATTTGCCTGACCTTGACTCACTGAAATTTGGCAAAAGCAGTGTTTGGGAAAAGGGAGAATAAGGGGTAAGGGATGGTGAGACTTTGGTCCCTGGGTGGCTGTGGAGTCATCCACATTATGAAACAGCAGCTGAGCTACTGTCTGAGAGTTAAAAGTTGATGGAGGGAAAGATGACAGATCCAGCTCCAGGAGGGGGCGTGCTGGCCATGCTGGCAGTGCTGGCTGCTTCAGGCCATGCCAGCCAAGTGAGAGAGAAAAGAGAGTGTGGCCTGAGCCTGTGTGATGCGATTGGTCTCTGGTCTCTCCACCAGGCAGGAGGAGAAAGGGCCGCTGTGTTCCCAAAGGTGAGCTTGGAATGGGCAAAAAATGTTACAAGTCTGCACTGCATTGGGAAGGGAGAAGAAAGTTAAATCAGTTCCCAAGGCTGGAGCAAAATTTTAGATAAAACAAGGGGAGAGGGAGGGGGTACTCCAGCCTTTTTTCAACCTGCTGCTGGTGCTGCCAGAGCCTGACCAGCCAAGATCTCCCCTGGCAGCTGTAATGTTATCCCTGAAATGCCAAATTTACTGCCAGGGGTTGGTTGTGGGTTGCACTGTGTTCCCCCAGAAAGACATGTCCATGTCCTCACCCCTGGTATCTGTGAATGTGACCTTATTAGTAAATAAGATTTTTGCAGATGTATTCAACTTAAGATGAGGTCATCAGGGGGGGCCCTAATCCAGTATGACTGGTGTCCTTGTAGGAAGCAGAAATGCCACACAAAGACACAGACATTCGTGTAAGATGGCCATGTGAAGATGGAGGCTGAGATTGGAATTATGCTGCCACAAGCGAAAGGACACCTGGGGCCACCAGAAACTACAAGAGACAACGGACGCTTCTGCACCTACACATATGATGAAAAGGAAGAAAATGTCACACACTCGTGATTTTACAAATGCTGCAGGGATCATCTCAATCAGCGTGGCATTGCCCTAGTAGGGCTCTCTGTGGTGACTCTGCACCTGTGACAAGTCTCTGACTTGGTCCTCGGTCTGTCAGTGAAATCTTTGAAAGCTAGGTGGCCATTTCCCTGGTCATCTTATATATAAAAATCTAGACTCCCCATTTTGCCACCCTATGATCCTTCTTCCCCTTTAATTGATGTAATGTTTTCCACAGCACTCACAACACCCGGATATTGCCAATTTTTTGGTTGGTTATGTAAGTCCTTTCAGGCAAATTTTAGGTAGATATAGAGACAAATAGATCCCTAGTTTTATTTAATGCTGAATTGCTAGAATTTACAATGCCTAGAATATAATAGATACTAAATAAATTTGTTAATAAATTAATTAAGCAATTAGTTGTACTCTGTCCTTTCAATGGTGTTCTGTAAAACCATGTGTAAAATGATGATTTAAATAGATTTAAATTTTCTATTAATTTACACTATGCTTTCAAAAACATGTTTCTCTGGGTAATAAAATGATCTTAAAAACACTTTAGGCATCTAACATCTATTTTTAAGAACATTTTCTATTTGTAAGCCTGCAACCTGGCCACATCAATTTCTCCCACATGACTTCCACTAAAGAGATATTTAAATTTCCAGGTAATTCTTAACCATTCATTAGCAACACTCCGCATAGTTAATTTTTACATGAAAAAAAATGCTTGTAAATCCTAGGGCCCTCATGAATACATGGCCACTCTTGGTAGCAGAAATATGGACATTTTCTTTCTGTTAGAACTCATACTGCAAATATGTAGTTTTGCATTTTGACATTAAATTATATTGTCGCTTCAAATATGTTTATAAAATCTTAGTTTTTGTTCACATTAGTTCCCAAATTAGAAAATATTTATAAAACCACTTGACTTCACAAAGCATTATTTTTATTTCTAAGTTTTTATTTTTTTCACATCCAATCAGAATTTAAAAGATGAGGTGGGAAGATTTACTAGCCTTAAAATACTTGTTTATAGTATCTTGTTTATAAATATACACACATACACACACATACATGTACATGAGTGTGTGTGTGTATTCTGTACCTTTTGGTACTTCGACTGTTGCATTGCTACATTGTATCAAAATTGCATTTTTTATGTATCTATCTTTAGCACACACTCTGAGCCCCATGAGAAAACACGGAACTTATTTCCTTATTCATCTCTGCATTTGCAAAACCTAGGTCAGTACCTGACATGTAATATCTAGTCAATAAATGTTGCATTGTTTTTTCTATTGAATTGTATTGCACTTAGCAAGATGTTCACAAACTGTTATCAGAGGTATATTCATTCTGCAACATGTGAGTGGTATTGCAGGCTTTCATACACAGAGTGCTCTGAATATTAAACCAATCTTCATGCTGTAATGCTCATTAACATAATTAAACTCTCTAAGAAACTAAAAATTACCAAAAAATAATCTTTTTCCAAACATTCTCTTTTTTATATCTCTCCCCTGATGTCCCTAGATCCCAATTTTAGAAGCAGATTGTGTTAAGATAAATACAAAATTACTAGAGTTTTATTTGCCTTAAACCTAGGTTGAGAATGACATGAATCCACTTTACATGTTGAGTTCAATTCAGGACATGAATATGACTCTTTTCTGAGAGCTTATAATTTCATATAGCAGATGAGTAATATACAATATATGAAAAAATAGAGAATTGTGGCTTAAATGTAGGAAGAATTTATATGATTTCTGTGCATGCAATGACAATGGTCATTTTGCCACTGAAACATTCAGGAAAAATTTGAAAATACAATGGTACTTAAAATTATTCTGCTTGCTATAATCTCAGTATGAAAAATGTACTTGTGTAGCACTTTTATTTGTGAGTTTTCTTATGGTTGTAGATAGGAAGACAATATTATAAAGATGTCAATTCTCTCTATATTAATCCATATTTAGGCAAATCTAAAATAAAAAAAAGTAAATCAATAGTGTGTTTGAACTAGAGAAGCTTATTTTAGAGTTTTTAAGGTAAAATACGTGTTTAAGAATAATCAGAGGAATTCTGTTGACGAGGACAGTGAGGGAGGACTAATTCTAAGCTATTAAAACACATGATAAAGTCTCAGGCCATAAAACACGTGCTAGTACTGGTACCAAGAAACAACAGGAATATACCAAATACCTATGGAATATTAGTGTACGTAGGAAATGCAAAAATGTAGAGAAATTAAGTTGCCTACGTACCCCACTTGGCACAATTCCAAGAATAGTAAAGGGTTAAATGAACTAAAGTGGTAGCATTTGAAATAGTAAATATAAATTTAAATATAGAAAAAAATTAAAGGTGGATTCAAAATGGATATGCAAAGCATTCAAAGCAAGAATCAAGAAAAACTTGTAGGTGAAGACAAATGTTTGGGGGGGAGGATGAAGAAAATGGTAGCAAAATTGGTTTTAACTGGGGGGAAACAATGAGTATAAAGTGGAGGAGACCTGGGGATATCATATGCACAGTGCAGAAATTGGTTTTTGGCTAAGAAAAAGTATGTATTTATTTGCACGAAGGAGCCTAAGAGTATTTGTGGTTATACAGGGAAAAGAGCTATAAAGAATGAGATTTTGGTGATATGCACTGAAAAGATGTAAAGGGAGGAGAATAACTTGAGGTTCTAGATTGGGCATGTCAAGACCTCAAGGGAGAAGGTAGTTTAAAGTGTTGGGTAATCAGCAGCCCCAAATATTGCAGTAGGTTGTCACAGATGCCGAGTGAAAAAAGAGAAGCAAAGGCAGCGGGGAACACGAAGAGGCCTTGCTACGATTTGTCACACTCTGAATTTCAATTGTCTTCAATTTTCCTTTTTAAGAAAAAAATAAGTTTACTTGATACATAAAGATTAATGATAGATATCTCTCCTTTGTTTTTTAATGTCACCATTTCAAAAAGTTTTGCCACATATCAATGTTGAATATTACATAAATGCCTTACCCCCTACACTAATTATAATTAAAATTTCACTGGGAAATACATAGAGCAATTTATTTCAGGAGGTCTAGAAATATTATACGGGGGTCTGTTAAGAATCAGTTCTGTCAGGAGTCTTATTCAGTATGTTCCAAATAATATGGAAGAGAGAGTATAGAATAAAAATTTTCAAGTCTCGATTACCAAAGATTGTTCAATGTTATGGGGCAGACAAAGCGACGTTAAAATTCACTAGGGTGATTCCACCTTGGAAGTTTCTTAGAACTTCATGCTCCATCTCCTTAGTTTTTCCCAAGTGGTGACATAATCTTGCCACTATTTCCAAACGTGTTGAAAGTGTGAGAAGATACAGAGTATGTAACTTATCTTAACTAAACATATTCAAGCAAACATGGGGCTTTGCACTTACAGAGATGTACAGGTAAATCTAATTTAGTAAAATACATAATTTAGTAAAGTACCCATAAATTTTTAAATGCTGCTCTATTTTCCCTACAGTACATAATCTGTCTTTACATTGTTACTTGTGATTGTTTTAGGAGTTTCTAAATTAAAAGATCCATGGAGGCAGAGACTATGTCTTATTTCTTTATTTGTATTCATCTTATTACATGGCTAGGAACCATGCAGAGTGTTTTGTGTATTATTGTTCTTATGCCATACCCCAATACTATCAGATGGTTGGCATTATTATTATTATTTCTATATTACCAATGAGGAAATTGACTCAAAGATTAACTAACTTGCCATAGATCAAACCTAACTCTTCGACTGCAGAGGCCAAATTCTTAGGCACTTAGGTGTTTCTGCAGCACCTGAACTGTATTAAGGCCTGTAGAGCTAGAGCTGGGGTCTGGTGCTCACAGACCCTAGCCCTAGCTCTACAATTGGTGTAGTCGGCAGGATTCTGAGCAGGTACAGGAGCCAAGAAGCCCTTGGAGAAGGAGAAGATGTGGCTACTTTTGAACATGTTGTGCCCTGTGGCCACTTTCCTATTGACCAGGATCTGGTTGCTGCTCACTATACTGCAAGTCAGCATAGACTAGGCACTACCGTGGACAACCCCTTGAGAGGGGGAGGAAATGTGGCTGTCCTTGAGCATGTGGTACCCAGTGGCCACTTTTCTGCTGACCAAAGCTTGGCTGCTGCTCACTCTGCTGCAAACTGATCGAGATCCGAAGAAGAAAGCAGAGTTGTTGGAAGCGCGGACAATTACCCTGGAGGATAATGTGCAGTGACTGGAAGATTTGAAGTGAAAAGCAGACTTGTTGGAAGCATGGATAGATGTCCTGGAGGATGACATGAAGCAACTGGCCACTCCTGCTTCTCACACCAGAGAAGACAACAAACCCAGTGGTGAGTTGGCGGAGACCATGAGTCCCCAGGCACGACCTGTCGTGCATCAGAAAATGAAGCACAAGCAGTCTATGGGACTGGGTGGACAACCAGTGGGCAATCCACAAGTGACCCAATTCACTACCAATGTCCTGTATACCCAGGTTGAATTGGTTGACTTGGGGAGACAGTTCCGGCAGAAACAGGGGGAGCCCCTAGCTGCTTGGCTGTTGTGGTTATGGGACCGAGGGGTGGAGAGTGTGATGTCCTCCTCGTGAGGAGGTGGAGAAGTTGGCCTCCATCACCATGCACCCATCCCTGAGGCAGCAGCTGCAGAATAGCCGTAGATATGCACCCAGACGAGGTAATCACTCCTTAATGGAATGGGTGAATGCAGCTGCCCGAACCATGTGGGCAAATGCTGGAGAACTGCCCAAGATTGTTAGTAAATGGCAAACATATGCTGAGTTAGTTCAAATAATTCGAGAGCTGGGGATGCGGCAGTCCATGTTTAATGTGCACACTAGTCGCCTGGATGATGAAAATGTTACAGGCAGCATGAGAGACATAGTGCTGCAGAATGCCCCATCAACATCTTTTGGGTCACTGATGGCCATACTGGCCCCATACATTGGTCATCCTATACATGAGGTTACAACCATGATAGCCAGCTTGGGTGAATTAGAGGATAGGAGACAAGCAAAAGGGGTCCTAAATGTGGCTAAGACCAAACCCCCAAGAAATACTCAGGATTTTATCCCAAAGGGACCAAGCAAGACTAACCGTAAGCAGATGTAGCTTGACTTGCTTGCAGCAGGGGTTGATAAAAAGAAAATTGGCCAGCAGCTGAATGCAGTTCTGTTTGCCTTGTGGCAACAATTGCACCCTAAACAGCATTTCACCAAACATCAGGAAGCAGGTAGCAAGTTATGTTCAGTGGATTTAAAGGATTTTTGATTGCTCCTGAGGAGGTGGATGAAATGTTCAATTTTGAATAGGGAGCAGGCCAAGGTGCTCATCTTTGGGGGCAGGCAAGGACCAGCGGCCTCACATTGAATTGGCAATACATCGGTTGGGGACAAATGTACAGCATGTTTTGGCATTGATGGATACAGGTGCAGAATATAGCCTGATATATGGCAATCCAGGTAAGTTTCCAGGGGCCACGGTTCGTATAGATGGCTATGGAGGACATGCTACTGAGGTCAAAGCTGTGTCATTGCCATTGGGAATAGGAAGATTACCCCCTCAAGTATACACTGTATATAAATCCCCTGTAGCTAAATACATCTTGGGTATGGATGTACTTGATGGTTTGCACCTGCAAACAACAGCTGGAGAGTTTCAGCTGTGGATATGGACAGTAAAACCTGTGTTATGAGGATATGCTAAACATGACCCACAGGTGTTACCCAAGCCAAGACGTGTAGTTAATGTAAAACAGTATCACCTACCAGGAGGACATGCAGAGATAAGTGCCACTATATTGGAATTAGAAAAAGTTGGCATTATTCATCCAGCTCATAGCCCATTTAATATTCTGGTATGGCCACTGAAAAAGCCTGATGGAATTGGAGAATGATTGTAGACTATTGAGAACTAAACAAAGTAGTGCCTCCTTTGCATGCAGCCCTGTCTTCAGTTCACAACTTGATGGATCAGCTGATGACTCAGCTGGGAACTCATCATTATGTATTGGACCTTGCAAATGCTTTTTTCTTTATTCCAGTCTTGGCTGATAGCCAAGATCAATTCACCTTCACCTGGGAAGGGAGACAGTGGACCTTTCAAGTGTTGCTCCAAGGTTATCTGCATAGCCCAACCATCTGTCATGGTTTGGTGGATGGGGACCTAGCCAAGTAAACTGACTAGGCCCAGCATGGTTACAGTGATGATGTGTTATTAACTTCTGATTCTCTTGCAGATTTAACACAGGCAGCTCCAACACTGCTAAGTCATTTGGAACAATGTGGGTGGGCTGTGAACATAGCCAAAGTGCAAGGACCTGGGCTATCAGTCAAATTTGGGGTAGTGGTCTGGTTGGGTAAGATGAGAGTCATCCCAGAAGCTATTATAGGCAAGATACAGGCATACCCTCAACCCACAACTGTAGCTCAGCTACAGACATATTTGGGACTTCTGGGGTATTGGAGAGCTTTTGTACCCCATATGGCCCAAATGGCATGCCCACTGTATGCATTGACAAAGAAAGGAGCCCCCTGATTGGACTGAGGAAGTGGAACAGGCTTACTGGGCTACAAAAGGGGCAATACAGCAAGTACAGGCTTTACAAGTGGCTGATTCCACTAAACCTTTTGAGTTAGACATATAACCCAGGAGGGGTTAAGATGGGGTTTGTGGCAGAGACAAAGACCAATTCTGCACACCTGTAGGATTCTGGTCTCAGCTCTGGAAGGGTGCTGAAGTGTGTTATGCCGTAATAGAAAAGCAGTTAGCAGCTGTATATTCTGCCTTGATAGCCACTGAAGCTTCCACAGGAACTGCCAAAGTCCTACCAAGGATGACATATCCTATAACAGGTTGGCTGCACACGTGGGCCACTAACCCTAAAACGTGTGTAGCTCAGACTCCCACTCTGTCTAAAGGGGGAGCATATATAGAACAAAGGAGCACTGTGTCAATGAGTCCTCTGTCCAAAGAGCTGCAAACTGTGCTAGGCCCAGGAGAGGTTGTGGAGGAAACTTTGACACAACTGTTACCCCTGGAGGTGGAGTCTACACCTTTCCATGAGAAACAGGGACCTATCACAGAGCAAGCTTGGTATACAGATGGCTCTAGCATGGGACCTTCAGCATCGTGGACAGCTGTTGCTGTCCAGCCCTTAACAGATACCATGTGGTATGAAAACGGTACAGGGCAAAGCAGTCAATGGGCAGAATTGAGAGCAGTATGGATGGTGATAAAAAATGAGCCTGGGCCATTAAACATCTGTACTGACAGCTGGGCTGTGTACAAAGGTTTAACCCTTTGGATCTCTACTTGGAAATATCAATGGTGGATGGTAGGCCACCTACCCCTGTGGGGACAAGCCATGTGGCAAGAGTTATGGGAACTGGGATATGAGAAAGAAGTAACTCTTTTCCATGTCACAGGACACTTTCCCTTAGCCAGTCCAGGAAATGATGAAGCCAATGCCTTGGCTAAGGTAAGATGGCTGGAGAGAGCCCCAGCTACTGATGTAGCCCAGTGGTTAGATGAATGCAGCATGCTGACAGTAAAACCATGTGGATGGCGGCTCAAAGATGGGCCTTGCCTATAAAATGGGAAGATGTAGTGAATGCTTGTTGTGTTTGTCCTGTATGTGCTCAAGAGAGTCCACACCCCGGGCAGATGCCCCATAGAGTTGGGCAAATAACTCAAGGAAGGGTTCCCCTGACTCGATGGCAAGTGGACTTTGTCGGACCACTGCCAAGGTCAGAGAATTTCAGATACATCTTCACAGCTGTTGATACGGCTACTGGTCTTCTATTTGTATGGCCTTGTAAGGCCCCAGACCAGGTAAACACTGTGAAGGCACTGAATAGCCTTACGGCTATGTATGGTTGGCCTGTAGATATAGAGAGTGATAATGGAACCCACTTTACTGGACATGGGGTTCAGAGGTGGGCCTCCCAGTTGTCCACTCAGTGGAAGTTCCATGTGCCATATCATCCCCAGGCAGCAGGAATGATTGAACGGTACAATGTTCTTTTTTAAAAGGGACTAAGGCTATCTACCCAACCCTCATCCCTGAAGGGGTGGACATGGCGGTTATGGCCAAAAGTCAGGACTCTAAATAAGAAACCCCACAAGGGTGGGCCCTCTCCAGTGGAAGCTCTGTTGCATAAGGCTGCAGCACCTATACAACTGTAAGTCACTGATAAAGATGTGCTTTTGAAGCCAGGATATGGTAAGAATGGAAATATTCTCTTACCGGTCCCAACCTGTTTACAACAAGGACACACAGTACAATGAGAATGGCCTTGGAGAATAAAAGCCTCCCATATATACTGGGTTGGCTTAATAGGGCCTTGGGGAAAAGGATTAGACCAAGGCTTGCAAGTTTCACCTAGGGTGACAAGTACCTGGCCTCCTTGAGTAAAGATAACATGGCCTGGAACAGATAAGCACTCTGTTCTATAGGGCACATTTGTATTATCATTATGGCCAATTATGAGTTCCCCTATACTGTTACATGTAGAACCTATAGACCCCACAGTGTTAGCAGATAAAGTATGGTATCATAAACCAGGTAAGATACCTATTCCTGCAACCATCTTTTCTCAGGGTGGCAAACTAGAATGTATCTTACCAGAGGGGCGAGAACTTCCCCTATTGATACCAATAACACTTCTGTCTTTTCACCCATAGTGTTCTGGCTGCAGGCACTGCACCAGAGTCGACTGGGTACATACGTGTGTTGGTGTGATCACTACTGAATATACACTGAACCTCACATCAGTATGACTACAAGATTCCCATGGAAAATCACGCCAATGATGACTACTAACCAGATGTGTGCAACAAAAGGACAGAATTACAGGACAAGCCTTAAGTCATATCGAACAGACAATAGGTTATATAAATAATAGGGTCATTTATCCTCACTAAGGGAACATCATGGAAGATTTTTAACATGTAGATTATATGGCGAGGGACCCTGAAGTGGTGGATTGTGGGGAAAATAGGATAATTTAGTCAGGCTTCCTTGACATTTCTTGTAAACAAGTTGTGTGGGTGGAGTTAGTGCGCATGTGCACCAATGTGTCTTTTTAGTTTGCTGCTATTGTGTGTTCTTCAGTTTGTGAAGCAGGCTGGCCAGCAGAGAGCTCGTGTCTAAAAATAGAGCATGTTTACTCTGCTGGAAGCTGCTCAGTTTTCAGTTTTTCTTTGGACTTTGCCAGTAACAGTTGAGTTTCTGATTTTCTCTGTGGACTGCTTGGCTCATAGATGTGTGTGTGTGTGCTGAATAAAGACTGTTCCTACTTCAACCAAGGCTCCACGGACCTTTTTGCCAGTTACCTAGCTCATAGACCTGCCTGTAAAGGGTTTGTGAACAGGCTCGAAGGGTCTGTGAGCTCCAGACCCTAGCCCTAGCTCTACAAGGCCCTTAATATAGTTAAGAGTCATGCAGAAAAAAAGATCTTTAAGATGGTAAAGGATCTCAGAGACAAGTTACATAAAAAATAAACTACAGTTGTTCAATGTGGAGTCAAGAAGAGCTAGGAGAGATATGGAAGCTGTGGTGGAGTGATTGAACTGTATCCCTTAAGGTTCACATATTGGAAGCTGAATTCCCACTGTAACTGCTGAGAGTGGGAAATCCTATTATGGTCATTGAACGGTGGGGCCTTGAAGAAGTGATTAGACTGTAGGATAATGCCTAGTGAATGGATTAGGAATGGTGGTCAGGGGTGTGGTTCCAAGGGCTTTAAAAGGAGAGTACGTAAGAGGCTCTCTCTCTGTTCTGCCATGTGAGACCCCTGAGTCATTGTTGCCACCACCAAGGCCTTCACCAAATGTGTTCCCTGGACTTTGGACTTCCCAGCCTCTGAAACTGTAAGCAATAAATTTCATCTTCTTTATAAATGATCCAGTTCCAAGTATTCTGTTATAAGCAACAGAAACAAACTAATGCAGATGGGCTGGAAGTGAGACGCCGAGGAGGGATTTGGGGTTCCCCGTCTCTCCTGTGAGGTTTCATATATCAGACTGGCCTTTCACACAATCGCCTTTGCTGCTCAGAATGAGGTTAAGATAAAATTCAATGACTCCCTCTTCAGATGAAACGAGTTTTCCACTCACCATGTCTTCATACACCAGCGGCAGCTGCTTCAGTCTGTGTTTTCCCCTCCCCCAGCCCCAGCCCACCCTCCTGGGGTCCTGTACCATCCTCCAGCCCCAGCAACTCAAGGTGCCAACCAGACAGCTTGGAGCCTGGGAACAAGGCTAGGCCTGAGGAGCCCCAACCATGTGAAATGATCCAGAGGCAGGGCCACCTGAGGATGATTTGGGGAGGGGGCATCCCTGAGAGGAATGGACAGTCCCAGCATCAAGGAGAGGATTGCAGGAGGCACAAAGGCAGGGAGTGAGGCCAGGTCATATGGAGGAAACTCACTCTCTGTGTCAAGGCCGTTCGGCTGAACCAAAGGTGTGGAGCATCCCAGGGCTCTCTGATGGCAGGAAGCCATGGGGGGAGGGGAGCGCAGCCACTGGCCAGGTGGACACTGGGAGCAGCCTGTAAGAGGCCATGGTCTGGCTCAGGTTTGGAGCCTGTGCAGCTGGAAGGCTGGGTACCACACCTGGGCAACAGCGGTAGGAGAAAGTAGATCTGCCCCTCAGCCCAAGGCCTAGGCCCCCAGGAGCGGGGAGCATCATGAGCACTGTGCCCAGATGGCAGCAGCAAGGACACATCCTGCAAGCAGCTCCCTGGCGCCTCCTCCCAGAGGTGCTGAGGCTGGAGGAGCATCGGCAGCCAGAGTGGCCCAGCATGTGGTGTCCCCAAGAGCCTGGGCAGCAAATCTGAGCCCCATTGGTGAACGGTGAGAACAAAAGTCACCTTTAGGATTTGGGGACCTACCCAGGGAGGGGGGCCCAGAAGAAGGACTGTGGACTTCCACAAATCTCAAATACTGCAAAGTGACATTATTATCAATACTTTGGACTGATCAAACTGTACACATCAGTTCCACACGTGAGTCGACCCTCCCTTCCCCATACCATGCCTGCAGCGAATACAGTGGGCACTCCCACTGCCCATTCCATCTGAGATGCCCGTCTAAGCCGATTCTGTAATTCCATCCCCCTCGGACATGATTAGAACAGGAAAATAAGCGTGTGACCTAATTCTAGCCAATGTGATGCAAAGGGAAATTCACGAGATAGCTTCTGGGAAAGTTTTCTTACTCTTAAGAAAGTTATGGGGAAAGGCAGCCTCTTTCTTTCTCTAGACATAGTCGTGTCTAGATGTGACGTCTGGAGCTGCAGCACATCTTGTGAGCATGAGAGGCACCAGCCTGAGGACAAAGTTGACCTGAGGACAGCGAAGTGGAGGCATAGAAAGAACCCGGGTCCTTAATGACACTCGAGCCTCTGAATCAACCACCTGGAGTGTCTTGATATGTGAGATGTCAAATGTCCTCCATGGTTATCATTTTCTGGACTTGTAGCCTTCGGTTATTTCTCCTTCTGACTCCCCCTGATGAGCAGAATCACCTCTCAGTTCATATTTTCAGTGAGAAGTTCATACGGTCTAACTCTTGTAACGATGACCTTGCGGCGTGTAGTTCTTCTCAGTAGCAAACGCAGTCACATTTGTAACTGCAGTGAATGCCTCCAACCTCCTCCCAGACACAGCTCTCCATTTCACAGACAAGAAAATGGAGGCTCAGCAAGGGGGAGCCATCTGTCCACATGCACACAGCAAGCGATCGGCACATCGTCTGACACCCACCTGCTGACGTTTCCCGGACAGCCCAGGCCTGTTCCTCTCTTGTGGTTACAGATGTTCTTTAGCAGGGCCCAGCCCAGGCAAATCTCCAGGTTAGGCAGCAGGATCTTTAGTGCCCTCGTCTGGCTTCGCGGTGCCTCTCCATCCACGAAGTATGCACGCCACTCACCCCTCACAGCTGGAAGTCCCCTTTTGATCTTCAGAGAACCCAGAACAGAACAGTGACCACACACAGCCACACACAGAATCATGCACCAAAGGCAGGCACAAACATGCCGACGAGACAGCACCAGCTCTGCCATTTTAATGCTGTGGACCTGAGCAAGTTATTCAACCTCTCTGAGCCTCGGTTTCTACATGATAAAAATGCAGACAAGAATACCAACTTCCTAAGGTTTATGAGAATTCATGAGAAAGAATTCTGCCAACAGTTAACAGCCTGGGTTGACCCTCCAGGGTAGGTCAAGGCCTCACCCAGTGCAGCCCATGGCAGACTCTCCGTCCTGTGCAGGCAGCCCTGGACCCTGTGTGGGTGTGGAGGTACAAGAGGGAGGCCGTCCCAGCACTCCTGACCATAGGCTTCAAACCATATGCCCACCCCTAAAGCTCCCTGGCCAGCCAGAGAGCACTGAGGCAGAACTGAGGGAGCAGAGGGGACCGCAGCCTCGCCCTGGATGAGACGGGGCATGGCTGGGGTCTCCAGAGCAGGACTTCCCCATTCCCTGCGAGCAGTCAGGCTAGATGTGACCCGGAAAACCAGTTCAGGCACCGACCCCGCCAGCTTTCACCACTGCCACTGACATTCCAGGAAGAAAAACATAATCCTTTTCCCATACGCACAGCTGAGGCAGGCAACTCACCAAAGAAGAGCTGAGGACAGTGGGAGGAAATCTAACCGACCCACTGAGGCAGAGAGCAGGTTTCAGTTTCCACGAGTGGCCTCCCATCTCACGGCCGGGTCCCCACCTGTGCTCCAGGCTCACTCTGAGCTGTGCTCACTAAGCCAAGCAGGATCTGAGCCAGCCCTGAGCCTAGGAAGGATATGCCCAGATACACATCCCCACGTGTACTAGTCTGTTTTTGTTGCTTATAACAAAATATCTGAGGCTGGGTGATTTATAAAGACAAACAAAGTTTATTGCTTACAGTTTCTGAGGCTAGGAAGTCCAAAGTCCATCTGGTGGTGGCAACAGTGACCCAGGGGTCTCACATTGCAAAATGGTGGAAGCAGAGAGAGCAAGAGAGAGACAGACTCTCCTCTTCTTTTAAGGCCCTCAGAACCACACCCCTGACCACTATTTTTAATCCATTCACTACTGCACGGTCCTACAATCCAATCACCTCTTCAAGGCTCCACCTTTCCATTACCATAATAGGATTTCCCACCCTCTTAACATTCAACCGTGGGGGCTAAGTTTCTAATACTTATAATTTGGGGGACACAAGTAAGCTTCAGTGAGTTTTGGGGGGACATAATTCAATCCACTACACCACCCCAGCACTGCAGCATGGCCACAGAGGGAACCACAGAGCCCACTCCAACCACAAGTTCTGTAGGCCCACAGCACCAGGGACAGGGGGGCCCTGAGTCATTGCTCAACCAGCCACTGAACGGGGTGGGGGGGTGCACAGAAAGCTCCAGCAACCTGGGTGGGATGCTCAGGCTTGAGTTTCCCAGAGTCCTCAGGGGGACAGGGCCAAGCTGCCTTGACAGTGATCTGTTTCTCAGGCTCACGTCTCCACTCCAGGTGCTTCCAGCATCACCCCCCAAATACACCACCTCCATCCAATCCTGGACTCAGGGTCTGCATCTGGGGGCAGGGAGGTCAAACCAATAGAGGACACAGTCTTAGAGGTTGGAAAAGGGAGGGCTCATCCAAAGAAGTGTCCTTCAGTAGTTGAGAGAGAAGCAAGGTAGGAAGAAATTAGGATCTCGGCACTGTGGTCCTCTCGGGTAGGTGTTGTTATGCCCACTTCTCGGATGCAGGAGCTGAGAGATTCAGACATGCCCCAGGTACCCACCCAGGAATAGGTGAAGCTGGGATTCAAGTCCGGGACTCCACCTCCAGGGCCCAGCTCCCAGTTCCTGTACCACACTGGGAGGAGTGGGCAGAGCCCGAGGAAATGGCCCATTCTCTGGAAGGGGGTCATTTCCAACCATTTCATGAAGGTAATAGTCGTCAGAAACTGTCCCATCAGGTCCATGAGATTAATGAGAAGTGGGCAACAGGCAGGACCATGTTTTGTGCCCACAGTCCCCCCAGCCCCTCCAAGGGCTGGCCCCTGTGTGCCTTGGCCTCCCAGGGACGGGGACGGGGACAGTTGTTCACACCTTGAGCAGCTGCATCTCCCATGTTCCCCTTATCTGAAAAAGCCAGAGCTCTGCTTCCTCTTTAAAAACTCTGCTAGTGAGAAGCGCGTTTCATTTGCTCGGGGGAGGCAGCTGTGGGATGAAGTCAGCAGTGTAAACCCTGCCGGCAGATGAATCATCACGTTGCTTTTTATTAATTTTTTTACAGCAATGTTTTTATGATTTTCCAAACACACACAGAAGTACAAGCCTCGTCTCTCTTGTGACTGGCAACGACCATCTGGAGTAGAGTTCAAAAGGCTGAAGATGTGGAAACAAGCTCCGCAGGCCGGGAGGCCAGCGCTTCCATCCAGCGCCCGCGAGGAAGCATCGTTCACCTCCAGACCAAAGGGGAGCGATCGGCCCCCGCAGCCAGACGTCCTCCCACTTTGCCCATTGTAAGGGTCCGGTACGTACATGTGAAGTGAGTTAACTGATTCAACTAAAACCTTCTGTGTGACTAAGGAAATCAAAATTATTGACCTATCGTGGCCCATTAATAAGATGGAATATGATATGGTCAGAAACTTAATGATTGGGGGAATATTTAACAGTAATGGTAAAGTATCCCCTTTCTATTTTTAAGTGAAAAGCAAATTATAAAATTGTGTGTATTTTATCTTCAAAATATGTACATAAATATAGAGAAATATAAATGTGAGGACAGGCAGAAATGCTATTGGTAGTTATCTCTGAATGGTGGGTCATGAATGGTTCGCAATTTCTTCTGTTTCGGTTTTCAACAATGAACGTGTGTTACTCCAGTAATAAGGGATTGTTACTCCAGTGATAATCTATTGGCACTAAAGAATAAGGATTCTGTCCCTGAGGTTCCTCAAGGAGCCCTGTGAGAAGAGAGGAGACTTGGAGACGGGGCATCACGCCGATCCTCGCTCCAACCAGGCAGCTCTGCTCCGGTGGGATTCCATGTGGATTTTACTCCACTGATCAAGGCACTGACAATTGGCACCTTGTACTTTTCAAAAAGTAAACAAAACTTGCCATTGAGCTCCCATCCCCTGGGCGGATGGCAAATTCACTCTGTCATTGCTAGGGTCTCTCTCCAAATAGAGTTGCTAGATTTAGCAAATAAAAATACAGGACACCCAGATATATTTGTATTTCAGATAAATAATGAATAGTTTTTAGTATAAATATATGCCATGCAATATGTGGAACACACTTATACTAAAATACTGTTTATTGTCCATGTAAAATTTGAATTGAACTGGGTGTCCTGCATTGATCTGGCAACCTTATCTCTGTGCCCCAAGGGTCCTGCCAAGGCCCGGGACAGTTATGCAGAACTGAACAGGTGGGGAGGCCCGAGGTCATTGCTCAACACTGCGAGTTCTAAGTCCATGCCCCAGGCCTCCTCGGAGCAGGAGGCTCTGCTACCCCCATGCCAAGTAGGGCTGGGGCATCTCTGCCAAGTCTGGTAACCTGGTAATCAGGGATACTAGCTGGTCACCCCACAAGGCCCTGTCATCTCTCAGCACGCTGTGCAGGCATGGGACCTAGGTGCCCTCTGCTGTCAGAACCCCACACCACCATCCCTGTATCCATCAGAGGCCTGGAGGGAGACACAGGCTCATCAATTTGGGTGACTTGGGTCAGTTTAATAAACTACAGTAGTCCCCCTTATCCTCAGGGGATCCCTGAATCCACAGATAGTACCGAACCCTATCTATACTATGCACCATGCTTTTTGCTATACGTACCACCTAAGATAAAGTTTAATTTGTAAATTAGGCATAGTAAGAGATTAACAATAATAACCAATAACAAAATAAAACAATTATAACAATACACTGTAAATAAAAATTATGTGAATGTGGCCTTTCCCCCTCCCTGTCTCTCAGCATATCTTACTGTACTCTACCTGCCCTACTTGTAATAAACCTCAGCGTATGATTTTTTTTCTTTCCTTATTAAGTCAAGAACTTTCACCTATTCACTTAAAGGAAGCAATTTATGGCTTCTCTTTGGCATATCTGAATTGTCAGCATCCCTGCTCTTGCACTTTGGGGCCATTATCAAGAAAGACAAGGGTGACTTGAACACAAGCACTGTGATATCACAGCCATCGATCTGGTCACCAAGACGGCCGGTGAGTGACTAACAGGCGGGGCAGGGCACGTCTAAGGCCAGATGCACTAGACAAGGCGACAATTCACGTCCCAGGCAGGACAGAGCAGACAGTGCAAGATTCCATCACGCTACTCAGGACGATGCACAATTTAAAATTTGTGAATTGCTTCTCTCTGGAATTTTCCATTTAATATTTTCAGACCATGGTCGACCACAGGTAACTGACTGCAGAAAGCAAAACGGTGGTTAAGAGGGGACTACTGTGTTTACAAAGATGTGAGCCAAATGGAACAAAACCAGGAGGGTGGTACAGCACCCGGGCTCCTGCAGGGGAGGGGAGGGAGTGGCTTCCAGAACCCAGGAACAGGAGGCTGTGAAGGGGACTGCTGGACAGAAGCGGAGGTCCTTGGAGGTCCCAAAGGGACAGATCCCAGGAATTAACACCCGTCCTCCCTCTCTTCCCTCCCACCATCTCCTGCTGGTGCCCGCTGGCCAAACCCAACCGGAAGTCAGGGGCCAGGCAGCCCACAGAGCCAGCCCCCCGGGCTCTGCCTCCAGGCACCTAGAGCCGGTGGGAAGGGCAGAGAGGGCACAGGAGGGGCAAATGGAAGCCACCAGCACAAGCCCCCCAGTCTGGAGGCGTCTCCGTGCCCAGCCCCCCAGTGATGCTCACTGCCGTCCCCTGCCCCCTACAGTCTCCTCAATGAGCTGGAGCGTGAGGCCAGGGATGAGGCACAGTCTCAGCAGCACGTGGCCCCGGGGCAAGAGGATGCAGCAGCCTGGAGACCCGCTCAGAACAAGCGAGAGGAAACGCAGAGAGAAGAGAGCACTACTTCATGGCTCCGCTCTATTATTGATCCATCTGCTTTACGTGTTGGACTCCCACCTAAAAGCATGGGTCAACATGGTTTTGCAGAAGAAAGAAATGAATGCCAGCGCTATAAGCAAACCAAACGAACAAACAAATTCACGGCTCAAAACTCCTAAAATCTGAGCACTGCTGACGACACGTTCCCAGCGTGGACATTAATAAGCCAGGCCCAACAGGCCTGCTCCACGAGGGGTGCTCCACGGTGTTCTGCTGGGGCTGAGCGTCCGCAGCATCCCTGGTTTGCCTTTCACCGAAAGGACCAGCATTGCTCTTTGAGGAATGTGCCCCTTCTCCAACCTCCATCCCGCATTTGAGAGGAGTGACCCCTCCCCTCACTCCAGGGCTGGGGCTTATTTTCTTAAGCCAGTCGGCATATTGCGTGTTCCCGGGCTTCAGTGATTAAGGTTTAGTAATGGGTACCCAAGCCAATCAAAATCAGTGAGAAGCCTGACTGATTGGCTCAGTTGGTTAGCATGGTGCTGATAACACCAAGGCCCAGGGTTTGATCCCTGTACTGGCCAGCCACCAAAAAAAAGAAAGAAAAAAATCGACGAGGCCCCTTCTTCCATAAGCAAGCACTGGACCCAATTTTAAAAAAGGATGTAGCCCCAGGTGCTTTGGCAGCTATTCTGTGCCCATGAGGAGAGGGTCTGCCTGAAAATATGCCAACATCAAGGCAACAGAGGCAAGAAAGGAAGAAGAGAAGCCAGGCCCTGGTTACATCATTTCAGCCCTGCATCAAACCATCCCTGACACAGTTGAGTTACAGGTGCCAATAAAATCCCATGTTTTGCAGAAGCTAGTTTTGAGTTGGGCTTTCTGATACAAGCTTGATTCATAAATGGCATGCAATGTATCGAGGGCCAGGAGCATCATTCCCACTTCTCTCAAGGCCACACAAGTGAAAAACAGCCAGGCTTACAAGGAGGCAGGTCCACCCAGCCAGGAATCAAGGCATCAGTCAGCCTCTGCCAAAGGGACAAGAGAGCACAACTGGAAGCGGAGCTCATCATGAAGGCAACAGAGGGAGCCCTGTACTCTGCCAAAGGTATCGAGCTTTTCAGTCTCCTTTGGAGAGGCAGGACAGCATGGTGGTTACTTATCAGCAGGGACCTAGGGCTTTCTGGCTCTGACCCCTGGACTCGATCCCAGCTTTATTCATTGCTAGCTGATCACCTTGGGCAATGTTCTTAACCTCTGTGGGCTTAAGGATAATAGTAACATCTACCGTATAGACTGTTGTGAAGATTAAACACAATACTATCTAAGTTTAAGTCCTTAGAACAGTGGCTGGCACAGAACTAGCCTCATCCAAAGGTTTTAGCTGCTATTGTTGTTATTAAAATTATCAACACAGGGCCCTCCTTAGATGAGTTTCCCTCTGGAGGTTTATGACCCTCCAGCCTCCCACCCACACATGGAAGAATCCTGCTGCCTGTCCCGCATGAGCCCCACTCCTCTCACCCCCTCCCTGCAGGCTCCACCCTAGCCTGGCCCTGAACCTGACCTGCTGGGTCACCCTGGACCCACCCACACCCGATGTTTAAAGCACATGCCTTTCCCCAGCTTCACACTGTGAAGTGTTTCTGTTGCAAGTGACAGAAAACCCTCCATGAACTGGGGGAGGTGACTTTATTGTCCAGGGCTCCTGTGACACCAGCAGCACGCCACCTCTCACCACCTTCCTTGGCCACCCTTACCTGTGGATGGGCCTCACCTTCTGGCAGGTTGTTTTCAAGTCAAGGATAAGTTTTCTTAAAATCTGAAATCTTAAAAGACGCATCACTTTAAAAATTAGGGTTAACAAGGAAGTCATAGAGAAATTTTCTCAATAGCTGAAATTACAAAAAAAAAAAGCTGAATAATCGTGAACATCCTACACGTAAAAATTTGTTGTTCTTAGAGGAAAATTCAAAGCCTTTAATGTAATAATTAGAAAACAAGAAAAATTGCAAACAAATGAGTCCTATTCAAGGAACTAACAAAAAGCAACAGCTCAACTCAAAGCAACAAGACAGACTAAGGAAAAGATAAAAGCAGAATTCAATAAAATCAAGAACAAAACAGAAGTGATTAACACCATCAAAATACAAACATATAAAATATATAATGAAAACATAGAACAACTCAGGTATAACAAATAGTTTTAAATTAAATAGCTAAGGAATATTATTCATAACTACAAGCCAAACCTTAAAAACAGATTAAATGGATGTCTTTCTGGAAAAAATATAAACTGCCAAAATTGATACAAGAGGAAATAGAAAAGTTGGATAGATCAATAGACATGAAAGAAAGCAAAACCCAAGAGAACCAACAGACAAAGTGTTAGAACTAACAGGTGGATTCAGTACAGTTGCCAGACATACACTCAACACAAAAAGCAATCGTGCTCCTCCCTTCCATCAAAAACCCACTGGAAAAAATACAGCCAAGAATATGATAGGAGCAAAAAATATAAAGTATCTAGGAATGAGCCTACAGGAGAATGCATGAGATCTCTATGAAAAAAAAAAAATTAAATCTAGTAAAGGCACAAAAGGATATGTGAGAATTGGTGATCTGAGCCCTATTCAAGGATGGCACAGTTAACCCTGCCCAGGGTGATTTTCCTCAAGCTAAACTGTCAATTAAAAACAATGCAATTAAGTCCAATCAAAAGCACAGGAACTTTGCAAATTGATTCAAATTTTCCTATAAAAAAATAAAGAATTCATGAAAGGCTAAAAGAACCTTTTTTAAAAAAAGATCAAAGAAGTGGTATTGACAAGGGAATAGAAATCCCAGAATCAGACCAAAATGATGAAAGTAGCATCAACAATCGGGGGGGAAGGATGGATTATTTAGTAAATGATGCTGGAGAGATCAGCTCTCTGTGTGGAGAAGCTTCTGGCTCCCACCATGACAGACTCTGCTGCACGTGGGGAGCCTCTGGCCCAGCATCCCATCCACGCCTGGTCTCATTGGCTTCATCTGCCATCTAACTGTCATGCTGCCCGTTTGACAATCACTGGTCTGGGTATTGCAGTCTGTCTTAATTTCAACATACATTTGTAATACTTTTCAATGCATACTACGTGCTTATGTAATCCAAACTTTTCCTGCATGAAAGAACAATTGAGAAAAGCAAGTTCTAAATGAAAAGCAGATTATTGAAATCCTTACACTGAATTAAGCAAGTAAATAATCAGGCCACTTCAAAGGCAAGATCAGCCACTGAAGCGTTCAGCTTCTAAAAATACGGAGGTGGACTGCCCACGATGAACAATTCCAATAAATTAGCATCAGGAAACAAAAGGAAGTATGAAGAAAAGTATTTGTTTGTCCTGGAGATTTACTTCCTTTAGAAATAGAGATGTTTTGGATTCTTTGTCCAGTTTATGAAGAAGAAAAAAAAAACACTAAAAGCTTCTTTAGATGCAACTATCAATGGCATTTGGAAACTTTTCATGTTGTACACAAAGACAACAACATAAAATACATGAAAAACATGATATATAAGTACATACATGAAATAATGTAATAGAATATATTATAACACATCATATACACACATGTACATATTCCAAATAGTTTAAGGACCACTAAACTAAATTACTAGTTTCAAACAGTTTAAGGACTATATGTGAAAGTTAAATTATAAAGCTAATCAAAGAAAATAGAAAAAGCTTTACGGTCTCAGGACTCAAGAGTTTTTAAAACAATTTGCCGCAAGCACAAACTATGAGAAGAAAAATGACAGATTCAACTTCACCAAAGCTAAAGATTTTTATTTGATAAAGAACACCACAGACAAAGTAAAAAGGACTGACAGACTGGGAGAATGAGGAATTATTATTCAAGTTACGTGAGTAACTCCTACAAATCAGCAAGTCGAAGACAGTCAGCCCCTCAGGGAAATGAGCAAAGGTTGTGATCAGACAATTCACAGCAGAGGAAATCCTGCTGTCCAATAAGCAAGTGGGGCCACCACCCCAGTAACCAGAGACACGGAGATGAAGACATTTCCTCATAGCCACCTGATTCGCAGAAAACAGAAGGCCAAAGGATGCCAAGGGCAGCTGTGCTTTGCAGAAATGGGGGCCTCATTTCCAGCTGGTGGGAGAACCAGCTGGCGCAGGCACTGCAGAGCCACCCAGCAGCTGCTGGTTACATGCATGCACCGCCCTGTGACACAGTGATGTGACCCCTACATGAGTCCTGAAGGCGTTCTTGCAGGACCCCTAAGGAGACACGTAGAAGCATGCTCATTGCATCACGGTTCCGCCCGAACAGTACTAGGCAATGTGGGGCCCCATCGCTCCCGAATGGAAAACGTTTGTGGGTTTGGTTGTTGTTTTAAGAATGCTTGCACATTGGACATTCCATGCTGTAGTCAGATGTATTGAACCAGATTTAAATATAGCAACAAGGACCCATCTCAAAAACAGAATTTCTGGTGAAAAAAGGAAGAAATAGATGAGATTTGTGAGCCAATACTATTTATGCAGATTTTAAAATACACACAAAACAGCACTACCTATTTGTCAGAGTCACTTGTTTTTTAAAAAGTGTGTAACGTATTAAAGGCACATTGGAAGAACATAAATGCACGAAAGTGGATATTATTGGGAGGAGGGAAATGAGGGGAAGGAGAAAGGACAAAGGATGAAAGTAATAACGTCAATAAAACGGAAACGCAGCCTTGCACCGGCCACTGGTGAAGTGTCTGCCACCCCACGCCCACGCCACCTCTCAGCAAAGCCCCCAAGGAGCCCAGTGCACACTGAGGGTGAGCCCCAGAGGTCTTGGGGGTCATCGAATCTGGGAAAGATGTCCCAGATGACTCCTGGGTGACAGTCACAGTCTCAGATGCCATCTGAATAACTGAGTGTTATTCCTTGTCAATTAGGTTTCAGTCCTAATCATCCTAGAGCAGGAGAAAAGAATAACTGTCCTCTATTTCAGGGATTCCCAAGGGTGCTCAGGTGGGGAGGGGTGGACCTCTACCCCCTGCAACAGCAGCAGCAGAGATGTGCCAGGAAACTAAGTGCCTCAGGACCCTGGGGAAGGAAGGGGGTGCTGATGGGCGGTATTTGTTTACCTTCCCTGCAGTGACAGTCTGAGCAGTGACAGCGTCAGTGTACCACCAACAGCACAGATGCTGAGGAAGAGCCGATGGGATCTACGGAAGGAGGAAAGGACAGACACACATACCAACAGAGCAGAGGAAGGCCTCTGACTATACACCATGTTCCAAACACACATCTGGCCATGGCTTAAATTTGTGTCATGAAAACATGGAGTGAGCTGAGCACATCCTGGAATCCTGTAGGCAAATAAAACATATCCCTTTAAGCCCCAGCCTTTTTATTTTAACCATTTAGGATAAGCACACTTTGTGAAATGTACAGATGCTCCCCACTTTTCTTAAATTGTCCACAGGATGCTAAGTGTAATTCAACATCTTCTCAGAGGAGTCATCATTTGTAATGTGTGTCCCTCCTTCCATAACACCACGGGGACCTCAGGGCTGACAGTTCACCCCACTCTTCCATCCAAACCTCATTCTTCCCTCTCTGAGCTTGGGACCTTCTCCTAGGTTGTCCCCTCTGCCGGGGCCACTCTCTGTGACTCTGCAGTGAGCGGGTCACCAACTGTTCCCATGCACACCAGGCTGAAGTTCTGCTCTGGCTCCATCACCGGTGTGTCCCCAGGGCACAGCTCTGTGCTGCAGGAGGGCATCTTTAGTCATGGGAAACTCGCTCCTACTTGCTTTGGGGGCCTGGTAGCTCTCTCTGCCAAGGAGGAAGAGTACAGTGTTCCCAGCTAGGCCAGCGCCTTGGAGGGACTTGGTCTCAGCTTACCCACAGTGGGGTCAACAGAGGACTGAGGACTCAGCCTTGAGCTCAGGGTGCAGAATCCTCAGCAAGCCCTAGGCTGAGATGGGGTGAGGATGAATGAGGACAGGACCCCAACTCAGGGGAGATGGGAAGGGAACTGGCCCAGAGGACATTCTCAGCTGTGGGAGACTGTGTTCACAGAAGACAGGAGCAAGGGGAAGTCATGTCAGAAAAACCATCACCAGCAGACAGCGGGAGGGAGCCAGGGCCCAGGTGCTGCTGAGCACGGCGTGGAGAGGCCAGCACGTGGGTGCCCAGGACAGCCTGGCCCTCGGCACTGCCCACGTCTTCCCTGTGCTGGCTCCTCCTCATCTTTCTGATGACTTAACAGCTTAAGGGCCCCAGGGCTCAGTCCTCAGTCCTCTCTTCTCTCTCCACACTCAACCTTGCCAATCTCACCTAGTTTCAAGGCTTAACGTTGTATGTTGAAAACTCCCAGATTGACATCCACACTGAATGTCTCTCTGGAACCTCAGGCTCATGTATCTAGTTGCCTACGTGACACGTTTCTGCCTGGATGTCTAACAGACATCCGTGTCAGTCATCAACTGCTGTGTAACAAACACCCCAACACTTAGTGCCCCCAGAGAATGGCGTATTGTCTCTTGTGCTTGGGTTGGGCAGGAAATCTGGGCAGGGCTTGTCTGGGCAGTTCTTCTGCTCCTCGTGAGTTGGCTGGAGTCACTCCCACAGTCCTCTGGGAGCTTGGCTGGGGCTGGAACATGGAAGAAGTTCTTCCTTCCGAGCCCGGCAGCTGGTGCTGCTTGTGTCCCCAGCTCACCTGTGCATGGCTTCTCCTCCTCCAGTAGTCTATCTCAGCTCCTTCATGGCACAGCAGCTGCATGCCAAGAAAGGCCTCTTCGGGGCGAGGCCAGGAGCTGGCACAGCTTCATTTCTTCCACACTCTATTGGTCAAAGCAAGTTACAAGGCCAGCTGTAACTCGGGGGGGCAGGTAGGAAGAGGGTACAGGAGGGGTGGAATCATCAGCAGTGGCCTTTGGAGCCTTTTTACCAGGGTATCTCATACCCGACCTGCAGAAATAGAACCCCTGGTCTTCTCCCCAGACATGGTCCCCTACCGCCTCCCCAGCCGACGCCACGGCCCATCCAGTCCTCCAGCCAGAAACCCTGGATGTCTAATCCATCACATATCCTGTGGGCTCTGTCTTGAAAATATATCCCAAATTCCATTCTTCCCAGCTCCTTCACTGCTCCCAGCCGAGTCTGAGCCCCCAGCAGACTTCTCCAGCCCCCTCAACAGCCTCCTAAGGCTGTCCTGGCACCTGCTCTGGGAGGCTGTTCCCCTACATGGCACCAGGTTGATCTTTCTATCCTTCAGGCCAGGTCGTAGGTCAGAAGGTTCTATTTAAACCTTCCTGTGGCTTCCTCTTTCCCCCCAGAGTAAAGCCAAAGTCCTCGCAGCGACCCCAGGGCCTGCACCGTCTGCGCGCCCCACCCCCCCCACACACACACACGCTACACACGACTGCCCAGACCTGGTCTCCCGCCACTGGCTCTCAGCTCCCGCACCCTGGCCTTCCATCTGGGGAGCACCTGTGGCTCACAAAGCTTGGCCTGAGCCAAGACCAGCTACATACTTTGCGGGGCCCAGTTCAAAGTGAAAACACAGGCCCTTGTCCCAAATGACTAAGAATTTCAAGATGGCAGCAGGAAGGTTTTAAAACAGAGATGGGGCCTTCTGAGGTGGGGCTGTGTGTGCCTGCCTGGGGGGATCACACACCAAGAAGCCAGACCTGCCTGAACCCCTCGACTCACCTGGCCCTGAGAACAGCTGTGTGAAGCAAGCAACATGGAGATTTTTGTTATTTTCCCCGTCAAGATAAGGAAACAGGCCCAGAGAGGGAAGGGGTGTACTCAGAGCCGCACAGCTGGAAAGCTGCGGACTCCAAGCCTCAGCAACAGAGACTGTGCTCCGCCTGTGGCTCCCACCCGCTTCCCCTCCATGCCTGGGTCCAACCCTGAGAGAAGAAGGGCTCCGAGTCCTGTCCTCCCTGCCCCCACCCCTGCCCAGGCCTCCTCGCCAGCCCCGTGGACACTCCCATGTGGCATCAAATGTCCAGACCCACCTGCCATGCTCCCCAGGCCCCATCTAGTGTCGTGGTCAAAGCCCCTCCTCATTGGGAATTAGGGCTTTGAGCTGGGACTAAAGCCAAGAAAGATGGTAAAACAGAAAAGCAGAACCCGGAAGGAGAATGTTGCTTCCGAGGACGGGAATCAAGGGACACGAGGCTGCCTGGAGGAAGTTGCACAGGAGAAGGGGTGGAAGGTACTAAACAGCATAAATCAGAAGCCCCAGAACCCCACCCTGGGGGCCCGAGAGTGTTGCCTCCTCCAGGCAGAGCCCAGCAGGGCCGGGCAAGGCAGGTCTCTCTCTGTGGGGACCACAGCACCAGGGCTATGACGCAGAAGCCCTAATTAGGGGCTTGCAAATGGCTTAGCCCAGGATTATATAAAGCCCATGAGCCAAGCCACCACAGGCCCCAGCCCCCGTCAGGACAGACTTAATGGCCTGGGCTGGAGTCACCACCAACATAAAGTATTCTTGTTCCCAGCAATGTTAACAAGATATTTATGGACCCGGGACAACTTCAGGACAACACTTGGCTTATGGAGCTGGCTGCCCAGACAATCAGGGCAAAGAGGCAGGTCAGCAAAAGGGACCAGGGACAAAGGTTGTAAAGGCAGGCAGAACTGAGAGCCATTCAACACTCTGCACAGTGGCTGTGCCCTCCCCCACCTGTTAACACACATCCAGATGGGCTCAGCCCTGGGAGGGACCTTCACCTTCACAGAGGCAGGGAGGGGCTGGGGACACAGTATTCCTGGGCCTGGGAAGCCCTTGTCACCACCAACACCAACATGCAGCCTCAGTACACAGCCCCAGACACAATAACCATTGGAGCAGGGCCTCTGAGTCACTGCCCCCAGCAGCACCAGAGACCCTGAAACAACCCTGGGCTCCCACAGACCTCCCCACTGTTTCAATGAATCCACGTGCTTCGTCACACAGCAGTTACTGTGTTGTCCCATTTTTGCTCATCAAAATGGCCATAACTTGGTCCAGTATGAGAGAGATGCGCCCTCATGTTGATGTGACTCCAGCCAAAGCAGAGGCACTTGGCGTTTCAATTCATTGGACTCAAGTGACCGTGAGATTTCCACGTTTCACTTTTGTGCAGCTGGCATTGCTGGAGAACGAAACATATGCAAGACCCGGTGTAAGGGCTGCACTTGGACAATCTCGTTCAGGCCTCACAGCAGCTTGGGAGTAAGCGTGTCACCCTCAACTCCACATCACAGCTAAGGAATCAGGCTCAGGACAGCCTGAAGCCCTATATACTTGTAGGTGATGGCCAGGATTCCAACCCAGATATGCAGAAGGTAACGCCAGGCTCCTTCCACCCGACGCGTCCACCACCACACAGGCAACCTCCCATTTCTCTCCTCCTGGGAGGCAAGGCAGCTGCCAAGAGGGGAAGGAGCAACCAGCTCTGCTCCACCTGGCAGTCAAAGAGGACTTCCTGGAGGTGGCAATATCTGAGTCAGGCCTAGAATAATAGCAGGGCTTGGCTAAGAGAGAGGAACAAAGGGAAACAGAGCATGCATAGAGGCCCAAGCATGGCAGGAAGGGACCAGAGGAGTCCTGGTGCCACAGTGCACATCCTGGAGGCTCTAAGATTTGGGGCTCCACCCTATTGTGATTAATAACAGCAACAACTACTACATATCTAGCATTCATCGTGTGCTTTATAGAATTGTTTTATCCTCAGAAATACACTACGAAAGAAGAACTATTATCTCCAGGAAGCTGAGACACAGGGAGGTGAAGAAACTGACAGTAAGAGCTTAAGCGAATGCTGGAGCCAGGCCTAGAATATAGGTTTCATTTGCCGCCAGTGGCCATGAGCTCAGTCGCCGTGCAGAGGCCTGTTGACAGGGTGGGTTTGCATGAGCTGGCAAAAACAGCATTGGACTTGTGGGGACACCTTGGTTTCACTCTCAGCTGTGACACTCACTTGACAATCGGGGCAGATAATTTCACCTCTGGGCGTATCCAGGAAGTGGGGCCCACAGCCCCTTTCCCTCCACCTTCCCTGCAGGACTGAAAAGGTCGGCCCTTGGAAGGGCTTTGCTGGCTGTAGTAGCTGAATAATGAACCTCAGAAATGTCCAATCCTAATCCCCAGAACTGTGAATATGTTGCCTCTTATCTGGTAAAAGGACTTCGCAGATGTGATTAAGTTAATGCTCTTGAGATGGGATATTCTGGGTTATCTGGTGGGCCCCATGTAGTCACGAGGGTCCTTATAAGAGGGAGGCAGGAAGGTCAGAGCCAGAGCAGACGTGATGGTGGAAACAGAGGTCAGAGTAAAGGGCCTTGAAGACAAAGGAAGGGGCCGTGAGCCAAAGAACATGGTGGCCTCCGGAAGCTGGAAAAGGCAAGGAAAAGGATTCTCCCCTAGCGCCTCCGGAAGGAACCAGCCCTGCCGACACCTTGATGCTAGCCCAGTGAGACTGATTTGGGACTTCTGGCCTCCAGAACTGTAAGATGATGAATCTGCGTTGTGTTAAGCCACCAAGTGTGTCGTAATTTGTTACAGTAGCCACAGGAACCGTGCAGAGTGGCTTCGACACCCCACTCATATGGGGGCGATTCTAGCTGCAACTCCAAACCCTGCAGATTTTACACAAGTGTCTCTTTTGCTCAGACCAAATTAATTCTGAATTCCACTCTGAGTGAAGAAAACAGGCTTCAGGTCATCGCATTCTACTTCCTGTGGAGGGTTTTTTTTAAAAAGCTGAAAAATACATAATTACGTTACACAGCACCAGGCTCTTCCTGTTCCCCCAAACAAAACACATTTTCTTCTCAGACAGTGATTTTAAGGTGTTTTCTGAACAAAACGGGACCTGTTCGGGTGGAGGTTACTGCCCGCCACCGAGTCACCAGGTCTGCCCGCGAGGGGCTGGAATAACAGCGCCAGGAAAGGGGGCGTTGTCGGCCAAGCTGGGTGGCAGGGGCTTCAGGGTCAAGGGGTCGAGGCTTTAGCGTGGGGAGTTTTCCAAGAGCTATAACTATGACAAGTCGACTTTGTGCACAGGGGATGTTGCCATATTTTATTAATAAGCCTGATGAAAATGTATATGGTGTGGGAGGAGGCAGAGCCCAGGAGACTCTACCTGATTAAACCGCCCACACGACAGGAAACAGGCTGCGTGCATATTCCTGGCTCGGGGAAAGGCCATCGGTGCCCAACCTTGGGGTCTGTCCTCCTCTACCCCGGTCCAAGCACAGACAGACTTGGTGAGCAAAGCCTCAACAGACCGGACCTGCATACTGCCGGCCACCAGCCAGGCCACGACTCCTGCCAGGGAAGAGGCAAAGAGAAGGTCAAGGGACAGAAGCCCTAGTCCCTGCTGTGAGCCAAGGCAAGTCATTGCCTATCTCTGGGCCTCAGTCTCCCCAGCCAGAGCCAGGGCTCACTGCACTAAGGGACCCAGCCTGAAGGCCTGGCCTCCCTCGTTCAGGTCCCCAAGCTCAGGTCTGGCTCCACCCCCAGCTGCTCTCTCCTCTCACCTCCTCCCGGACATGCCCCAGCCCAAGCCGGAGCATTTGCCAGCTCTGCCCACTCCCTCTCCCCCCAGTTCTGAGAAAGGACACCCCTTTCTGCTTGAGGTTCTCAGTCTCTTCCTTGCTCCTCATCTCCTGGAGATCTCCCCTAACTTGAACTTGCTTCTTGAACACTTGGACAAAGGAAACTTTATCCACAACTCTCTCCGTCCCAGGCTTCACTCCTCTCTCTTTCCCCTCAGGATCTTTACCCTCTGGCTTAGTTTGCATTCCCCTAAAGACAACCCAGAGACAGGAACTGGGTGCAGGTAGACTATTTGGGAGGTGGTTCCAAGAAGTACAAAGGAAGATGTGGGAAAAGCAAGATTTGTTGATTGAATTATGTCCCCCAAAAAGATATGCCAGGTCCTGACCCCTGGTACCTGTGAACGTGACCTTGTTTGGAAAGTAGGGTCTTTGCAGCAATTAAGGGTTCAGGTCTGTACTGTGATTAGATTGTAAGGTAAGAGCTGTGATTAGGGTGGGCCCTTACTCCAGTATGATGACATCATAAGAAGAGACAAAGACACAGAGGGAAGATGACCACATGAAGACAGAGGCAGACACAGGAGCGATGCAGCTATAAGCCAAGGACACCAAGCCTTGATTGCCAGCAACCACCAGAAGCCAGGAGAGGGAGCCCAGCCCTGCCGTGTCTGCTGTTCTAGGCCACCCACTTTGTGGTGGTTTGTCACAGCATCCCTAGGAAACTCCTACTATATTACATACATATATATCAAAATGGTTCTGCTTCTCCAGTCTAAACTCAAGCGGCATGTCCTTCTCTCTGGCCACCCAGCATCCTTGTATGCCCCTTTCTCACTGCATGCATCTTGGAGGAAGGCAGGGACCCCACCCCATTACAGAGGCTGACAATGCGAGAGACCTTCCTTCCCAGCCTCTATTGCGGCCAGGACAACAGATATTTGATGAGAGTTCTTCCCACTACATGTATGTGAGAGCCAGTAACACAAAATCTGGGACTGTGTAGACACCTAGCTGGGAGGTTGGGGGCAACAGGTTGTGGGTTCTAGAGGCTTCCAGGGTTGGCTTCAAGCAGTAACAGCCAGCTCTTGCACTGGTGGAGTCAGCAGCACACACGAAGGTGTCAGCACCCACTGGAGGTCTCAAGGTTTCTACCCTGGCTCTGCAAAGTGATTGTGATGTGGGAGGTAGGGTCCAGGGCAGGCGACAGATGGCCTCAACCCACCCAGTCCTCTTATCAGGTTCTTGACTCCACCACAGGAAAGAATCCAAGAGCAGAGTCACAGTAGAAAGTGAGAACAAGTTTAACATAACAGATAAGAAATACGGGTTCCACAGAGAGAGTGCGGCACAGCTGCAGAGACTGAGCAGGGCCCACACCAAGTCTAACCCGAAAGCAAGTTCGGTACATACATCAAGTCTAACACAAAAGCCAGTTCAGTATAGACATATAGTCTAACACAAAAGCCAGAAAAACATACTTAAAGTTCAGAACGAAGTGCAGGCTGGCTGTAAAGTAAGGCAAGTCATAACCGAAGCCAAAATGTTTCATGATTTTAGTTATTTTACTTATACTAAGTTTCCATTTATATTGCCAGAGCTAGGACTCAGAACCTTCAAACCCATTGTACAGCCTGGGTCACCAGACCCCTCACATGCCAGGCTGGGTCCCCAGACTGCTGACACTCAGGTCCATGCTAAGTAATTGGGAAGGATTCCGGGAGCTATTGGCAGATGACACGAGCTCAGTCCTCAACTTCCTCAGCGGCAGCAGCTTACAGGTCCCGTGGTGGCAGTGGCCTTGTGGAGGGTCCCAGGGGCACTAGCAGCAGCAGCAGCCTGTAGCAGCAGTAGTAGGGGCATTCCAAGGGTGGGAGGCGCCATGGATCAGAGCCACTCGTCCTTTATACTTAAGTCATAACCCAGGACACCTGGGTGCACATGCACAACTATATTAGACGAAAACCAAGGAACACTTGCATGCACATGTATATTTACATCAAATGCTCAGCAAGATCCTGAAAGTCTGAGGGGCCCTGACCATTTTCCTATATTTTCCCAACACTGGCTCAAGAGAGTGAGCAGCTGCTGGCTGAAAGTAAGTTAGATACAAAATAAATTATACACACCTCTGCCAGTGACATGCCAGCTGTCTCCAGGAAAGTGAGCAACCACCCTGCCTTCAGCTAGGATTCAGCTTTTATAGTTTTTCTATCTAATGAATATTCAGTTAAGGGGGTGGTTCCCAGTTGTATGCACCAGAATATTCTGTGCTTTCTATTGAGCATGCCCAGCCACTGGATGGGATAAGCCAACCCTCTGCTGTCTCACTTTCCCCATGTTGGTGCTAAGAATAGGTCTAACTGGCAACAGTTACTTTCTTTCAGGGGAGAGCTCAGAGGAGGGGGCCTGAGACCTCAGAGAGTGGCTGGAAACCCAGAGGCATGTCCTGAAACCACAGCCCAGGAAAACTAAGCACATCCTGTATCAACTGTGAACATCATTCCTGGCTCCATAGGCTCCAAACCTGGTTGTCCTACCCATGCAGAGATCCTCTAACACATTTCTGTTTTGCTTTAATGAGCAGAATTAGCTTCAGCTGCTGGCAGCTACGCTCTTTGGCATGCAATTTAGTGCACACAGCTCGCTCCACTTGTGCTTGCAGCCCTGCTGGCTCCAAGATTCTGGTGGGAGGCTTTGAAGTGGGTCAGGAGATGATCTGTGTGTGTGTGATTTCCCACTTTCAAGGCTGGGCTGCTGGCTCTCTCCTCTTTCCCGTGAACAATGTAAGAGAATGGTTTTGAATATAGGCTTTGGCAGCCACAGGGCTGAAGTAGAATCCTGGTTCCTTGGTGGCTGTGTGTTCTTGGGTGAGTTACATAGCCTCTCTGAACCGTTATCTGTAAAACAAGAATAATAATACTGAGAATTTGTAATAGACAAATAGGATTTCTTGTCTTTCCCAGAAACCCTTCCTTCTCCTGGTGATGGAGCCTGTCTTTGGGGGATAAATTCACTTGTGACTCACTGAGGGATGAGCACGGGTCTCCAGGGGGCTCATCAAAGTTTTCCCAGGATTTTTCTGCTTAAAAAGGACCATCTGTTTCTGCTGAGATTACTGTGAAGGTCGAGTTTCATTCTGGTTGCAAGCAGCCATCCTGGCTGTGATGCAGAGAGTATCTCTTGGGGTGATGAAGAGGACAGAACACCTGGGACTCTGCCTCTAACTGCCAGCTGGGGAGATGGGGTTCTGAAGACACCTTCCAGCTCCTGGATCCAGATGGGCTTGAAGCTAATCTACCGATGAACTTTTCAGAGAACTTTAGTCTCTGAGTAGGATTAAATGAGAAAACACAGATAAAGTGCTGAGCATGGATCCAGGACAGAATCTGCCAGGTTTTCTGTTCCAGGACACTTGACAATGTGATTAGACTGCAGGTGGATTGTCCCACCAGCTTGCCAGGCATGCCCAGTCCTCCATTCTAGTGTTATACAAAGCTTAGGTTCGGGCTGGGGCCCTGGCTACACACAATTTTGTACTGTACTTAACATTTTGTTGCGGACATTTTCTCATGTTCGAAAGCCTGATTTGTAATGTCAAACAAATCAAAATGAGGACTTCCCATAATTTTTTTTTAGCTGGCCTCCTATGATTTGACATTAAGTTTGTCTCCCATTTTCCACTTTACAAGTTATGCTGTAAATGCAGGTTTGTGCACAAACCTCTGACTGCATCACAGATTATTTTCCTGGGATGGATTTCTAGAAGTGGAATGAGTAGGTCATGGGCATTTTTAGAGCTATTGATACGTGTTTGGATGCTCAGTTTTGAAACATCATCTGTGGCTTTTTTTTTTTTTTTTTTTTTGTCTTTTTTGTGTGTGTGTGTGACCGGCCGCACCGCGCTCAGCCAGTGAGCGCACTGGCCATCCTTATATAGGATTCGAACCCACGGTGGGAGAACTGCTGCACTCCCAGCGCCACACTCTCCCGAGTGCGCCACGGGGTCTGCCCTGTGCCCTTTTTTAAACACTACTTCCCACCCTTAACTAATCTTCATTGCCAGAAATTCTTCCTCAGCTACATTAATTTAGTGCTGTGGCTAGATGCTGTAGTAAGCATCCTATGTCTTTTCTTACTTGTAACAATCCAATCACATGGATAAGATCATTGCCCAGTTTTAGAGATGAAGAAACAGAGGCTTAAAGAATGTTTGTTACTTGCCAAATGCAACACAGATAGAAAGGGTGGAGGCAAAACATACTCTAGATTTTTCTGACTAAATCCTATGCTGTTCTGCCATGAAATCCTCCTGAGAGGGAGGGATCACTTCCTACCAAGAGTCCTACCTGAAAACAATTCCCCCAGCTGGTGCCTAGACATTTCCTGTGTAACACCATGAGAGACCCAACTAGAAGCACATTCTAAATTATTTTAGGTCCCAGATCACGCAGGTTACACCTTAACAACATCAGGGTTGTTTGCAGTGAGGATCTTTTCTAAGCAAAGCACAGTTGCATAGATCTGTGGAGTCTGATGAATGGAGCATTTCCCAGTCTGGGGTCTTTAAGATGCAAATTACCCCCTTGGTCAACAGGGCAGCAGCCTGGGCACTGGTTTGCTGTTCCTTCCAATGACACTGTCACATCCCGCCTGGACAAGTTCAGAGTGACAAAGAGAAGAGCAGGTGCTAAGTAGGCAGAGTTCACCAAGCTCCCCCTCAGGACTGAGGGAGAGAGAGAGGGACTTTCTGGGATTTCAGCAACTGTCAGAAATGGGGCGGTGGGTGCAGAAACCTCAGGCCAGGACATTGGGTCTGAGGATCCAGGGAGGTTTGGGCAGTTTTGATTTGGAGTTGGGCTTGTTATTCCTTTGTTCCTGGAGTGCCCAGCAGGAAACTCTTAATAAAGGAGCTCATGGGAAAGTGGGGTCACGTGCTACAGCTGGTGTGGCAGAAGAGGGACCCTGAATGGGAGAAGGCCATCATGCTGAGATGCTGAAGACCTGGGGAAGAAAGGGACCCTTGGGTGGATGGATGAAGGTGGGGGTTTAGCTGGACCTGAAACACTGGGTGCTGTGGGGGTCAGGGTGGGCTTAGCAAGACCTGTGTGTTCCCCGACAGGGTCAGCTCATTTCCTCAGCCAGTTGAAGGCCTTTTGAAAGCAGGCAGACCTAAGAGGAGAGAGCTCTAAATAGAGTCCAGGTAGCTGGCCTCCGCTCCTGGCTCTGTCACTCACCAGCCGTGTGACCACGAGCAAGTCACTCCACTGCCCACTTGCTGGTGCCTTCTGTACTCTAACCTGGAACCTGGCAAGGACTGACTTGAAGTGAGACCCCGAGTCTCCTCTCATTTGAGGCACACACAATGCATCATGCAGTGTCATTGTTATCAAAATCTGCCCCTCGTCATGCCTAGTGCTTGCCTTACTCACACGGTCCAGATGCTAAGCGCCCTGCAAAGGAAGTGCTATCATCCCATCTTACAGACGGAAGCCTAGGAACCAACTCAACACTGGCCATGCAAAGGGGACAAGACAAGTGCCCGGCCCTTGGGGAGCTCATTTGCCACCAAGGACATTCTCCCCCACTCAGGGAGACTCTTCAACCACTTCCAATAAGAGACAGCACAGGTAAGGGGTGGCCTCCACCCCTACGTACCTCACCCCCTTCTCCATTTCCTCTCTGTCCATTCCCAGAGCAAGTGCTGGACCTTCAGCCATGCACGATTCAGGCGGCGAGAGCGCTTCCTTCGCAGGCCCGTCTGGAGGAGAGGGCACGGTGCTGCGCAGCAAACCCCCAGCGCAGAGCATTCATGATGGTGCCTCATCCTCCCTGGAGGAGGAGCCGTGTGTACACGGTGGCGGTAACAGCAGTGCCTACCTCGGGGTCCTGGGAGGATTAAGTGGGATCCCGGCTGTGAGGTCTGCCCTGGAACCTGACACCTCAGTGCCCAGTGAATGCAATGGGGGGAAGACACAGGGGCCATCACCACCTGGAGGGCAGAATAACTGGGGCTCACTTGCCTTCTCGGAAGACTGCCCACCCCTGCCCCCGGAGCACCCCAGGCCCTGCGCACTTAACACAAATATGCAGCGTGGAAATGGAGATGCCATTTGGGGAAGGACCAGCCTCGAGGGGAGGGAGGAGGTGCAGTGGTAGAGCTGGAGGGGCCCTAAGCCCAAACAAGGAGAAGGTTATGCAACCGGGGAAAGGGTCAGGACAGATTCAAAGAAGATGCTGGGTGTGGCCCACGGTGCTGATGCCCACCCTTTGCCCACTCAAGTTCACCAGCAGCCAATGGACAGTTCCTGACCCACCGACACCTGCCCATGCCCCGCACCTGCGTCTCTCTGCTTCTTTGCCAGAGCTGGCACCAGGAGAGTGCTAGATGCCAGATCAGTCTCAGTGGGCCAAAATCAAGGTGTCAGCAGGGCCACGCTCCCTCTGGCAGCTCCAGGGGGGAATGCATTCCTCACCTGTCCCAGCTAACGGTGGCTGCCAGCACTCCTTGGCTTGCGGCTGCCTCTCTCCCATTTTCAAGGCCGGTATCTTCCAACACTCTGTGCTCCATCCTCACTCTGCCTCCTCCTCTGTGTGTATCACATCTTCCTGTGCCCCTCATAGGACACTCGTGTTTGCATTTAGGGCCAACCCAGATTATCCAGGATCATGTGCCCATCTCAAGGTCCTTAACTTAATCACATCTGCCAAGACCCTTTTCCTATACAAGGTAACATTTACAGGTTCCAGGGATTAGGACCTGGTATCTTTTAGGGGACCATTACTCAGCCCAATATATATGAGGGGACTTCAAAAAGTTCATGGACAGATTCGTGTTATCTTTCAATTCTATTTTTCCATGAACTTTTTGAAATATCCTCATGTATATATGTATGTGTATATAGTGTATGTGAGAATGTGTGTACATATATGAAAGAATGTGTGAATGCATGTGTGTGTGCGTGTGTGTGTGTGTGTGTGTGTGTGTGTGTGTGTGTGTGTGTGTGTGTGTGTGTGTGTGATTTACTCCAGGGATTTGGTGTTGCCCAATAGTGGGAGCTGCTTAAACAGCTTAAACAGTCTACGGGAGCCTGTTCCTTCCATATCTGGTGCCACAGCCTGAAATCAGCAGTGGAGAAGAGAAAAGGGCATGAAGTGGGGGAGTCAGGAAAAACAAGGATGAGTGGAGCCCACGGGGTGGACTGGAGGCCATAGTGATCTCTTACCTCCTCCAAGCCCCAGCTGTGACATTGGGGCTTCCTGTGCTCTGGCACCCTTCCTCAGAGCTAAACACAGCCAGGCCCAGGAGCTGGGGAGGCTGAAGAAGGGGAGCTGTGGAGAGCTGGGGAGCTGCGGCCCCGCGCCAGCCAGGTGGGCCTGCAGCGGAGCAGCCCTGTGTGCAAGCTGCCGCAGCGCCTGGAGCCTGCTCCTGCCTCCCAAGGATAAAAGAATATGGCTACCACTTCCCTTCTGCCTGCAAAACCTCATGCAAAGCCTCTCCTGTGGCCCACACTAACCTGGAAGTATGGGATGAAGGGAGTTCTGGGAAATGCATCCACCACACACAAATGTCCCCTCCCTTAGAGGGCTTGGGCCACCTGGGACACTGCAGCACTGCCCTGGTGGACAAGGAGTGACCAGAGACAGGTCACAGGACTTTCTCCCCTGGAGTGGGCCTCAGCTCTCCAGTCTAGATGCCCCCCTTTTTCAAGTTTTAGAGACATCACTACCCTACCCTGACTCTAGAACCAGATTGGGGCCATGCTGGGCCACCCCAATGGTTCTCCCTGAACATGTCATCTCTGGCAGTGAGGATTGGGGACGTGCTGCTGCCATCCTCCCAAAGGCCCTGGCCCCTTAGTCCCTCCTCGCTGAGGGCCGCTCCACACACACACACACACACACACACACACACACACACACACACACACACACACACACACACACACACACACACACACACACACACACACACACACACACACACACACACACACGCTCTACATTTGCATAACAAAGGGAGACCACGAAAATGTGGTGCTTCAGGCAAATGCAGAAGGTAAAGTAACTGCAGCCCCACCAGACTGTGTGTTACCCTCGGTGTCCGACTGTGCAAGGAATAGAATAGGTATGTGAGGGTATAGACAGAAAGCCCAGAAGGAAGTACAGTAACAGACCACCAGGACTGCTGACAGATGGGACTATGGATGATTTTCTGCCTTCCTGTACATTTCTCTGTATTATTAAGTGTTTTTCAATGAGCACATATTACTTTTGTAATCAGAAAAACATTTATAAATTATTTATAACGTAGGCCGGTTTCCCTGCACTCTCTAGTCCACTCAGAGCAGGTCTACTTCACGGGGTAAGGCAGCCGCCGGGAGCCTGGGCTGAGCTGGGCCACGGCGCCAGGCCGCTTGCAGGGCATCGCAGAACATTCTGAAGATGAGCAGTGAGCCAACCTGTCTTGGCCTTTCAGACACAGAGGGCGTATCTAGGGCATGAAACCTCCAAAAGCTTCAGTCATCAATCTCTGGCCTCCGCTGACAGGGTGCTATGGCCAGCAGAGATCTTAGGGCAGGGAGTTGAAGGCAGGCGTCCTTCATTCAGGCCAGATTTGCCAATGACAATACGGAGAGTGGCTCTCAGTATCAAAACTCCCAGGTGCTGAGTGCACAATCCCCTCCCTGGCCTTTCTGAGGAGCCCCAGCCCAGCAGACTGTTTCAGAGAAATAGAGAAATCCTCGCAGGTAGTGACAGGTTTGCTCGAGGAGCCCCTGGTACCAGCCTAGAGAGCCCATGGTTTGACCCAGCTGCCTCCCAGGCCGTTCACTGCCAAACCCGAGGCCTCAGACAGCCTGCTCAAGCACCTCGCCTCGGGACGCAGACAGAGCAGGGGACCGTGCAGCAGAAGTCAGTTGGACACCTTCAGGCCCTCGGCTCTGGGACTTAGTTTCCTGTAGCTCAGGGCCAGGGCACATGCTCCACTCTAAGAGCCAGAGAAGCAGCAGGTCCCCAAGAAGGCTGATAACTTGGTACCTTCCAACTGACGTTCTTGCTATATTTGTTCAAATGTATTTGTTGACTGCAGGGAAGGAACCAAGACCTCCTACACTGTGTGCAGAATAAAGGCTTGTTACATGTGACTGTCCAACCCAGGCTCCTGCCACAGAGGCACATGGAGAGGCCGTTCCTTTCTCTCCACTTCCAGAACCAAAGCTTTGACAGGGGTGGGGCCTGTTTGCATTCTGCCAATTAGGCTTATTTTCTGTGATGCTGCTGTGCTGTGCCCTCAATCGGCACCGCCCCACCTGCAGCCAAGCAAAAGCATGCCCACCCCACCACCAAGCCTCTGGGCGCGGACCTCCCTTCCTTTGCTCATCATGCTGCTGTCCAGGCTGCAAGGCCCCATTTAAATGGCATCTCGTCTAAGCTCCTCCTCTGATACCCCAGCTCCTGCCCTGATGCCCCAGCTCCTTCCCTTCTAGCTTTTTTTGTTTGTTTGTTTGTTTGTTTTCATTTTTGATTTTGTTTTGTTTTTGTGGCTGGCCAGAGCTGGGATCCAAACCTGTGAGCTTTATAAGACTATGCTCTAACCAACTGAGCAACCGGCCAGTCTCTAGCTCCTCCCCATGCCCCAGCTCCTCTGTGCTTGCACCCAGCTCTGTCCCAGCTCCTCCTTCACCCTGACATACGAGTTTTGCTGTTTTTGTCTCTCCCTCCCCCACGACCTTGAGATGCCATCTGTCTTTTTTTAGCTTTCACTCTCTGGCCCCCGGCACTGTTCCTGACACCATAAGCACCCTACAAACTCTGGTTGAATTTTGAATTGCTCATCAATTTCTGAAATTAATCTACCTCAAGTTTTCTTGGCAGCTGTCTGCAAATTTACTGAAGATGCCCAGCCGGGCAGGGGTAGACTGAGGAAATCAAGGAAGCCAGACTCTCCCAGTTGCTGGGAAGATCTTCCACACTCTTACTCTTCTGTGTTTCCTTCCTGCACGTATTTTGGGGGAACGAACTCCTGCGCTTGAATACATATGCAGTTCCTTGGGGACATCAGTGTTGCACGTGCAATAAATCACTGGAAACAGGAGGTGCCTCTCACCATGGAGAACAGGAATGGCTTTCACGAGCACTATCAGAGACAGGCGGCAACATCAATAACGCCGCCCGTCAAATCTGAGGAAGGAAACCAAAGTGCTTCCTGTCGAGGATACTGTTTAATTGATGTGCCGCATTCATGGGATGACAGACCATGATCGATGCGGTCTGGAGAGGACCTGGAGCACACTGAGGCAGGGGAGGTTAGCCGGGTGCCCCAAGCCATACAGCCAGCAACGTTGGAGCCAGGATGGGTACCCGAGGCTAACGACAAGCCCCCATCTGGAGAGCACCCAGAAGTCTGTCTGCAGCTGCCCGGGCTGTTCCGCTGATGGGTGCCTCTTAGCGGAACGATGAAACGTGAAGCTAAAGTAAGCATCCTGGCCTCCGGGATTCTCTCTGTAGTGTCCAGCTCAGCATCTCCCGGTCTCACACGCAGTAGGTGCGATCCTCATAAAGGACAGACACATTTCAAGGTGTTTGGGCTTTGGAAGATCTACCTCACTTCTCCTCCCCCCAAACCTGGTCTCTGGCCTAGACTGGACTCGCCACTTGTCGGTAAAATGTTTCCACTCAGCACTCAGTCTTGGGTTTCTTAGGGTTTGGGGTTTTTTTTTTCAGTGCCCCACTCACCAGGGTTGAGTGGACACCCAGAATTAGTAATACTGGGGCCTTCCTCTGCCCCCCAGAGTTTCGGCCATTCATGAAGCCAGGGCCACGGTGGAGGGGCTCTGTCCTCGGTCTGCTGCAGGACCCTCACTCCCGGTGCACCTTTGCTATGTCGACCATCGCCTTGGTCACGGGGCCTCTAGATGTTGCTCCTGGTGACCCGGGCATTGGTGTCCCTCTCTCCACGTCCCACTGGTCACCAGCAGCCTCTCTCCCACCCGAGGGTGTCAGGCAGCAGGCTCTGCCAATCACAGAAACCAAACCCAGCCTCTTTCCCTCCAAGCACCCTGCGCCTCCTCCGTCCCCAGTGCACACAATCCCTCCCTTCTTTAGACCCAGAGGTGGGGAGTGAGGGGGGCTGTCTTTAGGGCAGCCATGGAAATACAAAGAAACCGTTAATCCCCCTCCGGAGCCAAGAAGGCCAACGCAGAACACCCAGCCCTGCGGTCTTCTGAGAGGAGGGGCCAACAGAGCAGAAATCAGCCTTTACATTGTCCTCAGTCCCCTGTAGCAGCAAGATCAAGCAAAGTCACTGGCCATATCAGCATCTATATTGACCACATAATGAAGAGCTGAGCCAAGGGAGAGTCCCTCCAGCACAGGTGGAGGGAGGCAGTACATGCCCTCGGTTGATGCATCTTGTCACTTGAAAAATCTGCTCGCTCTCTTGCATACCTTCACTTTGTGTAAAGCTCCATCACTAGAGTGGACACACCCTGGGTGACCCCCAGTGGGTGATGCCCTGGTACAATCCCACTCCCCTAAGTACAGGTGGACCTTCCTGCTTGCTTCTAGCCAACTGAGTACGGCAAAGATGTGGGCCAGTTGCTCACTTGACTCACTGCATGCGTTGCAGGATAAGAGGCTCTGACTTAGCACACTGCAGGAGAAACCCTCCCGCTGGCCTTGAAGTGAGCAGCTCAGGTGTGTGAGAACCTGGGGGAGCCATTGCGAGGCACTGAGGGCCTTGCAGAGCTGAGAGCAGACCAGCTGACAGCCAGCAAGAAAGCAAGGGCCTCACTCCTGCAGGCTCAGGAGCTGAACCCTGCCAACAACCACATGAGCTTAGAAGAGGACCCCAAGCTTTAGAAACACAGCCCAGCTGGCTCCCTGACTACAGCCTGTGAGACCCTGACAGAAGACCGAGCCACACTGTGCCCAGACTCCGACCCACGGAAATCATGAGATAATCAATGCATGTAGTTCATCTGCTAAGTTTGCGGTAATTTGTTAAACAGCAAAAGAAAACTAATACCATTTATCTCTTATTTCATCGTGTTGAGTGGAATATGTCATGTAGCACATGAGGGTATGGGCCTAAACAGAAGCAGACACAAAGTAGGCCCCTTTGCTCTGATTCCCAAGTCCAGAAGGAGCACTGCGTTGGAAGTCTGAAGAGCTGGGTTCAAATTCATCTCCCCCTACTAACCTGCTGTGTGTCCCTGAGCAAATCTCAGCTGTTGGTATAACAAGGGGCAGCCTAATAGTCTACATGGTCTTCTAGCTCTGAAATTCTGAGTGTCTAGTTTCAAGAGAAAGATCTTAAAGGGTGCAGGAAGTCATGTTTATTTCCAGGTTCTCTCATCTTCCATTCTACTTGCCCATTGATCCTTCATTTTAAAACAGAGCAGAGGAGGGGAACCAACACTGGTGTCAGATTCCCCAGAGACTAGGACACCCCAGTGGCCCTCCTGGGCTCCACCCAGCCTCGCAGGGCCCCAGCCACGGCCTCTCTCCTGCCTTGAGACAGAATGAAAAACCTACAGAGCCTCTGAGGCCCAGATCCCAAGGGACAGCCTAAGAACCAGCAATGTACTTTTTCAGTCCAAACTGTGAATGACTTTGGGAGCGATCTGATAGCTAAGCAAACCTTTTCCATTTCTTACCTGTCTGAGCGCACTCCTCTGAGTCCTTGAGAGAGGAAGGACAGAATCACGGCTCTCCATTCACTCCGCTCACAGAATAATTCACACATGAATTCTCGTACCGTGGCTTCTATGCAGGGGTCATCTGCCTGGGAGGAAGAGGAGCCTGCAGCAGGGACATCCCTGACTTCCCTGCCCAACTCCAGTGGGAATCATGGCAGGGAGGGCTCATTGTTCCCATAGCTGGGGGTGCTGCTATGCAGGTCAGACCCAGTTGACGCCTCTCTCAGGGAGCAACGAGGACCAAGTGGTGCCTCAGCAATCAGCCAGCAAGCCCAGGCCTGTAGAGGATGCATAAAACAAATGTACTTCACAGGGCCTGGTTTTCCTAAGCCTTGCAGTTTCAAATGTTAACCTTACAAAAAACAGGAAATTTTCCCTGGGCTATTTAGTCTCTGTGGTTAGATAAAGGATGGTAACACAGCAAGGTTGCTGGCTCAAAGACAGACTGGTTACTAATTGATATGTAAAGTTACTGGGAAGTAGCTGGAGGGAGAAGGAATGTTTGCTAAATCAAGCCTTTGTTAGTGGATCACTTAATTGTCTAACAGAATGTCATCTGACTTCTTTTTACTGAATGTTACTGGCTTCTATTGTTAAACTTGTTAAAAACTATGTCTCTTCCTGTAACTTGCTGGTCTAGAGAATAAATGCAGGAAGAGAACCCCAATTCGTGATTAATTTCCCAAATGGAAGGAATGCCTCACGCTTGAGGGTTCTGGGTTATTAACCCCTTTCTGGGGCATCTCAATGCTCAGAAGAGATGGGCTTTGAGTAATCTTTGGCTGCTCCATCAGCCAGGGGAAAAGGGGTGACAAATCCATGGGAGGCAAAGCAACACAGGCCTATGCCCACCACCTTGCCCCCCCAAACTCCAGTGCTGTAGACCCTGAATGCACAGAAGGGAGTCTCCCATGACCCCCCTTGCTCAGGTCCCCTCTGTCCTGTCTCATTCCAGTCACACTCTCCCTGCCTCTGTCAGGACCACCAAGCCTTGCTTGGCTGTGCCCCTTGAGGTCCATTTACCTCACTCCAAACAAGCCCAACCATGTGCTCACTGGGGCCACCTCCGTGCCAGGTACTGAGGGTGGGCACAAAGTCAGGTGACCTTGCATGAGCCCACCAGCTACCTGCCAAGATTCATTTGGACCATTCTTAAGCAAACAAGCTGATACTGTTACAGAAGCAGCAGCATTTCCAGAAGGGTCTAAAATGACTCTCAGCTGCCACCACTTCCAGGTGGGACAACAGAGTGTCATGTGACTGCCTGGGCATCCCTGAAGAGTGCGTCCCCTTCCCAGGAAGCTCAGGGCCCTTCCCTGAGGCCCGTCTTCATGCAATCTATCAGCACTTCTAGAGGACTCTTCCTCACCTCCCCCACCCAGGTCCAGTGTGTCCCACGTGCAATAAGGCCACGTGGAGCAGTAGCAAAAGGTGATTTAGACCGTGTCTCCTAAGAGAGCTGCACAGTCAAATCACTATGGAGCTTTTCACAACATCCTGTGTGCCCAGGCCCCACCCACCCCCAGGAGGCAGAATCATGGGGAAAAGCCAAGCCCCAGCCTGCTGAAAGGTAGCACAAGTCAGGTACCTCATGGAGCCTCAGTTTTCTTATCCGTGGAATGGGAATAATACAAGTACCTTCCTGAAAAGAGATGAAATGAGAAACTCTGGTGCTTTGCAAACTTTCTCACAAGAGGGCACATAAGAACGTGAACAGATTTGCACTGCACAGTGAGTAAAAGAACAAGACTGCCTGCAGCCACCCCGGATGGCAGGGATCCCCACCTCAGGCAGCAGAAAGCTGAGGGGCAGCACAGAAAGGCCTGATTCCTGTAAAGCACCAGGCAGGGGTCTGCCAAATACTATGCCCTCTCCCAACACTGGCTTTTGTTGTCTCATCAGGGAGGTCTGGGATGGGGCTGACAGTCACCAGTTTTAAGGGGCTCCCTGCACAGTCTAGAGAGGGTGTGGTTCCAGCTGGTTAGTACCAGCGGCTCTGCCCCCACCAAGGTTACTAGCTCCGACCCACCCCGCCCCTTCCTGCAGACCGCACACTGCTAGGTTCCTTTAATTAGCAGGCAAATCCCGTTCTGGGAGAACTGAATGGGTCCCTTCTGCTCCAAGGGCATCCTTCACAGTGTCCCTTTGTGGCCGCTCAGCATCCTGGCCAGGCCAACCTGGGTCCTCAGCTGTTTACTCTCCATGCAATTTTGACTTCACCTCCTGGCTCCCACCTTCAAAGCTGTGAGCAGGAGTGTGTGAGGGGGGCTCCTGTGGGGTGCGTTTTCCTCTGGAAAAGTGGCTGGCCATGGGTGGGGCCTGATCTGCCTGCTGCAGACAGGTCTTGGCCTAGATGTTTGCAAGGAGCTTGTTGACCCGAACAAACCCACTCGGGAGGTGAGCCACACAAACAGCCAGGGCCGGGCAAGAGGGGAGGCTCTGAGTTCTGCACATGGGGTCAGGATTAGAACCCAGTCCTCAGCCAAGTGAAGCAGGGATTTGGACCTAGCCCTTAGGTGTCCCAGGGTATCCTCACTTCCCTGGGAGCAACAAGCCTTCAATTGGAACATTATCATAGTCCTGCCCAAAGTTCCCCACCCAAACCACTAAAATCCCTTCTTCTCAACATAGCCTTGTGTTGGATTGATGGGTCTGGGGCGTGTACCTCCCCCATGCCCCACTGCCTTGCTATACCTCCTTGCTCAGTCCTGGGTGCCCGTGGGGTCCATGACCAGACCCCAGGAGGGCTATTCCCAGTGGGATTCCTGGTGCCACCAAGACCCAATGAACCCTCCTGTGGCAGCAGGGCTGGGGCACCTGTGTGTTTATCCAGTTTTGGTGAACCCAGAGCAGTAAGGAGTTTGAGGATCTTTGGAGTCACAGGTCGGAGGCAGAGAGGGTAGCAGGCAGGACCAAGAACCCAACATCACCCTCCACCCAGCCGGCTGCTCCCAGTTTCTAAATGAGGAGACTGAAGCTCCAGAGGTCACATGACTTGTCCCCAGCCACGGAGCTGGTCCCCAGCCTCTAGGACTCAGGAAGCAAGCTTCTGTCTGGTGGAGGTAGGGGGCAGCACCTCGCTCCTGCCTGGAGGGGAAGGGGTATGGCCCTCTTCAGGCCCCATTCTCTTCCCATCCAGAGGTGCCTGGTAAATCCAGGCCTGGTCCTTAGGCACTAGCCTTGCCCCTGGCAGTGATGGGGTTCAGGACACACTAACCCAAAATATGGCACCTCAGCATTAGAGAAAACAGCACAAGCAGGAAGGTCACTATCACCGCCTCCCCACCCTTTCCCCCTGACGCAGGCCACAAAACCCTCATTGGAGCAGTGCCCGCCATATACCTTATACCCAGAGGAAAGGAAGGTCCTTGCCTCCAAAGACACAGGGACACAGGGACAGATCTGAACAAACAGGCTTTGCTATGTTGCCCCCAGTTTATCACCATTAGATCATGCTTTTTTATCCAACCACACTTCTCCAAGACTACTCACATCTTCAGCAAACCTAGCGTCAAAATACACAGGTTAACCAGTTTCCTTAGGTGTTCCTTTCCTGGTGAGGACTCCTGTGTCACGCAAAACGTATACAAAATAAATGTGTATGCTTTTGTGTTGACCTGTCTTCTGTTGTAGGGGCCTCCGTGGTGAATCTAGGATGCCCGAGGAAGAGAGACTTCTCCTTCCCAGGATTGTCGCTGTCCCAGTGACCAGTGGCCAGGGGTCGTCAGGGCCACAGCCAGGCCGGCTCCAGGCCCTACATCCTCCCCCTCGTTGCACAACTCCCCACCCAAGCCCCAGGACAGGTGTCAGTAACCCCATTGTAAGTGGCAAAAACAGCCCACAGAGGCCATAGGACCGCCCCAGGCCTTCCCCGCAGCGCAGGTGCACATCCCTCCCGCCACCGCCGTCCCCGGAGCTCTCAGCGGATCCCGGCGGCCCTTGCCGCGAGGTCAGAGCGCCCCCTGTCCCCGGCCCAGCCAAGGCGCAGGCGACCAGCCCCGCCGTGGACTCCTTCGAGGAGCCGGCACCTCTGCACCGTCACCCAGAGGAGCTCCCGGGACGCTGCGGACCCAGCACACCTGAAACCCAGAGCCCCGGGACACGAGCGGGCGACAGCGGCCGGAGCCCAGGCCCGGGACGGCCACATGCCCCTCTGCAGGGATTGGCAAGGACTTTCCGAACCGTCTAGAAGGAGCACCCTGAATCCTCACGTCAACCACCTTCCCAAAGCGCATGACTCTGAGCGCGGTGGCCGCGCTGGCCCGGCCCACCCCGGCCCCGGCCCCCCGGAGCCCTCCTTCCCCACGACTCCCCGGAGCCCTCCTTCCCCGGAGGGCCGGGCCGCAGCGGCGCTTTGCCGGCAGCGCCCCCTGCCGTCCTGACTCGGACCCGGCGCCGTCCTCCCTCCCAGCCCAGAGCCCCTCTGCGCAGAAATGGGGCCTCCTTTTCCCGGGATCTGACTTTCGGGGAAAACAAGTCACAGGGGATCTTAAAACCCGAGGCGGGGAATGGGACGCTCACAGACGTGCGGGCCGTTTGCTGGCCGTCTCCAGGAGAAACCTTGTGCGGGGTCCGGACCCCGGCGGCGCTGTCGCGAGGCGTCTGAGACCCCCGCATCCTCACCGCCCAGTCCCGGGCCCCATCTCCAGAGACCAGTTCGGCCAAGACCACGCTTTAGGAAATACTGGCCTGATTCAACGCCCTCGTTTCCTGAAGGGCAGGCAGGCAGGGCAAGTGACTGGCCCGAGCTGCTCAGAAGCAAGAGGAAAACTGAAGCTCTGAGCAGCATGGCTGCCACCCCCACCCCGGCCACCCCGTCATGGTCATCAGGAGGCCTCGCCAGGCTCCCGGCCAGTGTGTGTGCCCTGGGCATGTCCCTCCTCCTCTCTGAGCCTCCAGCTCTGCCTTCTAACCTGAAACCATTGGCAGTGGACCGTCCATGATTCCAGGAGTTCTGGGACACAAGCAGACCCTCACCCAGGTTCCAGCTCCCAGTCACCCAATGAAGTCCTGCAGCTTCTGTGCTGTCTGCATGAATATCTTAAAATTACCTCCCATTTGTTAATAGGTACAAGGCTTGGCACTCAGGAGCCAAGTGATTTGGGGATAAGAAAAGGAGGCAGGAGAGATTAGGGGCTGGTGGATCTCACCAAACCTTCACTTCCCATCTCAGAGAGGAAGAGCCCAGAAAGCTCCCAGGCCCTCTAAGGCCCATTCCTCTAGAAACCGGAGCTGGCAACACTCATCCTGAACCCCCACCTTGAGTCAGGTCTGCCCTACACCCAGGGTCTTTATCTGTAGTTATCATCTGCTCTGCGCTTGAGTAGTGTAATGCAAATTATAAAAGCCATAGTAGCTCAGATCTTTCATTAAAATTTTGAAGGCTGATGCATAGGGGGAAAAAAATCTCATTTCCAAGTTCATGAAAATAAAGGCTGGGGAGCTAATAAAACTCCTCTGAGCCATCATACATGCATGGAAGAGGGGTGTAAGTCCTGAAATAGATTTTAGAGAGAAGTTTATCTTAAATTGACTGAGCTGCATTAGTGTATATATTATTCACTTCAATGGCTCCTGTTGGTATTTTTAAGAATTCATCCCCCAAATTAGAAACAAACTGCTTTTACACAGACCAGGGGCCTCTGCTCCTGAGGCAAAAGGGGGAGCTGTCCCCCACCGCCTATCCCCTGAGGCACTGGGACCACCTCCAACCTCCCTCAGAAGACTTGTCCTGCCCACCAAGGGATCTTGGGTGCCACCACTACCCATGTCAACAACCCAAGTCAAGTTTGTCTTTCCAAGTCTTGGCTTCCTCATCTGTAAATGGGGGTAATATAATTGTGGTGAGACTTAAGGCATATGGAATAGTGCCTGGCACAGACTGTTTAGTAAATGCTATTTCCTTGAACCTCTGCCTATCCTCCAGGGCCAGCTGAGAGGTATTCAATAAACATTTTTTTATTTACTTTTTTATTTTTATCGAATCATAATTGATTATACACATTTTGGGGGTTCAATGTTGACATGCTGATCAAATCAATATTACTAGTATATATATCGTTACAAATTGTACTTATTCTTTATACCCCTTCTCCGATCTCTCCCTCCCCCCTCCCACCTCTGATAACCCTAGATTTCTTCTCTCCCTCTGAAAGAGTAAAGGTTACTCTGTTGATTTGTTGCCTAGATGATCTGTCCAATGCTGAGGGTGTCCAATGCTGGTTCAAGTCTCCCAATGTTACCGCAGAGCAGATACTTCTGTCACTCTGGAATAAGCTTTGTGGAGAGAGATATTCTCTTCTTTTCTTTTGTCTCTGCTGGTGACTCTCCTTGTCTCAATGCACTCCAGCGGCTGTTGGACTATCTGCATGGTGGCTGCGATGTCTAGCCACCTTCGTGGCAGCTGTGGTTACTGTGGTGGCTGTGGTGGGCCACCCACATGGAGGTGATGTTTTGGGCATGCTCCTTGGTGCTGGTGGTGTGCCTGGTTGTTGGGGGGGCTTCTGGTTCCCAGATCCAAGCCTCAGGTTGCTGGACAGGCCCCGAGATGCTGGCAGTGTGCCTGGTTGTAGGCGGGGGGTCAGGTCCCTGGCTGCATGCCTCAGGGCCCGCTAGAAATGTGCTGGATAGAGACTGTGAACTTCAAATTCCCAGTGCTTGAAATATTAAATAAAAATCATGGGAGGCTATTGTTTTGGACTAAGCTCTTGCACTAGGCCCCAAAAGACCAGACTAAAAATCAAAATGGAGTCAACCCTGCTAAAGATCCAAGACACCAAAACCAAACTTAAGTTATTGTGTGGACATCCGATAAATAAGGAGATAACAGCCAATTTCACAAACAGGCTAGTTTAAATCTTCGATCAGCATGATAATGAAGTTTAATCCTTACATTAAAGACAGCCTAAAGTAACCTGATGTTAAATAATCAGTTATTTTTCTATTGTTCTGTCTCCTGCCACAGCCTTCAAGAAAGAAGTAACTTTGAAAAGTAACTAATGCATTCTTTGTTCTTTGCTTTTGCTTTCTTCAACCCTGTCTATAAAGCCAACCTCTTCTGCTCAGTTCACTGGAACATTTTGTTCTATTTTATGGGATGAAGTGTTTCTAGAATTCCAGAATCGCAAAGAAAGCCAATTGAGATCTTCAAATGTGTTGTAATTTTGTCTACTGACACATGCACTGCCATTTTCCCAACATGTATTTTTCTAGGCAAATCAGAGGTCCTGTCTCAACCTGTTTTCTTATGTGTGCAATGATTGAATTAGACAAGGTATTCTGGAAGGTCAGAATCCAAACAAGTCATCACTGTGGGGGGGGCGGGACTATTTTAAGTGCAAAAAAGCACCGGCATTATTATCTTTCATTGGACCTATCTAGCCTCGGACCTGTGTATCTGGGCATCCCATACTCCCTACAGGTTTTCCTCTACTTTGGACCACTCCTCTTTATGGTACAGCCAGGCCTATCAATTCTACCCCATCTCTCCTATATCTAGAAGATTGTCTGGACATTTCCTCTCTCCCCAACTCCTCCAACTGTGTGTTGAGGGTGAGGTGGAGCTAGTAACTGACTTACTGATCTACAACTCTGTGCCATGTAGTGTGCCAGGGGCTTTACCTACACCACCTCTTTTATTTTTTGATGACTGGTCAGTACAGGGATCCGAACCCTTGACCTTGTTGTTATAACACTGCGGTCTAACCAACAGAGCTAACCGGCAAGCCCCTCTTTTAATCCTCACAACTCTCCTGAAAGGTAGTGTGGACCAAAATCAAGACTGTCAAGGCAGAAATAATCTCATAAAGGTTTATTGAAAGCCAAGCTTGAGGATCAACCCCGGAAACACGGACCAACAGGGGGGATTGCTCCAAAGTCTATTACAGGCTCAAAGGACTTTATAGGAAAGTTATCGTCGTTGTTTACAAGTTACACCATAAAGCTAAAAATGTCTATGTGCATTTTCTGGCACATTTTCCATGCTTTTTGACCTTTCCTTGTCAGTAAATTATAGTTACTGAATCACAGTCTAAACCACATACTGTGTTTACTTGTGGAGCAAGATGTTGATGCAGATCATGAGACTCAACCTGAGGCAGGATTTTAGAAACCTGCTTTGTCTCTGTCATCAGCAGCTAGTATCCCACTTCCTCACAGATGAGAAAAGTGAGGCTCTGAGACAACAGCTCTGATATCCCATACCAAGTCCAATTCCAAAGCCTCTGACTCTTGCCTTCCTCCCCACTAACCAGGCTCCCCTTCACCTGGCTCTACCCTCTGCTTCACCCCCACGATACAAAGAAATGGAGAAAGCAGGCCCTTGCCTGCCTTGTTCAGCACTGCACATGGACCCCGCTGCCCCACAGACAGTATGTACTGGGAGAAGAAATCCTAAACGTGCACCGTGGTAGGTTTTCCTAAGGCAGGATCGTGCCACTTCCCTGCTTCACTCCCTGCCTTCAGTGATCCCACTGCTTTCCAAATAAAGCCCCAACTCCTTGCCTGGGACCCAAGTCTCTCCAACATCATTGCCAACCTTCTTGCAGCCGAGATTTTGACTGTTCTCCACAGCTCCGTGATTTCCTACCTCTGGCCATTTCTCAAGACTACTAAGGCTTTCAAAGAATTTAACAAAGAGCTTGTTGATTTGTCAAATTCACCTAGCCTTTAGGCCTTCCCTGATGAGAATGGCCAACTGCAAATTTAACTGACCTCAGATAATGACCATATGTCCTACGGCAGCCTCCACATTCCAAGGGAGCTGGTAGGAAAGCAGAATCTCAGGTACAGTTGCAACTGGTATGAGCAGACCCCCCAGTAACTGCTCACACATTTAAACAGAATCATTCTCAGAACACCAAAGCCTCCACACTCATGCTGCTAGGAGGTTAGAAACTGGGAGGACACAGGAAGTAATTTGGCACTATTTAAATTTAAAAGTTCTGGGCCGGCCCGTGGCTCACTCGGGAGAGTGCGGTGCTGATAACACCAAGGCCCCGGGTTCGGATCCCATATAGGGATGGCCGGTTAGCTCACTGGCTGAGCGTGGTGCTGACAACACCAAGCCAAGGGTTAAGATCCCCTTACCGGTCATCTTTTAAAAAATAAAAAAATTAAAAATTAAAAAAATAAAAATAAAAATAAAAATAAATTTAAAAGTTCCTTCCGTTTGAACAGCAAGCCACTTCTAGGGATTTACTCCATAGAAACACTCACATCATTTTGCAAAGATATAAAGTAGCCACAAGCTTGATCTAAAGAGTGAAAAACCAGAAATAAGCCAAATAGTCGCATGATATGAGATGAAAATATATCCACTTATGATAAAATACTATAATCATTTGAGAATGAGATAAACTTACAATTACTGACTGAAAAACATCTAAAGTACTCTTTGTTCAGGTAAAAAGAAAAAAGTTCAGAAACACCATGTGCAATAAGGAAAACTTTAATAAAAATGATAAATGTTAGTATATAGACAGGGAGAAAAGCCATTATTTTGAAAGAGGAGTATAAGAGATTTTCACCCTCTACATTTATTTTCTTTTTGTAATTTCTATTTTTCTATGGATCACCAAAGGAAGCTGAAATGCTCTTAGAAAGCACATGGAATAAAGCAAGGTAAGAATATTCTCAAAGTGCTTAAAACTGTTAGGTAATTGGTAACATTGCAGTAATAGTATACTGATCACAAAATAGACATTTTATATATAAGCTTTATTTTAGATTTAAAGAAACATTGAAAATAAACATTTTTTTAGAAATTATAATGCAGGGCTGGCCCACGGCTCACTTGGGAGAATGTGGTGCTGACAACACCAAGTCAAGGGCTAAGATCCCCTTACGGTCATCTTTTAAAAAAAAAAAAAAAAAGAAACTATAATCAAGCACTCAACATAATTTAGGAATATTAAGCATTAATTCTTAATTTGAAATAATGACATCGATAGAATACACTGTGGTGTTGGCCAATACAAAGTTTACTTAAAACTATTTATTTTACATATGCTTAACCATTAATTCTTCCTAAAATTCAATGCCTATAATGATTCAACTTTATAATGTTAAGCAAGTCTTTCAGTAATACCCTAGAAATAACTTTTTCAAATATAAAACATTTCTACCAGCAAGGAAATTATGAAAATGTACATAAATTACACTGAAGAATTTGATTTAAAGGCTGCCCATGTACAGATAGCTACACTTTACCTAGAAAGCACACACACACTCTCAACAACACTTAACCAAACACAGATGCCGCTGCATTCTCTTAGTTACATTACACAGCAAACTGCAGGCGCACAATAGTCATCGTATTATGTATCAACTGAAAAAAAGTATTCCAAAAAGTGTCTTTGAGGACACATGGGAGTAGAACGTGCCTGCTTTAAAAGCAGAGCTTTTACCGGACCACCTGCCTGCAGCAGGCCGCCAACAGCCAGTGAACACAGTTACTGCCCTCAGAAAGACAAGATGGTCTTGATAATGATTTCCACGGACTCCCGAATCTCATCCTCCTTGATCACGAGTGGAGGTGCAAGTCTGATGATGTCGCCATGGGTTGGCTTGGCCAGAAGTCCGTTATCTCGAAGTCGCAGACACACCTTCCAAGCATCATAATCTAAAGAAAAAAAGTCAAACACGTTTGCTCAAAGACAAATGTTTAAACATCCCCTTGCCATACACACGGGCAAAATGCAGCCTAACAGAATTCCCAGCACCAGTTCAAGAAAGGAAGCTTTGAGCTACAAATTTGATTTATTCTTATACTTCAAAATTAAGTTACTCCTGACTTTCAGCAAGCACATAACTAGGTTTGAATGGTATGGTTAGATATATCATGGTTTTTATTGGTTTTTCATAAAAGAAAAGGACCAAGCAAAAAAAATACACACATACTAAGGCTGCTGTATTAATTACAGGGGGAATCAATGCAAAAGAACTTGGGCATGACACAATTAACTGACCCAGAACAGGCAATACTCAAAACCCAGTGAGCATGACACATTCTTCAAATGGATTCACATCCTGAGCTGTGAACTAGACTCTCATCTCATGACTTTATGGCAAGGACTGTCCAACTCTAGCTACATATCAGTATCACCAAAAGAGCCATTGCTAATGCCTGTGCCCCACCCCAGACCCACCAAAGCACAAGCTCTGGGGTGAGGCCAGGCTTTGATTCAAAACAAGTGATTCTCAAGTACAGCCAAGGTTGCAATCACTGCTTTATTCATCTTACCTATTTATTTTGGCAGATGGCTGGTAAAGGGATCGAACTATGGACCCTCGTGTTATCAGCACCATGCTCTAACTAACTGAGCTAACCGGCCAGCCCTGGAATCACTGCTTTAAAAGGAAGGGTTATCACAAGAAAATCCAGCAAGGAACCCTTAAGGGTTACAAAAGATGTACTAAAACATCAAACACTCAACTAAGTGGCAGCTAGCATTGTTTTTATTATCAACACCATCATCGTCATCCATATCATTATTACTATTGCCCCTACAACCTCTACTGATATACAAAGTACCAAAGTGAGGAAGGAAAGGATAGCAACGAGGAATTTAACAAGGAGCTCTTCAAGGACAGAGTTCTGTACAGACTAACAGAAAATAACTTGAAATCTCCAAGTATCGTATGACTAACTTAAGGCAGAAAAACAAATGTCTTAAAGGAAAAAAAATAGGCCAAATTAGTTAAACATGCCTTCGGGTAGGAAAGAGCTATATTTATACCATTAACATAATTATAAATCAGACAATACTCTGCCTAAAAGACTTGGTCAATAAGTCAGTCAACTGTTTCAAACAGAGAACTCCAACAACCAATTAAAATACCAAAAGGAAATCTTAGCCCTTCCTAAAAGCAATCTTGAGTGAAATGTTTTATCTCCATACCTTTGGTTTCTCTAATAACAATAGCATTTAATAATCCTTTTCCTCTTACGGCAGTTACAATATCAGAAGGTAGCTTCATGAGTTCGTTTCTCAAGATAGTACCCATTCTGTCAGCATTTTCAGCAAGGTTTTCTTCTTCCAAAACCTGTGTTTAAAGAGAAATTACATAAATGTTAAGACTGCCCCTTTTTTGTTGTTCTTTGGAAGGCAACACGGACTATAAGCAGAGGAAAAAATTAGTAGATAAGGATCGGAGTAACTTAACTTTCATTTCTATTTTTCAAAGCCTGTATTAGTTTACTTTCTAATAAACATACACTAGCTCAGAGCTTTGCCTCAGTCACAAATTCAGTGTCTATCTGTTCTCATGGCAAAATAAGAACTAAAATTTGTTTAATGCATATGATATACTGTCATTAGTTAAATACATAAGTGGACTAAATATAATTTAATTTTTAAATAGAGTGTCCTTTATTTTTTTTCTTAAAAACTTCATCCTCAGAGATTACATAATTTTATGCCTTCGTTAGGCACGTCAGGAATAAGTCTAAAAGCACCGGAAATCCATACTTTAAACAAACAAAAAAACCTTGCTTACTGAGCAAGACTCCTGGTAGGCAGGTCACAGTGTGGGAGTTTTGTGAGGGACAGCCAGGGCCTAAGGGCTCAAAGCCCCAGGAGACTGAAAACTCGGGATACCCACCAAGGAAACCCAGTCTGCTAGGCCAAGATTTAAATTGCTTTTTGAGAATGCCTTACTCCTAAAGTCTTTTGTCTTTACTTCACGTTCTCTAATACCTGGCAATCTTATTAAGTTTCTTATTAAACCTTGGACCCAATTAAAAATCACTTCCATACCACATAAAGAAATAGGTACAGTAACGGCGCATCAGCTTTTACCTCCAGGGCTGCAATGGCCACTTGGCAGCCTAGTGGATTGCCACTATACGTTGACCCGTGCTCCCCCGGTTTGATGGTCAGCATTATTTCATCATCACACAACACTGCAGACACCTGAAGGACAGCACACCCAGAGCACAACTGTTTACATGAGGCTCACATTAAATATACATAAAGCTTCAACCAACAAAAGCTTATGTCTGCCATCCTAACTACCAGTAACAACCTGAGTAATACCTTAGCACACTACAAATACATCAGGCACACTTCAGTGTCACAGAACAATACAATTTTGGAATTAAAAGCAAAAATCTATTTCTGCAACGATACAATTTACAGTCCTTTCCAACTTTAAGGTGAAATGCTTTGTGTAACTGCTTAGAAAAAGTTGAGCACTCTCTTCACCAAAACAGTTTAGTCTATTCAGCAAAAATGTCTATACTTCAGAGCCCTTTAATCCAGTGTAATTATTGGATCAGAAGAGCAAACCCAAGAAAAAACAACAAAACATTAATTTCTTCAATCTCTCTATTCATTGCTCATGGTTTTAAACAATTAGTAATGCCATGGTTCCGAACACTGGAAAAAAGGATAGGAGTCTACACAAGTACTTTCGAGTTAAACTATTTCCATCCAAATCAAATGCTATAGAGCAAATTCCAAGTCATACTCAACTCTTCAGTCAAAATTAATTGTGGGTCATACACTGGAACCCTAAAATGTTTTTATCACAGATATTCCAAGTGACCTGGAGCATACTTGGTAAAGAACAAACCATCTGAAAGGCATTATTGTCACAATCAGTTGATGTAAAAATATTTTAGGGGTATACTTCACTACAGCAGGATGGAAAGAGGCTTGACATTAAACTTACAGGGTATAAGCCACCAGAAAGGGCCTTTCCAAGAAGGACTATATCAGGTCTGACGTTTTCATGATCTACAGCCAGCCATCTACCAGTTCTGGCCAATCCTGTCTGTACTTCATCAGCAATAAACAGAACCTTTTGGAAAAACATAACAGTATTAATTGCTAATTTGGTTTCCACAGGAAACAAAATTTCCTTCACAAGGAACAAAATTTCCCCCCCATAAACGTGTAATCCTGACATGCCTTCAGATTTGCAAAAATGTTTTAACTACCCAAATAATTTCAGGAGTGTCCTATGAAAAGCTTGTGGACACACAAGCTGCTTCCTGTGTCAGGCCACCATCTCCCAGGGGCCCATTCTGCACTGCTGTATGTAGAAGAAAGGTGTTTATGCAAAGGTGAAAGGGTTTGTAGGGCTCTTCTGGATATAACTATCCTCTGGGAACAAATCAATTCACTTGTTTATTCCACAAACATTTATCAAATATTTACTGTGTGACAGAAACTGTCAATGGTGAACAAAAGACACTAATATTAGCCTTGGTGAGAGAAGAGAGAGAGAGCTTATACCTTCTAAAGCAGAGGGATACAACAAAGGGTTTGGGAGGGATTAAGAGGGAAAGGCTCCTGGAGAAGAGAAGAGGAAAACACGGTGAAGGCCAGGAGTTCTGCAGCTCTGCCCAGAGCCCAGGGTATGGCCACTGTTCCAGAGACAGTAAAAAAGTGAGCTTCTGTGCAGGTTTCTAAGTTCTAGAAAGCTCTGAAACTCTTAGAATGATGTTTCCCTCTAGTGGGAAGTTGTTTTAATCTTTCCATTAACCCTCTCAGCAGAATTCAAAGAGATGAGGGAAGTTAGGCAGGAGCTGGTTGGGTCTCACCACAAATAATTAACATGCACAACCTGGTGCCTGGTGCAGAGTTCTCGTACTCCAGTCAGGTAACCTGGATCCGGAACAACAACACCTGCTTCACCCTGAACTGCTTCTACCATGAATGCAGCAACATTTGGATCCTGAAGAGCACGCTAAAAAAGAAATATTCGGGAATAAGTTTAAAAAACTTCTTTTCTACCATATTTGGAAATCTCAAATCATACATTGCACATATTTTTAAGTATGGAAATCAAGTTTTTGCACTAACTTATATCCTGACTTCACAAGTATATTTCCCACTGACCTTCAATCACCAGAAACTCCAAATACTTCGGTGTTAAATTACACTACCCTACATTTTCTAATACATAAATGTATTATAATTAAAACCTAAAGTAAATAGCCTTTTAAAGCCATCTTAAGGCTTTTTAAAATTTTTAACATTTACCTGTACCTATTTGTGGGGTAGAGTGTGTTGTTTCAACAGAGGCAAGCACTGTACAATGACTCACTCGCGGCAGACAGCATAGTTTTGTACCTGTTAATCCACCTCTTCCCCTGCCTCCCACTCCCTTTTCCCTCCTGGTCAGCTCTGGCAACCATTATTCTACTCTCTATTTCTATGAGAACCCCTTTCATTTTTTTTTAAAATTCCACATATGAGTGAGATCATGTAGTATTTGTATTTCTGTGCATTTTAAGGCTTTTTTTAAAAACAAAAATCAACTTCATAATTTAAAAAAGCAAGCTGAAAACAGAGAAATTTTGTCTAGTAATTAAGCAGGTAATACCCAAGTGAATTGTTATGAAATATAAAAATCTTGGGCCGGCCCATGGCTCACTCGGTAGAGTGCAGTGCTGATAACACCAAAGCCACAGGTTCAGATCCTATATAGGGATGGCCAGTTTGCTCACTGGCTGAGTGTGATGCTGACAACACCAAGCCAAGGGTTGAGATCCCCTTACCGGTCATCTTCTTTAAAAAAAAAAAAAAAAATGAAATATAAAAATCTAAAGTACTATTTGGTTGTAAGGATTAGATCACAGAACCTAGTTTTTCCTGTGTTGGAAACTAATTGACCATTACTGAAAGCAAGTCTTAAATCTTGGCCTGACTAAATAAGATAAATTTTCATTATAGTCACATAATGTACTTTTAATTCATATACTCAACAGGTTTAATTTCCATTTACTATGAGCTAAGCATTGTGATACTACTGAAGTACCTCAAGTGCAGGCAGATCATTATATGGGATGACTTCAAAACCTGGCATAAATGGTCCAAAACCATCATAACTGGTTGGGTCTGTGGAACTGGAGATAGCAGCCAAGGTTCTACCCCAAAAGTTTCCAACTAGAAAGGCAAAACGAACAGTGATTATTTCAAAGAAATCCCTAAATTGAATAAGCACTCTCCCCCCAAAATACCTTGGAAAGTATGTATGACTTAAAAAAATTAATCAAGGGTTTGCTTTAGAAAATCTCCAGTGAGCTTTCAATTGTTAAAATCTGATATGAAACACCATGGTTCACATGACATAAGACTACTAGATCTGGCCTTGTAATTACTATTTTAGGTACTTCTCTACTGAACTTCCTGTTATATATACAGCCCCTGAGGACAGATACTTTTCTTTCAATAATCCCAACCCCAATACTAAACCCTAACAATTGAGGCATTCAATGCCTGTTTTCTAGAGAAGGTACATTTATGACAATGATATATGAAAGAGAATGAGTTTTCCTTTTAAAAATCTAATACTGCAAGCTAACTACTCTACAGAATGCAATTTCGGTTTCATTTGAAGAAAAGATTCTCAGACAATCCAAACACTTTCCATTTTGCCTTCCTTGATATTATCCTTTATAATGCTAAATGACAGACATCTGCCTTTCTTCAGGAACATTTTTTAATCCATTAATAAATGTGATTGGGGCTGGCCCGTGACTCACTCGGGAGAGTGTGGTGCTGATAACACCAAGGCTCCAGGTTTGGATCCCATATAGGGATGGCCGGTTAGCTCACTTGGGTGAGCGTGGTGCTGACAACACCAAGTCAAGGGTTAAGATCCCCTTACCAGTCATCTTTAAAAATAAATAAATAAATAAATGTGATTGAAGACCTATCATACGTCATCAACTGTTCCAGGTATTGAGAAAGAATGGTGATCACATATGGCGAGCTCCTTGTCCTCAAGGAGTTTCCTTTTCTAGTAGGGAAGAAACACCATAACATAAACCATTAAAGAAAAATGAACTAGATATTTCAGATTGGGTTAAATTCAAGAAGGAAAGAAACAATGTAGAATAATAGAGAGGTTGGAGATTTGCCTACATTATGAATTTTTTTTTTTTTAATCCTCCCAACACCTCTGCCACCAGCAACTCAATTAACTCAAGACTGGATTATTGGGCTTTGGCTTCATTGCATCTCTAAATATTACTCTTGCAAAGCCTTTTTCACCTGCATCTCTCGTCTACAATAATCTTTTACTCATCCACAAACAATAGCATATTGATTTTGACCAGCCTTGTTTAAAAAAAAAATGCAGTGATTAGACAATGAGCCTATTTGTTCTGTTCTGCCTAACCTCAGCAATCTCCTCCACAGCTCACCCTGCAGGCATGAGGGACTTACAGTTGGGGACAGTCTTCCTCTGTCTCTCCACCCCACTGACTCATCACCAATGCTCAGGTGAAAACATCTTTGCACCCTTTGCTAACATGAAAGAAACTGAACACAGTCTGCAAGAACGAAAATCACCATAAATACAATTTTTGTTTGCAAGAGATAGTTGTGTTGTCCTACAACTAAGGCATAAGATTTTTAAATGGCAAGTTACAGAGTTGTGCAAAGATTACTTTTTCTTCAGGAATCTAATCTGTCATCTCAAATACCAATTACCTCCTGCAATTGATTGAACTCTGGATTCTATTATGTTATGGGGTTTATAATTTAAATGCATGCATTTATAAGCAATAATATTTAATGATTTCAACTATCACAAGAATGAATTTTGACCATGTATAATAACCAATCTATGCATGCTTTTTTTTTTTAAATTAAAATCGAAGCTCAAAAAAAAAGTCAGACTCTATCATTTGAACATCATATAAAGATTCTAAAGTCAGATTACATCATCCCAATTAATTGTTAGTCTCCCTAACCAGAATTCAAGTTATTCCTCTCAACCATTCCCAGAAGTATAACAAGAGCAACCCCAGGCCTCTTCTTCCCAATACCTTCTAAGAAGAACATGGCACAACAGTACATCCAGTAGGACATGACCCCACTCTAAAATATACCAATCCCAACACCTAACAAAAACCCTCCACCGGTAAGACCATCTTATTAACTGGCAAACTGCTATGGGAAAATCTGATACACGGATGAGAAATTAAATTATGCAACCACTCATTTCAGGGAGGGAAGAGTAGGGAGTTAAGAAAGAAAAACCCCACACATGAAGAAATAATTTAGAAATAAACCCAAGAAGAGGAAATCACTCAATTTTTATGAAACATTCAGCAAATAATGTATCATGTACCAGGCAAACACATTAGAAATATTTCATCAATAAATTAAAATAGTAAATGATATTGTATGTTTAAATCATAGCAGTTAATATTTAATTTCACATACCTACAAAAACAATCTTTGCTTTGTATTTCTGAATACCCTTCACAGTATAGGCCCATTTACGAGCAAGTTTACAGGCAGTCTCTCCAGCCTCCACTCCTATCAAAGGGAGATATTTTCAGATTTAAAAAATGTTTTAAATTATCAGAAAATAGTAAGATTATTTTCTTGGGTATTTAACAAAAAAAAAAAAAAAGGAAATGCTTTACCTGTATTCATAGGAAGAACTTTGTGGTAGTTGAAGAGTTTAGTAACATACTCCTCATATTCACCAAGTACATTATTATAGAAAGCCCTAGATGTTAAAGTCAATTTGTCCGCCTGACTCTTTAGGGCATTCACAATCTTGGGGTGACAATGCCCTTGGTTAACAGCACCATACGCACTCAGGAAGTCAAAATATCTTCTGCCTTCTACATCCCATACGTAAACACCTAAAATATATAAGGGAGGAAAATAATTTTAGAAAATTACTGTATGATGTCAAGTCCAAAGATTAGGGCTGCTAGCAAGCCCTTTGAATGCCTACGTATGAATGTCTATTTAATACATACTTTTAGTTAAGGCTTGTTTTAGCTCAGGCATAATAAACTGGTTTATAAGGAATTGTAAAGGATTATATTTCATCGGTCCAGCTTCAAAAGACACATTTAACAAAATATACATTTAACAAGAACAAGAATAACACAAAAAGGCTGAAAACTCTGGAGTGAAACCTCTACCTATATTCTAACATTTAAGAGCCAAAATTAGAATATAAAAGCAGAAGTTACACATAACTCACAAAAATCATGAGAATACTCACCAGGATAGTTATAATTTTTTTAAAAAGGAAACAAGTTTTGGAAAGGATGTGAAGAAATCAGAACTCTCATATACTGGTAGTGGCGGTTCCTCAACAAATTAAACACAGAATTATCATATGACCCAGCAAATCCACTCTTAGGTATATACCCAAGAGAATGGAAGACAGGTGTTCAAACAAAAATTTGTACATGAGTATTCATGGCAGCACTATTCCCAACAGCCAAAAGATGAAAACAACTCAACTGATGAATGGTAAACAAAATGTGGTCTATCCACATAATGGAACATTATTCAGCCATAACAAGGAATGAAGTCCTGACACATGCTATAACATGAATAAATAAACCTTGAAAACATTAGGCTAGTGAAAGAAGCTAGACATAAAAGGCCACATATGATTCCATTTACATGAAATATCCAGAACAGGCAAATTCATAAAAGATAAAAAGCAGATTAGTGGTTGCCATCACCTGTGAGGCAGGGAGAATGGGGATTGAATGCTTAATGGGTATGGGGTTTCCTTTTGGAGTAATGAAAAAGTTCTGGAACTAGATAAAGGTGATGGCTGCACAACACTGTGCATGTACTTAATGCCACTGAATTAAATTCTTAAAATGGCAAATTTTCTTATGTGTATTTTATAACAATTTTTAAAAACTGACTATAGAAATTAAAATATATTGGGGGGGGTTGTTAACACCTACCTTTTACTGTGTACCATACTGTGTTAGGTGCTTTCATACCTTATTACATCAAAAACCCCCTTATGAATAGCAGAGTTACCATCTCTGCTATAGAGGTAAGGAAATAGACATTTAGATTAGCATGTAGCCCAAGTTGGCACACATGGAACATGGACTTGAACCCAGACAGCCAGAGTCCCAGAGTCCACACCTTGCTAAAGTAGGTGAAGAGTTATTTTTGTAAAGCAAATTGTTCCCAAACTTGTAATATATAATATAGATTTTCATTTGTTCAAAAGAAGATATGTCTATATTACACTACTGGTTTCAAATAAAATACAGGCAAAGGACAAAAACGTTTAATACTCTTAATATTGTCATTTTCTGGCATAAAGCTAGGTAATAAACTTTGATTACATTTGGTTAAAGGAGTTGTTTCGAAATGCAGATTAAACCACCATTTGATGCCTATCATAGTAATCATTTATTCAGGCAAGACTCATTAATGGATGCTAAAATTGTAAGTTTCATGAGTAATAGGATATTTATAGAATCCCGAACTAGTCCTCACAAGATACTTCATACAAAAGGGAAAATAGTAACTTTTTAGTGAACTACCTTACCAAGTGATCAAAGACAAAAGCAGCAGTAACAGAATATGTGGACATCTCCTGATGTGATGTACAGAGGAGGACACAATATCACTAAGCAAGGGTACATAATTTGACTCTGACTATGAGGAAGCACCAGACAACCCCAAATTGAGATGCATTCTACAAAATTATTGGCCTATATGCTTCAAAAATATCAAGGTCGGGAAGACAAAGAGGAATTGTTCTGAATTAAAGACGACTAAATCTGACAACCGAATGCAAACTCATGATCTGAGGTTTTCTTTTGTTATAAAGAACAAATAAAATCTGGATTAGGTCTATAGATTAAATAATGATGCTGTATCAGTGTTAACTTCCTGACTTTGATAATTACACTGTGGTTATAAAAGAAATAATCCTTGTGGTTTAGAAAAGACACAGCAGGTAATTAGGGGTAAAGAGGCACCATGTCTGCAACTTCCTCTCAAACAGTTCAGAAAAAAAATGTATAATATGTGTGAGTGTGAGGGGAAAAGACAGAGAGAACACAACAAAAGTGGTAAAATGTTACCACCTGGGAAATCCAGGTAAAGACTAATAGAAAGTTTTTAGTACTGTACTACCACTGTTACAACTTTTCTTTGAAAAATCTAAAATTATGGCAAAATACAAGTTAAAAGAAAAAAGACAACAGCAATATTACAGTACTTTCCTTATTTCCTTTGCACTCCCTCTCGGTGAGGTCTACCATGACAAAGACTAAATGAGTTCATCTTTGTAGCCCCCACAGCACCTGACATAGCAGCACCAGACACTGAGTAAATGTTGAATTAACCATATCTGCAAAACAGACATTAAATACATCTGGAAAAATGTATACTGAGAAAATATAAAAGCAATTAATTTTTATAAAAGGTTTCAAGCAAAAGGGGGAAGGACGGAATGAATTCAAAATGTACCTTTCCCTCTCTCCAGGGCTACAGGTAAAGGATGGTAATTGTGTCCACCATATTTAAATTCCCGTTCAAAAATGTAATCAGAGGATAGAGGGCCTTGGACTGTTCTTTTAGTTGTAACAGATGCAGCAGAAGCCACTGAAGAATGAACTCCACGACGAAGTACCGCAACGGCCTGAAAATGTGCTAGTTTGGAAAACATTGTGTCCTTCAAGGAGGAAAACCACAGACCTATCCAAAAAAAAAAAGAGAGACAGCATTAGGAGTATGAATCTTTCCAGAGTTGATGTATATTGACTCACTAAGTATTTGTGGCACTTATACCACAGTCTGATCCATCAGGCTTGATACTGTAAGTTTTTAGAGTACAAACCAGAGGCAGGGGACCAGATCGGAGAAGACTGCCTGAAAGTAGTCACAGGGTAGGAGACAAAGGGACTGAGAAATATTTTGCATATTGACTCTGTCCTTGTACATGGGGAGTGTAGGAAGAATCTGGTTTCTACAAAGATAAATAATACGGACCATCCTAAAAAAAAAAAAGAACAGGTGTGGAAAGGAAAAAGTGACTTTGGGGGAATGGGAAGAGTGTACCACCAAAATAGAAACTTTAAAAGGTAAAATCTGTTAGCCACAAATATCTAAAACTTCTATAGGTCAAATTTATCATAAGCAAAGGTGAAAGGCAAAAAGACTAGGGAAAAAATGTTTCGCAATTTATAATAGCCTTAAAGAGCTTTTACAATAAGTTGAACAAGCCTTAAAAAATAAAATAAGCATAAAAGATGAAAACAGGCAACTCCCAAAAGAAACAATCTATTTCGCTAGGATGGTTGTTTCCATGAAACTTATCCCCAAAACAGGCAATTATTTGAAGGAAAAAAGGTAATTAGGAAACAGAATATCAAAGTTCATTAAGTTACTTGTATGAATGTTAGTAATAAACCTTAACATCACCGAGCACATCGCCATTTACTCACGTGTGTTTATATATTTCAGAGTCAGGGCTACTCTCTCCAGTTACTACAGCTCTAACTCCATCCCCCACCAAAGTGCTTCACACACCTCTTTGTATCCAATTTGCCATTAAGTATCCTGATAAGCCATGAAGTAAAGACTAAGCTAAGGAAGAAACTAAGAGTAAAAAGGAAATTAGAAAACATGCATAGCAATCACGTCTGGGGGAAAAAAAGTTTTTAAAGATAAGTTCAAGATTAGGAGAAAGGTGCCCCAAACTAGGCATACTTAGTACAATACGTCTTTTTTAAAAGACAGCTTAATTCGTGTTTCAACAGAACTCTGTCAAAGACAAGTCAAACCATGCATAATCTCACAGCACTCTTGATTTGAGCTGCCAAATTAGCAAAACAATACCTGGAGCTTGGCTTACTTCCCTCTGTACTAAACATTACCCAGTAAATCTAGTACGTTCAGGAATTTGCAATTACTAAACAAAATCCGGTTTGTCAAAGACTCACCAACTATCCCTTCTACCCACAGTTCAGACTAGAATACAGATTTTTAATCCAAGTCCACGCAGTCTTCAGAGGGTCCAATTAACTCCTGAAATAAAATGAACAAATGCATACCGAGGTACATTTTTCTAAAGAGAAAATACATAGATTTCACCAGATTTTATCTCAAAGGGGTATGTATCAACAACCCCCCAAAAAGTGATATAAGAATCATTAGACTGGACATGGCTGCTAGCAAAAATGCAAAAATATTTAATTATACTAGACAGAACTTCACAAAAATACTACTGCTAAGACTAAAACATTTACAATTTCTTTCTTGGACTCTTTATGCTCTACTCAGTATAAATTAATTCAGTTTGACCAACTAAAAAATTTTAAACATTAGTTTTTGCCCATCAAATTAGCAATAAAACATAGCAGCACGTCCTCTCAGGCAATACCTAGTGGTACTCTATACTGAAACAACTTTCTGAAAAGAATTGTAGCCATAATAAAAACCTTTGAAGTGTTTGTACTCAGACCAATAATTATACTCCCAAGATTTTATTTAAAGAAATACTCAGGAATGTGGAGAAACATTCATGCATAAAAAATTTTCAATAATGTAAGAATGATTCAACCTAATCATATACATAATAATGTGTAACCATTTAAAGTAAGTTTCTAATGACATGAAAGAATAGGTGTTTTAGGATATGTTTAAGTGAAGAAAATAAAATAAAATATATAGATGTTCAACTATGCTAAAAATATAAGAAAAAACTATAAGGAAAGGCACAAAAAGATCACTACGTCTATCTTTCTACTTTTTCTGTACTTTACACATTTTCTACAATAATTATGAATTACATTTATAATCAGAAAAAAATACCATTTACAATGAAGTTGGATGTCTGTCTGATTGTCATATTAAGACAAAAAGAAAGCTTAGGCAACAAACAAAACTAAGAGAAAAAAAAAGGATTTGTTAAGCTTTGAGAAAAGTGTGGTTAAAAGAAAGAGAGAAATCACTACCCCTAGGAAGTGAGCCCTACAAAAGTTCATGTGTTTCTAGGGAACACAGTCAAATTCTAAAATAAAAACTATTCTATATAATGATTTTACTATCAAGGTCTGCAGCTCTGTGAATTCATCAGTACCACGCAGAGAAGCACCTTTTTAAAAAGGGAGGGGAGTATTTAAAAAATACTGAAAACCCTCATTCAGAGGGTTTTAAGTTAACTAACAGGCTGATAAAAAGACTGCAAGTGAAAAGAATGTTTGAGATTATCTAAACTCAGCATTCTCATTTTATAAGAGTTATTTGCTCAGCTAATTCCCAACAGAAAAGGAATTTTAAAAAACCCTTTTATTTGCCAAGTTCAGGCAGTTTTGCTAAAGAATTACAACTTACTGACAAAACAGTAGCATTCAAAACATTACTAATACTCATTTTTACAGTTTTTAAAGATGAACTATGAATATTTAATTCAACTGGGAAAGGTCAGAAGTTGGATGCACCATGGTGTAGCAGAATCCTGTAAACACACTTCTATTAAAGAACCTTCTGTATTCAAGTTACCGTGTTTGGCACTATGCAAGAAACACTAGAACAGAATTAAGATGGGCTTAAAAATAGCCAACATCAACGATTTCTTCTTCCAAAAAAGGTTTGGAAAACCAGGAGAATAGAATGGAAAGACCATAGAGTTTGGAGACCCAGATTTAAACTCTGTCTATGGAGTATCTCTTGTTGATTTTGTCAATCTTTCTGAGCTTCAATTTCTCCATCTGTAAAATGAGGTTGAAGCCATTCAGGGGCGTTACTGAGAATTAAACGAGTTAATGTTAAAGCATGAACCCTAGCATAAAATGGCTGCTCATTTAATTTCCCTCTGCCCTTAAATTCACAAGAGAGCTAGCCAATTTCTGCAATATCAAAATCAACAGTGGTACGGTTTCTTTTTTAAAACTGGATTTTTTTCATAAAAAAAATTTTGTCTGTTGATAAAAAATTAGAAAATACAGCCAAGAAAATTACCTGCTATTCCATACTTGAGATAACCATTAACATTTTTTTCTACACATAAATACTATGCACTTTAGCTTTTGTTCACCCTCCCCTATAGAATTTACCAGATAGGTCCCTCATGAAGACTCCCAGGAACTGTGTACAGACCTTTTTGTAACAGGTCCTAACACTCAGGGCTCTCGTTTTCATACCTATCCCCCGCGTAGGCCTTAAAAGGAGAGCAACCATGTCTTAAAATTCTTTGCATCCCCAGAACCTAGCCCAGGTTTGGGAATTCTGTTGGCATTCTTTGTCAAATAAACCAGGTCATTTGTAAATACATTTAGGATTCCTGAAAGAGTGAAGGTAGCAACAGAAAGTGACCAAGACTATCAAAAGAGAGAATTAAATCACCTATCCCTAATCAAGTAGTGTGTAACTCTAAGAGGAGGCTATCACTCTCTGATCTCATCTGGAATAACTCATCTTTTGAGTTCACTTCCTTGTCCCTCAAAGGTCAAAATAATGTGCTTCAGGCTATTGTCACACATTTAACCAAGGCTGAAATCCCAGACCTGGAAATGAGAACAAATTGCTATTGACAAGCTAAAATTTAACACTGAATGTTTTAAGTAATGCACACAATTAACATATCCTTCAGGCTACCGTGACTCTCTCTCGCCTCTACCTAACTCATCCTATCTACATCAGAACATGGCTACAACAGCATTTCCACAAAAGGCTGCATTTTGAAGCGTTAATTTAGCTACACTATTAAAAACTATTTTCTTAAACTACTCTAAAAGAACAATCAGCATAAAGTCATTAAAAAGCCACCTGAAATATTCAATCTGAGGACTAAACTTGGTTTTGCTATTTTTTGTCAAATATTTATTTTCCTTGAGGTAATCATTCACAAATAGGGGCCTGTTATAAAAAAGTTCTGCCAACAAGTTTTTGTTTGTTTTTTAACGTAGTAGTATTCTGGCTAAAATTTAACTCAGGTGCGTCACTGACTAAACAACTAAAGCATTACTCCTGAAAAAAGATTGGGTCAGCTACACACACCCTCAACACACCTCTCCAAAACTCGGTCCATTCATCACTATTTTATCTCTGGGCATGGTCCCGTAGTCCCAGGAGAAGCTCCATTTTGGCCCCATCTGCCAGAATGGGATTGGTGAGGCCCAGAGGGAGCCCTGTCTTCCCTGGGCCTCCTCTCCCCATCTCCATTCATCACTATTTTAAAATGTATGAGATCTGGCCCATCCTCACGAACTCAGGAAAGGACATAAAATACGCTCACAAAAAAACTGCAATAAAGGCAGACTATGGGGGAAATCCATATAAGAGCCTCTTTAAGAAAAAAAATGCCTTTTAAAGAATTTTTGCTATTTAAAGCTACATTTAGAATTGAGAAATTGGAGATGAGTAACTTCTTAAGGTAAAGCCACTTAGTCCCAAAGTCACTCTTTCTTTTGCCCTTGAATTTATCTGAGATGTAAAACTGAACGATATACAAGGACAAAGGGAGGAGACCGCAGGTCACTGAATTCCACTAGAATTCACTGATGCTCCTTAATGTTTGCAAAGGAATTCTAAGGATGGGGTGGGGTCTTCGTGCTGAGTGTGTTGTTGGTCCCACTCCCTTGACACCCTCTAATTAACCCGCATGTTACTGTAAGATAAAGTTCTACTTCCGTAATTTTCTGTTTGGACAAATGCTGGAGAGAAGAGATAGGCTGGGGGAGGGGAGCGGCGGGCAGGTTTAGCTGCAGGGCCCAGGAGCTGCCCGGGAGGGCTCGGACCCCTTCTGCACAGTCTCTACCCGCGCCTCCGATCCATGACCGAAGCCACCCGTTTACTGCTCAGTCCCCCTGTATCCAAGATGCACCCTCCTCGCCGACCCCAGGAACCAAGGGTGCCCGCTATGCCCCGTCCCCAAACGCGCCCTTCCCGGAAACTCCGCAGCGCGAGAGGCGTCGTGTCCCCGGAACGAGAACTAGGGGTGCTTCAGGGCTTGGCGGGCTCAGGGCCGGAGAGGAAAGAGGCCCGGCCCCCACGGGCCACGAGCCGAGGGGCCGGCCGGCTCCGCCCGGTCTGGCCGGCGGAGGTGCCACATCCACAGCCCTGTCTGCCACCCGCCCCCCTCGCCCGCCGCGCCCCCGCCCGCCGAGGGTCCGAGCCGCCCGCGGAGGCGGAGCCTGCCCCCCGGCCTTGGCCCGCCGCGCCGCCTCAGCCGGCTCCCCGGAACCAGACCCCGAGCCGCCCCGCGCGCGCCCCTCCCCGCCTCCCCGGCTGCGGTCGGGGCGCCCGGGTCCCGGCCCGAGCCCGTGCACGGCGGCGCCCTCGCAGTACCTGACGGAGCCTCAGAGGACGACCTGGACACGAGGCGTCAACGGAGCGCAGCAGCGACGGCGGCACGTCACAGGAGCTTAAGGCGCGGCTTTGGCACCGCCCCCGCGGCGCCCTCGCGGCCCATTGGCTGGGGCGGACGCCTAGAAACCAATCGCGTGGGCCTCTCCCTCAGCCCCGCTCCCAGCCCCGCTCCCAGCCCCGCCTTCCCGGCCGCGCGCCGCGGACTCTTCTTCAGAGCGCGGGTCGAGTCGCGCTCGCGTCCCCTGCGTGGGCCTGCCACGCTCCTGCTGCGCTTCCTGGCCAGAGCCTTTCCGCGGTCACCTCCGCTGCCGGGAGGAGAGGGATCACTGCCCGCCTTTTCCCGGCGAAAGGAATGAGGCTGGAAGGGATGAAAATGCTGGGCCTCCAGGCTCGCTGCGTTTCCTGGCCCCCCACGGCGCCGGCCGGGCGCGGACGGAGGCGGAGGGACGTGGATGGCGCTAGACGGCAGGCTCGACCCCTCGCACCTGCCCTCCCGGCCTTCCTGCGGTCCCTTGTCTCGCAGAGCCTTACGGGGGTCACCAGCACAGGCTGTGCCCCACGCGCAGCTGCTGGGCCCCGTGCACTCTGACGTGCCGCATGGCCTGGTCGTGCTTCTGAAGCCACCTCCAGAAGGCATCGCTGCAGCAGGAAAATACGCTGCCCCCCTGTTCCTGGCCGGTGTTAGATACTAGATGACGGCAGTACACAGTACAAATTTGCCTGCGGCGCCCTCCACATCCAATTGTAAAACCCAGAATTCAAAATGGATATTCCAGGGTAATCTCATGTTAGAATCAGAAGGGACTTGGACATCATTTGGTCTATAACATTTATGTTATATATTGGAAAACAGAGACCCAGAGAGGGGAAGCGACTTACACAGAGTTGTACGACAGGCGGGGGCAGCCTAGTCCTGTGTGCCACCCACCGCTCTCAGAGGACAGTCGCTGAGAGCTGCAGCACCACATTCCATTAGACCGCGGCGGTCTGTCAGGGTCCCAGGCAGAACCAGATGGCACACTCCAATTTGAAAATGTATTTCAGTGTGGACAAGTAAACCACAAGGGATAGAGAAGTGACCTGGGGCTAGTACACCAGGAAGGGCCATTATTAACTCTAAGCCTAAAGGGCTAAAAGTGGGGTTTCCGGAACCCAAAGAGAAAAGAATTGTGAGGAGAAGCCACCTGCCCAGGCCCAGGTCATCAGACTCCCCACTGGAGGGAGCTGGGTGATAAGCATCTCCTGCCAGGGTTCCACGTGGGCTGAAGACATTAGCAGATCAGAGGCCTAGGAAACCCTGTAAGGCAGTCCCTACAGGTCCTGGGACACAGACCACAGCGGAAAGGGTGGAAATGGGGTAGGGGGGCCAATGGAAAATGAAATCTAAGCTATCTGGTAAGGACGGGGAAGTGATGGCACAGAGGCAGAACTGTGAACAGGGGGGTCATTGTCTGCAGATGTACAGAGCAAGACACAAAGGATTCAGTCCTGCCAGGCTCCCTCTGCCCTAGACCAAGGTCACTTGTTCAGATTGCTATGGCCATTTCCCCTCCGGGGCTCACTGGGGGCAGAACTTTGCCTTTTATTCCTTTAATGTCATTCCACAGCACAGAATAGGTCGTTAGGAAGTTTGGTCGTTCTGCCCAAGGGATCAGAGACTAATTGTTTCTCCATGGTCCTGCTGTACAGACGGCAGGTGTGCAGGGCCGAGCCCAGCTCTTGGAACTCTTACAGAGCACAGGAATCCCCAGCTATGCCTTGGTAAGTAGGGGCGGGTGAGTTCAGGAAGGGGCAAGATACCCAAGATCTAAGTGTAACACCAAAATGTGTCGCAATGCCTTTACAGATAAGGTGCTCTTAATGAAAAAGTTTTTGTATGCGAGAAACTGCTGAGAATGTCTGAATTTTATCTCCTCTCTTATCAGAAAAATGTAATGGGTACAGAGAGCATGGTATTTTATGGTTTCTCTGCCAGCACTTGCTTTTCAGCTTAACATGACCTTGACAGGGAGACCTGGACTCGAAAGCTGCTTGTTTTTGACCAAGAAACAAAGCTGCTCTATTTCTACGTATTTTATTTGTACAATCTAGAAACATAAGGATAGGGCGTACATTATGAAGATTTTTGAACTCCTAAAACTATCAATATTTCAAGTAATTAACTACATGGGAACCATAAAACCTGAAGATATAAAGATTGACCCTGATAGCAGATAATTAACTTCATCAGTTCAATGGACAAATGTATACTGAGTGCCTTAGGTGTCTGACCCTGCAAGGGGTTTCACGTAGGGCAGGAACATGTGAGTCTCTTTAGTAAACAGGGAGAAGTTCAGGAAATGTTCCTTCAACAGGTGTGAACAGAAATCTTGCAACTTTGACCATTTAAAAAAGCTGCAACTACATAAAAAAGGAAAGAATACTTGATTTTCTTATACAGGCAATCCAATTATTTAGTGACCAGAAAAACAATTTATGGGTTATGAAGGCCTCTTGCTGTTCATGACGTCCTTCATTGTTCAACTTCTTACTTTTTATTAGTATAGACTACACATAACTAGGTTTCAAATGATTAAAAAGGAAAATCCAAGCTGACAGACAAGGAGCAAATCTGATCATGAGACTCAGAAAATGTTTGGTGATTTTTACCCAGCAGGAGAATTATGTTTTGCCAGATCATATTCACCCTAGAAAGATATCTTCCCAACGGAAGACTGGGCAACATCCATAACTCATCCCTCCTGTGGCCACTGCACTGAGTTGGAGGAGAGTAAACCTCCTTAAATTCACAGTGGCAGAGATCTGGAGGAGGAGATTAAGCAGAGCAGTGAGGAAGCGGAAGAGAGATAGCTGGTAAAGTTCTGAACTTAAGTCTGAACTGGGAACTGGAGGCAGAGACTCAGAAACGTCGAAGTTAAAATATGGGTCCTGATATGAGGATGTGCCTGCCAGTATTTCTTTTCTCTGCCCCATAGCTGAACCTCACCTAAGAACCCTAGCTGCAGCTCCTGTCCTTCCCCATGTGAGACCCCCCCTGACTGGCTGCAGAGATCTCTTCCTCCTCCCTAGAACTTTTCATCCACTCGTCATAACCTCTCTGCAGTCATTATTTAACCTACTGTATCTCTCTTCTCTATCTATGTCTTATCTTCTCAACCAGACTGTAAATTCTTACAGGTCTGTCTTGCAGGACTTTTACAGCCTCCCAGCACCCATCTCTGTATTGCTTTCAGGAGGAATTATTATTCTACACTTGTCATTACTCATATTTTATTCCCCTGGGCAGGAATTAGAGGCAGAGCAGGTGGCCATTATGGGAGTATGGTCCTGAGATTCCAAAAACCCAGTTGACCAAAAGCCATCTTGACCCCTAGGTTATAATAGCCATTCAGATTAAAGCCCTAGAAGTCTGGATTGAAGAAAGGTGGATACTTCAAAGCATTACTGTGCTGACTCACCACTACTCACTCATCAGTGCTAGAGGAATGCAGCGTGCTTAAGGAATGTCACATGGGCCTGATAAGCTGATAACATTTCTGCTAGAGAGTAGAAGGTGGACCAGTTCTTAGCACGGGGCGTGAGATCTGGAAGGAGTCTCTGAGAGGATCTTGGGAACTGGGTGGCTGTGGCCAGAGGACATTGTGTGCCCAGAAGACTAGGCAAGGGAAGGAGAACAGAAGATACCAGAAGAGGATGGAGGAAGACCAGGCCAGTCCAGCTCACCCAGATAGAATCAGGGCTATTTAAATCAGCTTAGGAACAAACGTTTAAAAAGAAATTCAGCTCACAGAGCTGAAAAAGTCAGCTAATTCTCAATGTTGAAACATATTATTTTTAATAATAATAATTTTATCTCTTAAAGACCAAAGGTAACAGTTTTAAAGACAGAGAAATCCAAGATTCCAAGGTAAAGGGCCCCCACCATGTTACAAAATAGGTCATGGTGCAGCCAAGAAGCCAGGTGTTCCCCCCCCCCCATCTTGTTCCAGGTTTGAGACACTTAATATGAGGTAAGAATTTAGGCTAAGAGCAAAAAAGTTTAAAGTAAAAATTTCTGACAAAAATTTAAGTAGTGAGTTAGCAGCAACATTTATTTGGAAAATACTGTATTGCTCATTAATTTAAAAAATAAGATAAATTCAAGTACTAGTTAAATATTTACATCCTTGTCTATTAGGTTCTAAGAAGTTCAGTGTATTTTGCAATTTTTTTTTTTTTTTTTTTTATTGATTCCATAAAGGTGAACTCTGAGTGCCAAAGCTTAGATTAGCTTTTATTACTTTTGTTCTGAGGACTTTAATTCTGACTCTTTTTGCCTGGACTATAATAAAAACAATACCCCCAAAAAAAGATTTATAAATTGAAAATAACTGACTTTTTCCCTAGCATTGTTGACTTTAATAAATGTAGTTTTAAGATTCTTTTAGTTTCAAAAAGTCAAATGCTATTTAATAAATATAATATGGTATTATATAAATCATTTCATCTTTGGTGAAGACATTTAATATTTTTTGCTCAGAACTTTGCTGAAAGTTATTCATGACTGTGGAAAATCAAGTCACAGACAGCAATGCCAGTGCTGGTATTTGGGTCACCTATATGCTCTGCATTTGTAGTTATCATATCCTTAATAGTGGTGTAGGAGCCTTCTCTTATCTTTTAACATGGGTTTTCCCCAAAGGATTTTAGTGATAAAGATGAATTAAATCCTTAAATTAGAGATCCTTAAATTATATTCTTCCCTGCCACCTCAAGTTTGACTTATTCCATTGATGAAACAAATTAACTTGTTTTCTGACTTCTCTATTAATTTATACATAATTATAGCACCAGAGGATCTCAACTACATTGGTCTGGCCATTTTTTATTTAATTTTGAGCTATTACATAGTGCCTCCTAGTTCACAAAGCACAGTACACAGTTCCAAGAGGAATCAACGGAACTGAATAAATTACAGCTCCAGTCTTCTAAGTCGAGGCAGGCAAGCACCATGCTCAGCCACACTGGTGCAAGTCTAACAGTGGCCCATGATCTAAGAACCAAGTTAGCCAAACTCCAGAGCACCTAGCATCCGTGCTATGTGTTGGGTAAGAGAGCAGGCTTTGGAGTCAGACAATTCAGAAGTCAAATCCTGAAATCCTGACTGCACCACTTGTTAGCTGGGTAAACTGAGACCCCTGTGGCTCACTTATCCCATGCTGTAAAATGGGTTGTTCTGAGGATCACTGATAGATGTGGCACTTCTAAACCATCCAGCCACTTCTAAGCCACCCAGAGGCTCAATTACTTACAATGGTGAGTAAAGTTTCTCTTCCAAGTCCTCTAGCTTTGAATCCTCACCTAGCTTTGAATCTTCCCTCTTTTACACTTTTTTTCATAGATTCCTATGAAAATCTATATAAATCCCATATTATAGTTAGAAAGCTTTTTTAAAAGTGTCCATTAAAAAGGCAACAATATTTTAGCACTGGGATCTGTTTGAGTAATTTTATTTAGAAAAGGCAACTTTTAGGGTTGGCCGATTAGCTCAGTTAGTTAGAGAGCAGCGTTATAACATCAAGGTCAAGTGTTTGGATCCTTGTACTGACCAGCCACAAAAAAAGAAAAGGCAACATTTTTTTTTATTCTGTTGAATGAGATGTCGCCCAGAAGGCTCAGAAGACTGTTCACACTCTGGCTCTCTAAACACGGGCTGCCCTGGGGTTATCTCTGCAGCTCCTGGAGTATGGGAAGCACAGTCTGGCCAGATTACATGTTACAAACTTCACTCTCAGCTGGCCGCCTTCTTGGTCAATAAACAAGCATTGGTAACACCTTCCCACATGTTCGTTTGTTTGTTTGTTTAATGCATAGATGAAATAGCCGGCCCCATGTGTTAATTTTCTAAAGTGACTTGTCCAAGGTCACACAGCTAGTAAGAAAAAGAGCAGAGTCTGAAAGCTGGACCTAATGACTCCAGGGTGATTTAAATTATACATGGGGCTACCAATCACATAAAATATTTGGTTAAATATATTTTTAAATCATTTGGGAGCTGTTTGGGCATTCTGTAGCTACAGGGAAGTGGCAGCATTGGAATGAAAGGTAAATCTCAGAGAGGTAGCCCAGTGCCTCATTGGGCAGATGGTCAAAGGACAGTTTGTAATATCACCTAAATTTCCAAAGATTGATGCTAGAAGGTACTTTGGAAACCTTCACATTATGTAAGTTTAAGTACCTAGCTCTTTTTTTCTGTTTTATCACTCTGTAGAGCTACTTTCCTCTTTGACATCCATTTCCACCCCCCCACCCCCCACCAGGCAACTTCTTCTTTTTGTTTTTCAAATGGTTAATACATTTGCTTCCTTTACAAATCAAGGCAAATTAAAAAATTACTCACTGAGAAGTCTCTTTCCTGCTCCAACCCCATCCCATCCACTCCATTCCTATGAACTACCCTTTGTATTACTTCCTTGTTTATCCTTCCAGCGATTCTTCATGCAAATAGAAGTAAATACATGTCATTATTTTCCTCACTTTATAATGCCCAAGGCAGCAGGTTATAAACACTCTTTTGTGCCGTGTCTTTTAATATGCCAGTATTTCTCTGTGTGACAGTATTGAGACATTGCCCTCATTCTTTTGTTTATAGCTACATAATAGCCCCTATTGCTGGATACTTGGATTATTTCTAGTCTTTTGCTATGACAAACAATGTCACAAAGGACAACCTTGTCTCTGACATTTCATGCAGGTATATCTGTAGGATAAAGTCCTAGAAGTGAGATTGCTCGGTCAAAGGACTTGCCTACATGTCCAAATTCAATGCTAATATATCTAAATCCAGGACCTGAAGGAGAGTAAAGCAGGCTATTCAATGTGTGGTGTGTGGACTGGTGCTAGTCTCTCAACGAGATATTGCAGAAATTGAGAGAAGTTAGAAAATTTAGAGCAACTTTACCTTGTGGTGACATCTAAGTGCTTTATGATTTTTCTAAGTAATTCCTTTTTACTGATTTTTATCAGCCTGTGACAACTGGCTGGAAAGAGAAAAATTGCTTCTTATGGTTATGCAAAATATGTTTAAAATTACTAATAAAAATCAGTGCTCCCAAAGTTTTGAAAAGCTTCTTTATTAATGTGAGAGTTTCAAGTCATTTCAAATCGAGAAAGGTTTGTTTTCCAACCTCCTGAAAAAATTCTGGAAAAATAGAACTATCCCTAAACATCAAAGAATAAAACAAAATTAGACTGACCAAAAAGTGAAAACATGTTTCAGTTATTTAACAACAATTAATTGAATACCAATATATTGGGGTGTAAGAGAAAAAAGATCTGCCAAATATATGGATAAATTGCCATAGAGAGAGAGCATGCCTCTCCCAAATGAAACAAGTAGTCAGTGACACAATACAAAACGTAGTCGGTGCTAAGTGATGTGGTGGGGTATCACCTGCAAAAGATCTGGACTCCAGGCAAAAAAGCAAAGTGTCAGGAATCAGCCTATCTGCCAGGACACCAGTCACCAAAAAGTGGGTGTAAGATGAAACATGGTTGTGCAGGAAGAAAATGTTAGAAAACCTATTTATGTTTTATAATATTCTTTTAAATGTACATTTTATTTTGCAATATAGATCACCTGTTAGCACTGTAGTATATGTATACAATTTAAATAAATACATATATTGGGGATGCAGGCTCACTATTTTTTATCCTGAAAAGTATGTGTAGTGGATTGAATTATGTCCCCCCAAAACTCACTGGAACTTGAATTGTGTCCCCCAAGTTGTATCTATTAGAAACTTAGCCCCCACTGTGACTGTTAAGAGGGTGGGAAATCCTATTATGGTAATTGAAAGGTAGGGCCTTGAATAGGTGATTGGATTGTAGGACCCTGCAGTAGTGAATGGATTAAAAATGGTGGTCAGGGGCGTGGTTCTGAGGGCTTTAAAAGAAGAGTAGAGTCTGCCTTTCGCTCTCTCTGCTCTCCCTGCTTCCACCATCCTGCAATGTGAGACCCCTGGGTCACCGTCACCACCACCAGGTGGACTTTGGACTTCCCAGCCTCACAAACTGTAAGCAATAAATTTCATTTTCTTTATAAATTACCCAGTTCTGAGTATTCTGTTATAAGCAGCAGAAACGGACTAATACAGTATGAGAACAAAAAAGCTGAAAGGCCACTGGAGTGTTAAGGATGGGGCCTACAGGGCAGGGCTGGAGGGTGGGGCTCACGTCTTCCTTGCTTACCATTGCACCCCCAGGGCCCAGCACTACGCCTGATACACAGCAAATGAAGAGGAATTATGTGGGCTCTGTTATAGCCTTGGAAATAAGCACTCGCATCCAGGGCCCAGGTGCTTCTGCAGGTGTGGTTGCTAAATATTTAAGCTTCTAAAGACAGAGTAGGACAAAAGATCCTATATCTGTCTGCCATGGAGTTCTTACTTGAACATAATACTTTCATCTTCTAGAGTTGAAAGAGAAATTCGAAATCAGCTCTGAATACAACTATGTGGGTTTATACTCCATAAACACATGCAATCCTGCTACCAGGAAGACAGAAATTTCTCTAAATCACTGAAGATAGTCCTACTTCAACTTTTTTTAGAAAGCCATGACAGAAGCTAATGACTTTATAAATGGAAAAAAACAGTTATGCTTCATCTCAGTAAAACAAATAACTCTGGTCCTTTGAACTTATCTTGGTACGATCCTTACCTCCTTTGTTAGTTTTGCCACACTCTTGGGGTTATAAATGCCTAGCAAGACCTTTCTAAAACACAGACGAGATCTGTATAAAACAAGAATGGTAAGGGTGGAATCAGTAGCATACTCATGTTTATTTCCAGGCTGAATTCCAAATGACGCCAGTGCTAAGGACAGTTTTTCCTTGTACAGAGACAGCTGACTAGAAAGCCACGGCATTTTCTACACTTCATTGCATCAACTGCACACCTGTCTGTCACCTCCACTCACCTGAGCGCCTTGCCGGGGTCTTTCTATCACACTTCCACAGCCTTGGGTAACACGTGGCACACAGCAGGTGCCCAATAAATGTGCAAAGGAAGGGAAGAGGAAATCTTGGGCCATATATTTAATGTACAAATAGATGGGGGGGGGGATATAAGTGTTTTGAACACACAAAGAACTCTTAAAACTCAACAAAAAGACAAACAACCCAATTAAAAAATGAGCAGAGGATGTGAATGGACATTTCTCCAAAGAAGATATACAGATGGCCAAAAAGCACATGAATAGATGCTCAATGTCATTAGTCATTAGGGAAATACAAACCAAAACCACAACAAAATACCACTTCCCACCTACTAGGATGGTTTTAATTCAAAGAAAGAAAACAAGTGTTGGCCAGGATGTGGAGCAATGGAACCCTCATAGACTGTTGGTGGAAACATAGAAATGGTGCAGCCGCTGTGGAAAACAGCTGAGCAGTTCCTCAATAAGTTAAACATGGAATTAGCACATGGCCCAGCAAATCCACTCCTAGGTATACACTGTAGCCAAAACGATTGAAGACAGGTGTTCAAATAAAAACTTGTACAAAAATGTTCATAAGCAGTACTATTCACAATAGCTAAAATGTGGAAACAACCTAAATGTCTATCAACTGATGAATGGATAAAAAAAAGGTGGTATAGCCATACAGTGGAATATTATTCAGTCATGAAGAGGAATAAAGCACGGACATGCTACAAACACAGATGAACCTTGAAAGCTTTATGCTAAGTGAAAGAAGCCAGGTACAAAAGGCCACATATGATTCTGTTTGTGTGAAATATCTAGAATAGCCAGATCCATAGAGACAGAAAGCAGATTAGTGGCTGTCACGAGCCAGGGTGGGAGGATGATGGAGAGGAGAGGAAGGAAGAATGGAGTGCCCTTTCATTCCAGCACTGCCACTTCCCTGTAGCTACAGAATGCCCAAACAGCTCTCAAATGATTTAAAAATATATTTAACCAAATATCTTATGTGATTGGTGGCCCCATGTATAATTTAAATCACCCTGGAGTCATTAGGCCCAGCTTTCAGACTCTGCTCTTTTTCTTACTAGCTGTGTGATTGTGGGCAAGTCACTTAAGCTCACTCAGTCTCAGTTTCTTCTCAGGTAATGTGGATGGCCTTGGGCAAGTCAATTCCTCCGTAAGACTCCATTTATTTTACCAGTAAATGAGGGGTCAGCCAGTGGGCAAGAGACTTGACCAGGTACTTGACCAAAACAGATACTCAAATGGCCAATAGGCATATGGATGTAGTCAACATCATTACTCATCAGGAAATGAAAATTAAACCAGAATGTGATACTACTGCTTGCCTTCCAGAATCATTGGAAAGAAAAAGGTAGTCTATCCAAAGTGTCCAGAGGATATGGAACACCTGGACTTCTCATTTATTACAGGTGGGAATATAAATTGCTACAACCACACTGGAAAACTGTTTGGCAATATCTACTACAGCTAAACGTGCACACCCAGTAAACCCACTGCTAGATATATTACCAATGGAAATATGAAGACATATTTACCAAAAGACATGAACAAGACTGTTTGGTCATAATAGCCCCAAACTAGAAAGTATTTAATTACCCATTGACAAAAAAAAAAAAAAAAATGGATAAATAAGTTATGGCATTCATATTACAATAAAATACCAACAGTAATAGGAATGAAAAACCACAACTATATGAAACAACATGAATGAAACTCAATGTTAAGCAAAAAAAAAGCCAGACATAAAAGAGTTCCTATTATATGATTTGGCTTTTATAATTAAAGGAAAAAAACCAGACACAACTAATCTGTGGTGTTAGAAGTCAGGATAGTGGTTACCTTTGGGGAGGGTAATTAGTAGAAGGGACACAAAGGGTTCTGGGGTGCTGGTGAGATTCTGTTTCTTGATCTGAATGCTGGTTATATGGGTGTTTCATTTTGAAAATGTACCAAGCTGTACATATCTGATATATTCCATTTTGTGAATATTTATTACACTACAAAAAATTATTTTCCTTTAAACAAGGTGGTTGGGCTAGGTACAGCATCTTTAATGTCTTTTCCCGTGTCAACTGGAGTAACTACCATCATTGTGCCGGGCACTAAGCTAAGTGCACTCCACATAACTTCTCATGTCTTTTCCCTCATCCTCTGAGGTGGCCATTGTGAAGAAACTGAGGCACAATGTCATTGATAACTTGCCAAGGTCACGTATCCACTGAGGGGTGGAAGTAGCTTTGAACCCAGCCGGTCTGAGGCCAGGGGCCACAGTTTGAGCACTACGCTGTCCTACCTCACCTGTAGTCCTTGCCACTCACAGCCCAAGGGAACCAGGAAGGGTTAGGTGTGGTGGCAGTGGCTTTTCCTGGCTGACACCCCAGAAGGGAACCTGAGTGTCTCTGTGGCTCTCTCCCTTTGTCTCCACCCCTTCTGAGCTTTCCTCCAGCTCTGGAGCACTTTATGTTTCTCTTTCTCCATTTTTCTCTCCCTAAATGTGTTCTCCTACTTGCCCTTAGGGTCTTAGATGCTTCCCTTCAACTGACCATATGAGAAAGGTGTGCTTTTAAACATATTTAGCATTTATTGAAGAATTTCTTATGTTACCCCTACTCCTAATTTTGAAAGCTAGCTAAATCAGTTCTTAAGGGTTATTTCTAAAAAACCAGACACACTACATTAACCTGTGCCCATAAAATGGATTGGCGTTCTCTCGATGTAAGAAATGTTCTCCACTCAGCTCCCTGGCTCCATGGTTTCAAGTGGGGATTTAAAATGGTCATTGTTGGGCCAGCCCCGTGGCTCACTGGGGAGAGTGCGGTGCTGGTAGTGCTGAGGCTGTGGGTTCAGATCCTATATAGGGATGGTCGGTGCACTCACTGGCTGAGCGTGGTGCAGACCACACTGTGCCGAGGGTTGCGATACCCTTACCGGTCAAAAAACAACAACAACAAATAAAATAAAATAAAATTGTCATTGTTAACACAATAAATCTATGACCAGCAGATGGGCCCAAGTCTGAAAAATTATCGACTCGGCTTTGGGGGGTATTAAGAACTTATAAAGTAAGGCTAGGAAGTTAATGTCCTAGAAAGCTGATAGGTTGGTATCGATTTAATTAGTAGCCACTAATCAAAATTTTGTGAAGATACTTTGCTTATGCTATGAAAATGGCCATAAATGTGCCTGTATATACTGCCTGCAAGTGTAGCCATTCTGCGTACACTTAGCATGGGTCTGAAAAGGATAGCTTAAGAAAGTACTGTTGGGGTAGAAATACTTTTTATTTGTGAGTGCTAGCTGGTGGGGGAGGGGCTTTACATGTATACATCCTCTGATAATTATAAAATTCTTAAAAAGTTTGCTAATAGAAAGGAATAATTAAACAAGAAATCATTACAAAAAGAATTTATTAGACAAACACACCAATAGAATCTAAGGATTTGGTTGGAAAGCCACCGGGCCTTTTAAAGCAGCAGAAGACCAAAGTCACACGCTCCAAGCATTACTCTGTGACAATACGTGAAAACAAGAAGGAATGACAGCACCATGCTAGTTCACAGACAGATGAGTCTCCTGCCTCCCTTCCTATTTCCTCCATTCTGCTGAAGTCTGTGATTCTGGTACCTGAAAGGACTGGAAAGAAATATTTCCCACTTATTCCAGAGAATCTGTTTCTTCTCATAGATCTTACCTCTGTGCACCGGAACTGCCTGTTCATATGCACGGAATGTTGCTTTTGAGAAACCAACAAATAGTTACTGAAGGAGTGTTTACCAGCTTGTAAAGTGAATAACATAATATTCTCTATTACAGCAACTGCATTTTTAATCTCATCCGGCACCAACTGTCTTTTAGAAAGTTATAATGTGTTGTTCGGAGACATTCTTCTTTACAATAGAAGAAAAAGAGTCTAATTAGCAAATAATACGTAATTAAACAATACATACTCTTAAATCTTACGAGAGTCACGATAATATGAAATCTTTGATTTGGGAGAAAGGAGGATATTTTCTATCATTCCTGATAACAATAGAACTAGATATTTCAAGATGATAATAGTATAATGTGTTCATAATACCGAACAGTGTGCCTTTACTTTGAAGCCATTGATCATTAAATTATTGATGGCATAGGCTACCAAGAAATAGTAAGGAATGTGGTATCCATATAGATATCAGCTGGTCTCAAGTAATCAAAGAGAGGATGAACATACATGATATACTGTAGTTGTGTGCATCTTGGTTTCTGAGATGTGGGCTACAAGACCATATTACATAGAACACTGAAGGAAGGCATTCCAAACAAAACTGGCAAGGGAATTTTGCACAAAGTAATTTTCCAATGGAGATGATAAAAGCAGCAGTCAGAATGCAGGTCCATGTATTAAGTTCCTGCAGTTGAATCAATTATGAACACGGTTTTGGCTTCTACCAGAGCTCTTTACACTCAAGAAGTATTTCTTTCACAGCCCTTACAATCTGTTGCTTGTTCACCATCAAGGAAAGTGTGTTTGGAACAAAGAGTTGCTTTTGAGTCAGGATCTTAGACAAAGATTTAAAATGCTGAGTTTGTGCTTTTAAAAAATAGTCTGATTCATGACGGTGGTGTGCGCCGGTGGCGCTAGCTCTCCCCCAACTTGGTTCAGTATTTGGGAGCCCAGGAATCGCTGGGATGGATAGATTAGTCAAGACTTAAGTTTTAAAGCAGCAAATACTGCAAATCAAAGCAGACAGCCTCATGCATAGACTTCGTGATTTGAGTTGAACCATGGCTGTCTTCGTCAACATTTTTATGCATGTGGTTTGTCCAAGCTGTTCTCAAAACCTGCAGTGCAGCAGACCTGTGACTGAGTTAACTTTCCTAGCACAAACCTCTGGTCTACTCGGAAAAATAAGGAACCCACTACTCTCTCAGGAATAACCTGTGGACAGTCTGTGTGGAACAAGTATTGCCCTCAAGTCCGAATCTTAAACGAAGATGTACAGATGCTGAGTTTTATGCATTTAAAAAAAAAAAAAAAAAGTTCATTTCACAGCGGCAGTGTGTGTGCTCGTGGACCAAGCTCTCCCTGGCTTTGTTCAGGATTTGGGAGCAATCGCTGTTTCGGGCAGATAATCAGGTATGAAGAGGGAAACACTCAGCTATGACAAGGGATCGCTCCTCACCCTCTGAGCTGGAATCTTTGGAGACTCCATCCTAGGTGTAAGCAGCGGGCGGGCAGGGTGTCCTGGCTCCCTCGTGTCTCCGTGGCACTTGTGTTAGCCCCGCCAACCCCCTAGACCCTCCAAAGGGCCCTTGAGCTGAATTAAACCTGACCCAAAGTGAAGAGCGAGGTCCAGGGACGGGAAGATTTGAGGACGGCCTCCGTCTCCAGACCCTCGACCCTTTGTGGCCCTGGATTCCGGGCGCGGGCGCGGCTTCTCCCCGCCCCCTGGCGGCCTCTCGGCAGCCGGGAGCTCAGGGGCGCGCAGACACCCGCGCGCCAGGAGGGGGCAGTCCCCGCGCGCCGGCGCTCCTCCGGGGGAGTGGGGCCACAGGACGATGCCAGTCACTCGTGAAGCCGACGAGGTGGGGACCCCAGAGGTTCCGGGTTCACAGGTGCGGGGCGTAGAAAGGGGTCAAGTAGGAGGACCCGAGGAAGGGAGCGAAGGGGCTCCCGGGGGCGGCGGTGGCCGTCAGCGGGAAGGAGGCGGCGGCCGGGAAAAGGACGTTGGCCGCCGAGTAGGAGGGGAAAGTCTGGAAAGGCAGAGCGCCGGGGCCCGGCGGGCCGGGGCTGCCGACCGTGCCGCCACCGCCACCGCCGCCGCAGACCCCCGCCGCCGCCCCGGGCGTCCCGGCCTGAGGCGCGCCGCCTCCCGCCTGCGCCGCGCCGTCGGCGCCCGGGTTCTGCTTCTTCCACTTGGTCCTGCGGTTCTGGAACCAGATTTTGACCTGCGTCTCGGTGAGGCTGAGCGACAGCGCGAGGTTCAGGCGCTCGCACACCGACAGGTAGCGCGTGGCCCGGAACTTGTTCTCCAAGGCCACCAGCTGCTCGTAGGTGAAGGCGGTGCGCGCGCGCCGCGGCTTGGCGCAGTGGGGCTCCGCGCGCCGGCGCCGGGGTCGCGGGGAGTCGGGCGAGCCGGGGGAGCCGGGGGAGCCCGCCGGGCCGCCCCCGCCGCCCGCGCTGCGCTCCGCGGCCGCCAACGCCGCCGCCGCGCGGGCCTCGGGGGAGCGCGCCGGGCCGGCCAGCAAGCGCGCAGCCCGGGGCCGCCCCGCGTGCTCCGCGTCCTCCTCCTCCTCGTCTTCCGCCTCCGAGCCCTCCAGGGGGGACACCTGGCCGGCGTCTCGGCCCGCAGCATCTAGAGGAGAAGGGGACGATGACCAGAGCGCAGAGCGACCCGGCCCGTCCGGGCCCCCGACCTCCTCCGCTTCCCCCCAGAGCACGCAGCTCTTCCCGCAGCCCAACCCCCATCGCCGCTCCCCTGCCCACATCGCGCTGCCCGCAGCCTCCGACCGCACATCCTCGCGAGCGGCTTTAATGTCCTCTTGCCACATCTGCCGCCAAGTAGGCGTCCAAGAGTGAGTGGGTGAATGAATGACAGTCCGCATTAGGAAAGAACAGTGACCTTGTGGGGCAACGTTATGGGGGCGGGGGTGGTGTAGGGTCGAGGCTCGTCGTACATTAGGACAGCGAGACGTCCAGTGTGTTCGGGTTGTGCCCCTCCAGCCCCTCGAAACCTGCCTTAGTCGGGGACTCCTAGCAATTAAAAAAGAAGCTATTCAGCTCGCCCCCGCCCCCCGCCTTTAGAGTGAAATTCCCCCTTTCCCATCTTCTCTCTTCTGCGGTGTTAATAGAGTTTCAGATTTGTGCGGGGCCGGATCGATAGATGTCATCTATTAAAGGTAAGTTTTAATCGAATAATATTAGGATCAGACAGGGAAAGGGGGTTTGAAGTCGGCACCTGCAAGCTGCGGGCAGGAGATATGCGGGCGCCAGTAATAGAATATCGATCATGGGGCGGGGGGCGCGGCCCCTCGGAGAGACCATCGGAACAACCACCAGGCCGGCGGCCGGGGCCCCAGACAATCGCTGCCGAACTTGGGGAGGGAGAGCAGAGAGCTGCGCGCGTCCAACCTCCCTGGGGACCGCAGCCCCTGACCCTTGCTGTCGCTCCAAGGAAACTCGTGCCCACGCCCCACCCAGGACGAATCCTGCTGTCTTCCGTCCTTCCTTCTTGCCACAAACTTTCCTGGACCCTTCATCAGGTGCCCGCCAGCGTTACAGGAATAAGTCAAAAAGGGTTTTCAGGAGAAGGTACCGAAAGCCTCCTATTACTCCACCCCAGTCCCGTCCCCAGCCCCGGTTAACGGTTGGGTCTGCGTGGGGCAGCCGAGTTCCTGCAGGTGTCTCGGGATGGTTGGAAGTGGACCCCTGACCTCTGTACTCACGAGACCCCGGGCACATGGCTTAACCTCACCTCCCTCGTCCATAAAATGGGCGTGATGTTAACGACGCCGCCAACCCCGCAGGTTCCCAAGCATTGCATTACCGTTGTCCCAGCCCCAGCCCGAGTCCTTGCACGTGGCAGCTCATTAAACCCCTGACAAATGAATGAGCCCGGGAACGTGGGCGCCGGGTAAGTGTTAGTTTCCACTGCGAGCAAGGCGTTGCTGCGGTGCGTACCGCGCAGGGATGGCGCTTCTTTGGGACCTCCCTTTCCCCGAGTGCTGGGACGTCCTTGCTACCTCAGTCCAACTCCAGGCGGGGCTGCACTCGGCACCCGGTCCTGTGCATTAAGAGCCACTCGCCGGGCTCTGGCCGCTCACTCACCCCACACACACTGCGCGTCATCTGGGCAGGGGCCGCCCCGCATGCTTACCAGGGGTCTCCCGCTGTCGCACCGGGTCCCCGGGGCTGGCGTCCTTCCCCGCTTCGACCTCCGCCAAACTTTTCTTGTCTTCCCGGGGGGCGAGACGCACGGCCGGGAGCGCCGCGCGGGTGAATTTCTGCGGGTCCAGGATGTCCAGCACCGAGAAGGAGATCTTGTGGTGGGAGGGAGCCGGCTTGGCCCCGCCATCCTGCCACGCCAGCATGCCCGCCGCCCGCGGGTCCGGGATGACCGCGCTCGGGCTTGCCTTCGGCTGGGGCTCGGCCGCAGCTCTCCGGCGGGGAGTCGGGGTTCGCGCGGCCAAGTGAAGCCGCGGAGAGGGGCGGGGAGGTGGGGCGGGGAGAGAGCCGCGGGGGGCCGCGCGCCGATTGGCACTGGCGCGGCCCGGGCCAGCCTCAGGACTGTCCGGCGCCTCGCGGGGCCGCCTGCCTGGGCTGCGGGAGCCTCCACGCGCCGGGAGCGCGCGCCCGTGGGGACCGCGCCACCCGCCCCGCGCTCCCCCGCCCGACCCGCAGGGACGCGTGCAGCGCGCGAGGGAGGCTTGGGTCCCGCCGCTCCCCGACACACGCGCACTGTCCCCGGTGCACCTGCCTTAGACTGGGAGGTGCAATTGCGGTCAGGACCGACTAAGGCAATGCCCCGCCGCAAATCACAGTAATAGCTTCAGACCCGGTTACCTCGTATTTAAAAGCCCTCGTGTTCTCACAGTTGACAGTTTACAAAACACTTGGGCTTGTGCGCGCTTTTGATTCCCTGAGCGTCCCCGGGGGTGGGCGTGGCCTGGCACAGTCCACTATACCCTTTTTAAAGATGAGGAAATTGAGGTTCAAAGATGAGACGCGATTTGCTTAGGGTCACTGTGAGTTGGTGACAGAAACTGAGTTCAAACCCAGGCCTTCTACTGGACCAGTGCTTTTTCCAGCACATCTTCCTGTCTCGGAAATGGAGGAAGAAAATCCTGCATTGTGTCGGAGTCTTTCCCTTCCACCCCGGAGCCGAGCCGGGCCAGAGAGCAGCAGGAGTTTGGGAGAGGTGACCAGGCCCCGCCAGGATGCCCTGCCGCTTTGGAAACCTTGGCGGGTTGCGGGCTCAGAGCCAGGCGACATGGCTGAGAGTGGCTGCCCCGGGTTGCTGCGACCCTGAGCACAACCCTCGATGCCCTCCGGGCCTTCCCCACAGCCACGAATTCGATCATTTGCAACAGAAATTGGGTCTTTGGGAATTCAGGTTGCAGCTCTGATCCCAATCCCCTCCGAGCCCCAAGAAGAAAAGGTTAAAAGGTGCTTGTCTGGTTTGAATTTACCGTCAGAGAAGACAGACGATTGAAATGACCCCACCTGTCCCACCAGGTCCCCTAGGATGGCGAGCATCAGTGGGTGGGGAAGCTTCTACTGGCCACTTCTGTCCTCCCATGTCTTCTTTTGTCACTGGGTGACCACACTGCAGTGTGTGAGCACTAAGCATTTACTTCAGCGGCGAATTCTGAGGCTTCTCCGAGCCCCTCCGCCCAGATCCACGTCTCACTTTGCGGTCCCTTTCTTCCCTGCCCCATGGGGTTTCCAAACAATGACTTGGCAATTAGTATTGTCTGAGCAGGTAAGAAGGAGGAAGAGGAGGAGAAACCTTCTCATTAAAGTGCTGGGGGCTGCTAATCCCATCTGTTATTGAAGAGGTGTCCTTAGAGGCCAGCTCCTTGTAGCTTTTCTCATTCAAACCTTTCTGCCCCTTCCAGAGGTGGCCACCATATTCCCTGCAGACTTTAAAGCTCTGCCGAATTCAAGCCAGCTCCAGTCCTACAGTGAAGATGGACTGGACCACCTCCCACCAAAGGGAACGCACACCATGTGAAAACCAAAGAAAAGATGGCCCTGGAACCGAAAAGTGGCACCCAGGATCCTGGACTGCAAATCACACACAGAACCTTCCTGAAATACAGATAGGGTACTTTGATTTCTGTTTTGAGAACTCTTTTTCACCCAGTTCTCACTTCATTTTTTTAAATCTTCCTTTTTCGTTTTCTTTCTCCTCCCCCCTTCCCGCCTTAATCGCAGCCCCTTCCACCTCTTCCCATCCATATTTATATTTTCTTGTACTTGGGTTCTTCAGGGTAGCTAGGAATAGACCTCTTTAAGGCAGCTGCAGGATGGACATACGTGGCTTCCCTTGTCCTCTTCTTACTTTTTTTCCTGTAAGAAACCTTGAGACCATTTTCACAGCATGGTGGGCTGGCATTCCAGAGGGCACCCTATGCCCCAAACCAGAGGAACAGGGAAGGCCCCAGACAGCCAAGAGCAGCCCCTACCTGGGTCATTTCCATTGTTCTTTATAAACTGCCTCAAACATTTTTGTTTAAATTATATGAATCATCTTTCCTTTGAGCTCCACAGATGTTAAATATAAGAAAGGAAGCTAGAAAAGGGAGGAGGAACAAATTGGAGAGCAGGTCAAGAACATGTAGAGGCCATGTTCTTTAAACCTGTAAATCTTTAAGAACTCCTTCTCTTAATGATTTTTAAATTTTTCTTAGGACCGGCCTGTGGCTCACTCGGGAGAGTGAGGTGCTGATTAACCCCAAGGCCACGGGTTCAGATCCCTATATAGGGATGGCCGGTTAGCTCACTTGGGAGAGCCTGGTGCTGACACCACCAAGTCAAGGGTTAAGATCCCCTTACCAGTCATCTTTAAAAAAAAAATTTTTTTTTGCCCTTCATTTTTCCAATGTTCCTGATGTGTGTGTTCCGTGCAGTGCAAGGTTACAAGAACTCTCACTCTCAGTACTTGGCTTCTGGGCATAGATGACACACAGGAAACACAGCTGTGTCTCCCACTGACATCAGAGGGATAGAAATGCTCTCTCTTACTCACCCAACTGAAAGAGAACCCCCCCAACCAAAGAGAATCCCCACCCACCCTGCAACCAGGACACATTCTTCAATTTGCAGGACACTGGAGGGGGATGTCCTAGGGGAATTTTTTTTGTGGCACCTGCTATATAAAAGACCAGAAGACAGCGAGGCCTCCCTTTCGGTACAACTTGGCAATGCATTTGGCAAGCTGATATAGATCCACACCAATGTATAAGGTATTCCTATATCATACGCATACCCATATCCAACAAGCCACCCTCCTCTGTGCATGGAGTTAGGTGTTTTTTGTTTTTTGTTCTGCATGGGCATTAAAATTCTGCCTGAGTGCTGTCTTTAAATTGCTTTGATGCTAGGTGGGTTCCAACCCTGACCTGTCCTGATGGCAAGCGATGCCTATAACAAACCCGGGATCAATATTCATAGCGGGTGTCCTGAGCTGATAACACTATCTGAGACAATGTTCACTATCAGTGCGGACAGCTGAGATATTGCGCCATTAGGGATGTTGTGTTAAATAACCTGATCCATTTCTAGGGCTATTTAATGAATTTCACAGTTTAGATAGTATCTTTAAGGAGAAGGCAAAGGCTATTCTGGAGGCACTGATGCAAATCAATGGTGCCAAGCTTCCCGAGCTATTTCACAAACAAAATGGCCTATAATTGCAGCACAGCCTTGAGGAGCTGCTGCCTGCACCATGAACGTTGTTAACAATGGAAAGAATTTGCAATTTATGCAGAGGGAGAGAGGGCAATATTATGAGCCATGTTAAAGCACCTTAGATAAAAATCTTATGTTCCTGAAATAAAATACAACTGAAATTCTCTAGGTAAAACCCCACGGTTTGAGCCAGCCCACAGGGTAGGACGTATATGCCAAAGAGACAGCTTCATAAGGCACAGCTTGGTGACAGAGGGAGATGTCAATCGTGGGGACAGACTTGTAGGACACCCCTTTTCTCAGGCCCTCAGCCAGTTTTCCCTAAAATGTGCTTCTTCAACTCAAATTGGTCTATAAAATGGGAGGGGAAAGGCACTGGATTTTAAAAGGATACTGCTGATAGCAGAATCGGTTGTTTGTTTACTTGACTCTATATCACTTGTTGCTGGAGAGTTCATTTACAATTAAAGGTTAGCATTTACCATTTCCCACCAGAGCTTTGAACTCTGGCTGCCAAGCGGAGCAAGTATTCCTTTTAAAAACCCACCTTGGAGACTTTGATTTGTGAAAGCTGAGTTCAAAGTGTCACCTTCCCACCTGTCCCCAAACTGCAAACAAAATAAAAATGTTGTCTCAACATATTTCACTTTAAAAGATCAGTATGACTTCTTAGAAACCCACGGGTTTAAAAAAATCAACTTCTTTGTCTTAGAAGTACAGAGGTAGCATCAAAGAACATGAGAAAGCGATAGAGGTTATATTGGTAAGTGGAATACATGCTAATTGTTCCTGATAATAATAATTAGTATTAACAGCAATAGCTGCTCTTTCATGGCCTGGCGCTGGACTTAGGGTTTTTGGGGGGTTTTTTTGGCAGCTGGCTGTACCGGGATCCAAACTCTTGACCCACTGTGCTAAGCTTTCTGCACACGTTATTTCATTTAACCCTTCCCAAACCCCGTGACACAGGCACTGTTATGATTCCCAATTTATGGTTCAGAAATATGGAGCTTAGAGAGGTTAAGTAACTTGCAGATGCCCCAGAGCTAGCAGGAAGTGGTGGAGCTGAGATTTGAACCCAGGGACTGAGATTTCAGAGCCCTAGTCCAATATGGTTCTTATCAGGGAAATTCCTGCCCCAGGATGAAATCCCATTGCAAACATTTATCGAATGGCTTTTCCTTCAAAGTTACACACATAGTTGGGATATGTAACAGGACCTCCAAGGAAATAACTAAATCCAAGCACTACCTGGAAGTATATTGTACTACAGGGTTTGGGGGATCCAGTTTAAAAAGCTCTTACATTTTGTGTTTTCTAACGTTTTAAGTAAGATATTACCAGGAAGCTCTCTTGAGAGAGAGGAATTGTCAGGCAAGGCAAATTGCCCTGAGCATCTGGAAAAGCAGAGAAATGTAATTAAGAGAAAGAGAATAGAGAAAAAATGCCAAGTGACAAGCTGAGGACATCTGAAGGGAGAATTGGTGAAGGACAGGACCAGAAAGATCCGGGACTCAGATGCAGTCTGGGCCCTTTCTGGCAATGAGCATAGTGTACCACGTTAATACTGCCCAAAGAGAGGCATATACAGAATAAAGACAGGGAAGTAGGGTAGAATTTTGCAAGCACATAAACCAACTGCTTTTGCATGGAATTCGATGGTATAATTTGTTGTTATTCAGTGGTGTCCTGCAAGGTAGATGTCAAAGTCTTCTGTTCCTGGAATCTGCACCTACATTTCACGCCTTCATCTTCTCCCTGGCTCCCCTGTCTGCAGCCTTGCTGTCCCTGCAGTCTGCTTGCCTCATATGAGTGTGCAAACTCCAATCCTTGGAGGGCCAGGCTGTGGCTTACAGGAGCAAAGCGAGCTAGGCCAGGACCCTGGCAGGCTGGAGCACTGGTGTTCCACATCAAGGGGATGTTGCTACTCTACCCAGTAGAAGGTAATCTTGCAGAAATGTTGATCTGCACTGCCAGATCTTCATATTGGCCCAAACAAACCAGAAGTCTGGATTCTTTGGTGACATCTGCAAACATTTGAATGCTAGTAACTGATTTAAAATGTTGGGAAAAAGGCCGCCAGAAACAGGGCTGTGGATCACGAGTTTGTGACCTTGGCTGTGCACATGCCAAGTGAGTTCGTCTGATTCACTGTCCATGGCATTTCAATGGCTAGGGTGGTTCATGGGATGAAAACTCAATGCCTTAGCATGGAATGCAAGGTTTTTTCAGGATCTGATCTAACCGCCTGTGCAGCCCTGGTCCCTGGGCAGGCCGTGCTCTGTGTGAGATGTGTGTAGGTCCTCTGCATGTGCATGCTACCTTCTCAGAGCTCTGCCTCAGTGAGTGGGCAGTGGTTCAGGTGGGAGGACACCTGACCCATGCAGTAGCCTATTCCTGGGCTGTCTAATGACCAAACTGGTGCAGTCAGCTCAACCAGGTGAGCTGGACCAGCTAGATCTCTGTCTCAGGAGTCTGGATTAGGACCGTGGGGCATGTTCCCTGCCACTGGTGGGCACTTGAGCTCAGTGGGCAAAGAAAATGGAGATGAGGGGCAACTGAGGGGCCACATGAGCACCAGTTATAAAGAAGTAGAGACTCAGCAGGAGCTGGGGGAGTAGATGAGAACAGATGTACACAGCACAGCAGAGAAGTCATGAGACACAGACAGACGGGCGACCACCTTCTTCCTGAGGCTGGCTTTTTTGCTTCTTCTGGGTTCCCTGTGAGCCTCCCTGCAACCCTACACACAGTCCTCCCCACTCTGATGACCCAGAGGGGTCCTGATCCTTGCAACTGGAAGAGCCCTGCAAGAACTGACTCTCACACCTGTGTGCACATGCCACTCAGCAACTCCGTCTTCACCCCGTACCTTCCCGGGAAGCTTCTTTTTTTCTTTAGGTCTCTGTTCAAGTGTTAATTCTTCTGTGAGGCCTTTTCTGACTTACCCCTTGAGGACTTGGACACCCCTGCCCCTGTTGTTTCCGGGGCACACTTCCATCACAGCCCTCAGCGGACATCTCTTTGTTTTACCTGATCTGAGCATCCACTCATTCTTTTCTGTTATCAGTAGTTCGATTTTGCTCTGATCCCCCTGACCCATGCCCTGTATGTGCTAGTCATGGGACTGCCAATCAGGGCCAAGAAGTGGGGGTGGGCTCCCATGGGACCAATCAGGCTCTCTCTCCCTTGGGAATTTGGAGCAGAGAGACACTGGGTTGGGGCTGCTTCATTCTGCCTGTGGTGCCCCAAAGAAATGATCAGTTATTTCCCACTCCTGGAGCTGATGGTTCTGGTACTTTCCAAGGTCTGGTTGCTCAGCATTTCCTTTGATTTTAAAAATTGCCTACATCCTTTCCTACCATCTCCCTCCACTGCCCCTGCCCCCCAACACACACAGTTTGGAATTAAATTAGCCAGAGTCAAAGAACTCTGACAGGCACAGACTTTATCATACTGTAAGGGATACAGACTGGCTGGTCCTTGGACCATCTTACAGTCAGGCTCCAAAGAGCATTCATCTTTGTGCCATTAGCACCCTAGCATTTAGTAGTTTGAAGGGTTGAAAGGGATAAATGGTGGCCCAATAACATAAACCTAAAGGTCCACAGTTTGTTTAAGATGGATTGGAAAGCCATACCTGAAGAGGAGCATAGGCTGAAGATGAAAACAGGACCAACACATGTTTAGATATGAATATGGCTTCATCACGGATCTGACTCAGGGGAAATGTCATGCACCTGTGGAACAACCTTAGCTCTTTGCAAAAGAAAAATTCAGGAGTAAGAGAACCACAAATTTAACCCAGTGTGGCCTTTCTGACACTCTGGTAGAAATGTGTTGTGTTATTTCAGACTCCAAAGATGACCATCCTTAAAAAGCCACATTACCCTTGTGTGGTCCACTCTCAGGCTGAACCTGGTCTGACCCTGGTAACCAGTACAACATGGCTGAAGTGAGTCTATGACCTCCAAGGTTGGGTCACAGAAGCCCTGCAGCGTCCACCCTGCTCTTTGTTCAGAATGCTCACTCTTGAGACATTTCCTCTTCTACTCGTTCAATCTGTAAGATGCCCAAGCCACACATAGAGGCCGTGTGCAGAATTCCAGCAAACAGTGAGCAAGAGCTGACAGCACGTTCCAGATTCTCAGGACCATCCCAGACCTCCTGAGTCCAAATCTGTGTTTTAATAAACTCTCCAGGGCTTCGCTTGGTCTGGTCTCACTTTCCAGGGGAGACGGACTTTGATAATAGGAACAAAAGGTCCCTGTGGGTAGTGGGCACCTGCTACTTTTGCCTGTATGGTGTTGCCTCCTTCGTCCTCTCATTACAGTGTCCTGCTCTTTGCTGGGGGCCTTCTCTTCTTCCAGTCCATGTGGCCATGGTGGGACTGTACACATGTACCCCACTCCCAGCTCTGGTAAGGGTGCATGAGACAGGCCAGGTCACCACAGTTCTACTTCCCTCTGAGCACAGGCACGGGGAGTGGCTGGCACTGACCCAAGAAAGCCAATCACAGTACTTTCTGGAACTGGCAGATCCTGGTGAGGAAAAGGTTATTCACCAGGTGGTTTACCTGGTACTCTGGTACCCCAGAGCTGATAACTAGCCATGCCTGAAGCTACCAATTGCTAGACTATCTGTTTATGTGAGCCAGTAAATTTCTTTTAAATGTAAACCATGTGAAATTCAGTTTCTGTCACTGGAAACCAGGGTCCTGATTAATACAAGCAAATCTGGAAGGATTGTACACACATCTACTATAGTAATAGAGGACTGATGCATTCATATTTGAGCTGAAATTCAGACATAATTTGGAAATTTGTTATCGGAAATGTAACAGGCCTGAGCCCTGTTGTGAGGAATGCATCTCTGCGTACTACAGTGTTAACACGCTGCTCGACTAGCTCTGGCCCAAAAGATGCAAACAAGAGTGGACTGGATCAGGATTCTGGGAAAGCTTTTGTTTTCCTGGTATAAAGGGCAAGACTCAGCTGTCACATGCCCTATTTCCTTTTCCTTCCTGTGTTAGTCCACTTCTGTTGCTTATAACAAAATACTTGGAACTGGGTACTTGGTAAGAAAATAAAATTTATTGCTTACAGTTTTGGAGGCTTGGAAGTCCACAGTCCAGGGAACACTTATGGTGAGGGTCTTCTTTGGTGGTGGCTTTACAGCAATGCAGGGGTCTCACATGGCAGAAAATGGGAGAGCAGAAAGAGCGATAGTTCCTCATGCACTCTCCTTTTATTTTTTATTTTTTTTAATTTTATTTTGTCGATATACATTGTGGCTGATTATTGCTCCCCTTCACCAAAACCTCCCTCCCTTCTCCCTCCCCCCTCCCCCCCCAACAATGTCCTTTCTGTTTGCTTGTCGTGTCAACTTCAAGTAATTGTGGTTGTTATATCTTCTTCCCCCCGCCCCCCGGTTTGTGTGTGTGTGTGAATTTATATATTAATTTTTAGCTCCCACCAATAAGTGAGAACATGTGGTATTTCTCTTTCTGTGCCTGACTTGTTTCACTTAATATAATTCTCTCAAGGTCCATCCATGTTGTTGCAAATGGCAGTATTTCATTCGTTTTTATAGCTGAGTAGTATTCCATTGTGTAGATGTACCACATTTTCCGTATCCACTCATCTGATGATGGACATTTGGGCTGGTTCCAACTCTTGGCTATTGTAAAGAGTGCTGCGCTGAACATTGGGGAACAGGTATACCTTCGACTTGATGATTTCCATTCCTCTGGGTATATTCCCAACAGTGGGATAGCTGGGTCGTATGGTAGATCTATCTGCAATTGTTTGAGGAACCTCCATACCATTTTCCATAGAGGCTGCACCATTTTGCAGTCCCACCAACAATGTATGAGAGTTCCTTTTTCTCCGCAACCTCGCCAGCATTTATCGTTCAGGGTCTTTTGGATTTTAGCCATCCTAACTGGGGTTAGATGGTATCTCAATGTGGTTTTGATTTGCATTTCCCGGATGCTGAGTGATGTTGATAGATGGTATCTCAATGTGGTTTTGATTTGCATTTCCCGGATGCTGAGTGATGTTGAGCATTTTTTCATATGTCTGTTGGCCATTTGTATATCTTCCTTAGAGAAATGCCTACTTTGCTCTTTTGCCCATTTTTTAATTGGGTTGCTTGTTTTCTTCTTGTAAAGTTGTTTGAGTTCCTTATATATTCTGGATATTAATCCTTTGTCAGATATATATTTTGCGAATATTTTCTCCCACTCTGTTGGTTGTCTTTTAACTCTGTTAATTGTTTCTTTTGCTGTGCAGAAGCTTTTTAGTTTGATTTAATCCCATTTGTTTATATTTCCTTTGGTTGCCCGTGCTTTTGGGGTCGTATTCATGAAGTCTGTGCCCAGTCCTATTTCCTGAAGTGTTTCTCCTATGTTTTCTTTAAGAAGTTTTATTGTTTCAGGGTGTATATTTAAATCCTTAATCCATTTTGAGTTAATTTTAGTATACGGTGAGAGGTATGGATCTAGTTTCATTCTCCTGCATATGGATATACAGTTATCCCAGCACCATTTGCTGAAGAGGCAGTCCCTTCCCCAGTGAATAGGCTTGGTGCCTTTGTCAAAGATCAGGTGGCAGTAAGTGTGTGGGTTGATTTCTGGATTCTCTATTCTATTCCATTGGTCAGTGTGTCTGTTTTTATGCCAGTACCATACTGTTTTGGTTATTATAGCTTTGTAGTATAGCTTAAAGTCAGGTAGTGTTATGCCTCCAGCTTTATTTTTTTTGCTCAGCATTGCTTTGGCTATGCGTGGTCTTTTATTGTTCCATATAAATGACTGGATAGTTTTTTCCATTTCTGAGAAAAATGTCTTTGGAATTTTGATGGGGATTGCATTGAATTTGTATATCACTTTGGGTAGTATGGACATTTTCACTATGTTGATTCTTCCAATCCAAGAGCATGGGATATCTTTCCATCTTCTTGTATCCTCTCTAATTTCTCTCAGCAGTGGTTTGTAGTTCTCAGTATAGAGATTTTTCACATCCTTGGTTAACTCAATTCCTAAGTATTTTCTCTTTTTCGTGGCTATTGTAAATGGACAGGCTTTCTTGATTTCTCCTTCTGCATGTTCACTATTGGAGAAAAGAAATGCTACTGATTTTTGTGTGTTGATTTTGTATCCTGCTACAGTGCTGAAATCATTTATCAATTCCAACAGTTTTTTTGTAGAGGTTTTAGGCTGTTCGATATATAGGATCATGTCATCTGCAAACAGGGACAGTTTGACTTCATCTTTTCCAATCTGGATGCCCTTTATTTCCTTCTCTTCTCTGATTGCTCTGGCTAGTACTTCCAACACTATGTTGAATAGGAGTGGTGCGAGTGGGCATCCTTGTCTAGTTCCTGTTCTTAAAGGAAAAGCTTTCAGCTTTTCCCCATTCAGGATGATATTGGCAGTGGGTTTGGCATATATGGCTTTAATTATGTTGAGATACTTTCCCTCTATACCTAACTTATAGAGGGTCTTTTTCATGAATGAGTGCTGAACTTTATCAAATGCTTTTTCAGCATCTCTAGAGATGATCATATGGTCCTTGTGTTTGAGTTTATTAATATGGTGTATCACATTTATTGATTTGCGTATGTTGAACCAACCTTGCATCCCTGGGATGAATCCCACTTGATCGTGATGAATAATTTTACATATGTGTTGCTGTATTTTGTTTGCTAGTATTTTAGTGAGGATTTTTGCATATATATTCATCAAAGATATCGGCCTGTAGTTTTCTTTTTTGGTTATATCTTTACCTGGTTTTGGTATCAGGATGATGTTTGCTTCATAGAATGAGTTTGGGAGATTTGCGTCCGTTTCAATCTTTTGGAATAGTTTGTAAAGAATCGGTGTCAATTCCTGTTTGAATGTTTGGTAAAATTCTGCTGTGAATCCATCTGGTCCTGGGCTTTTCTTTGTTGGGAGCCTTCTGATAACAGCTTCAATCTCCTTTATTGGTACTGGTCTGTTCAAATTTTCTACGTCTTCATGGTTCAGTTTTGGGAGCTTGTGTGTGTCCAGAAATTTATCCATTTCCTCCAAATTTTCAAATTTGTTGGCGTATAGTTGTTTATAGTGGTCTCGAATGATTCCTTGTATTTCAGATGAATCAGTTGTAATATCGCCTTTTTCATTTCTAATTTTTGTTATTTGAGTCTTCTCTCTTCTTTTTTTTGTTAGCCATGCTAATGGTTTGTCAATTTTATTTATCTTTTCAAAAAACCAACTTTTTGATTCGTTGATCTTTTGAATTGTTTTTTGGTTTTCAATTTCATTCAGTTCTGCTCTGATCTTAATGATTTCTTTCCATCTGCTAACTTTAGGTATGGATTGTTCTTGTTTTTCTAGTTCTTTAAGGTGAAGTGTTAGGTTGTTCACTTGCCATCTTTCCATTCTTCTGAAGTGAGCGTTTAATGCAATAAATTTCCCCCTCAATACTGCTTTTGCAGTATCCCACAGGTTTTGGTATGATGTATCATTTTTTCATTAGTTTCAATAAATTTTTTGATTTCCTGCTTGATTTCTTCTTGGACCCATATGTCATTAAGTAGAATGCTGTTTAATTTCCATGTGTTTGTATAGTTTCCAGAGTTTCGTTTGTTATTGATTTCTAGTTTTAATCCATTGTGGTCTGAGAAAATACATGGGATAATTCCAATTTTGTTGAATTTATTGAGACTTGATTTGTGACCTAATATGTGATCTATCCTGGACAATGATCCATGTGCTGATGAGAAGAATGAATATTTTGAGGTTGTTGGGTGGAATGTTCTGTAGATATCTGCCAATTCCAACTGGTCTAGAGTCTTGTTTAGATCTTGTTTTTCTCTACTGATTCTTTGCCTAGATGATCTGTCTAATATTGACAGTGGGGTGTTCAGGTCCCCTGCTATTATGGTATTAGTGTCTATTTCGTTCTTTAGGTCTAATAGCGTTTGTTTTATAAATCTGGCTGCTCCAAAATTGGGTGCGTACATATTTATGATTGTTATGTCTTCTTGATGGATCAGTCCTTTTATCATTCAGTAGTGTCCCTCATTGTCTCTTTTTACGGTTTTTAGTTTAAAGTCTATTTTGTCAGATATAAGAATAGCTACTCCAGCTCGTTTTTCTTTTCTGTTTGCATGGTAAATCTTTTTCCATCCTTTCACTCTTAGTCTGTGTGAATCTTTATGGGTGAGGTGGGTCTCTTGTAGGCAGCATATAGTTGGGTCCTCCTTTTTGATCCAGTCAGCCAGTCTGTGTCTTTTGATTGGGGAATTTAAGCCTTTTACATTAAGAGTTGTTATTGAAAGTTGTTGATTTATTCCTAGCATTTTATTGGTTGTTTGGTTGTCTTAGGTGTCTTTTGTTCCTTGCTTTCTGATTTACTGTTTGGTTTCTGTGTTTGTTGGTTCCTTAGGTTGTAGATAGCGTTTTTGTTTGCTTGTTTTCTCTTCATGAATGCCATTTTTATTATACTAGTGGGTATTGATTTTTCTTGGGTTTTTATGGCAGTGGTAGTTATTTTTCAGGAACCAAACCCAGTACTCCCTTGAGGATTTCTTGTAAGGGTGGTTGTGTGGTAGTGAACTCCCGCAGTTTTTGTTTGTCTGAGAAATATACTATTTGCCCTTCATTTCGGAAGGATAGCCTTGCAGGGTAGAGTATTCTTGGCTGGCAATCTTTGTCTTTTAGTATTTTGAAAATATCATCCCATTCCTTTCTAGCTTTTAGGGTTTGTGATGAAAAGTCTGATGTTAGCCTGATTGGGGCTCCCTTATAGGTGATTTGACGCTTCTCTCTTGCAGCTTTTAAGATTCTCTCTTTGTCTCTGAGTTTTGCCAATTTGACTATGACATGTCTTGGAGAAGGCCTTTTTGGGTTGAATACGTTTGGAGATCGTTGAGCTTCCTGGATCTGAAGATCTGTGATTTTTCCTATACCTGGGAAGTTTTCTGCCACTATTTTGTTGAACATGTTTTCAACGGAATCTCCATTTTCCTCCCCTTCTGGAATACCCATGACTCGGATATTTGAGCGCTTAAGGTTGTCTGATATCTCTCTCAGATTTTCTTCAATGTCCTTGATTCTTTTTTCTTTCTTTTTGTCTGCTTGTGTTATTTCAAACAGCCCATCTTCAAGTTCAGAGGTTCTCTCTTCAACTTCGACAAGCCTGCTGGTTAAACTCTCCGTTGTGTTTTTTATTTCACTGAATAACTTCTTCAGTTCAGCAAGTTCTGCTACATTTTTTTTCAGGGCATTGATTTCCTTGTACATTTCCTCTTTCCGGTCCTGTATACTTTTCCTCATTTCATCATGATGTCTAGCTGAGTTTTCTTGTATCTCATTCAGTTTCCTTAGAATTATCACTCGAAATTCCTTGTCAGTCATTTCAAGGGCTTCTTGTTCTATAGGATCTAGAGTTTGAGATTTATTAACTTTTGGTGGTGTACTTTCTTGATTTTTTTGTATTTCTGGTATCTTTTTTTTGATGTTTATTCATTGTGGCAGGGGTTTTCACAGTCCACCGGTTTGAGACTGACTAACTAGGATGTTGCTGTGGTTGCCAATTTCGTATGGCCACCTCCGTGACTGCTCAGTTGGCCTCTAGTGCCTTGTGTGTGTGGTTGCCTCAGGTCTTGGGCTTCTCCGGGGAGCCACCTTTCTGGTCAGCTTGGACTCTGCTGGGCTGGTAGATCACGTACCACAGAGTGTGTGATCTCTGTTGAGCTTTCACTTCCTGTGCAGGACTTGTCCCTGTTCCGTGTGCTCTGGCCCAGGCTGTTGGATCGTGCAGTGGCGACCCCACTGGGTGTGTGGTTTCGGTCGAGTCTCCGCCTCCCTGGCCGCATGTCTCCCCACTCTGTGCACACTGTGCTGGGCTGGGGCGTGTCTTCTGCAACCCTCGTCTCTCAGCTGGGCCTTCAAGACCCTGCTCGGCACCGCCTCACCCAGGAAGTCTACCAGGTTTCTGGTAGGCACAGACGACCAGTCGCTCTGGGTGCCTTTGTAGCACTGTGTAGATCTTTCTCGGGACTTGTTCACCTTTGTATCCCCCCGGCATAAACCGAATCTAGCGCCCACCTGCAGCCAGCTCTCCGGCAGTTTCAAGCGGACCTGGGAACTCTCCTACCACACTATTCCCAACCAGAGATTGGTTAGGCTTTTTTCCGAACTGGTGGCCGCAGAGATGGTATCTGCCTCCCAGTAACAGGAAGTTTCCTGGGGGCCGGAGTCCAGGGTGTGGTGGAGTGGCAGTTGGCCCGCCCGTACTTCCTTGCCCTCCCGACACTGGCCTGGGACGCCCCACACCACCAGCCCCGCCAGAGAACCGCGGAGGGAGTGGGAGGGGAGGCCGGCCCGCAGGCTCCGGGAAGCCCCGCGCTGGGCCAAGCAAGTGGGAAGGCTCAGTGACGGCCAAGCCGGGCGGAGCTGCAAGCACCTGGGAAAATGGAGACAGCCCCAGGGCTGTGAGTGAAATGGTGATGCAGGCGGGAGCCAGGTGGGCGTCAGCCCCCCGAACAGGGCTTGGGCAGGGGTCACTCACAGGGCTGTGCCAGGTCAGGTTCTCACTCTCTGCCTCTGGTTTGTCGCCTTCCCCGTTCTCAGCCGCTGCCGCCTCGGGCTGTTCAGTAGCGGCACGGCTTGGGCGCTCCCAGGAATCTTCTTTAATGCCGGTCTGAAACCTCGAATCCTGAATAGGGCAGCTGGCTGCCTTCAGCGCGGCCCCAGCCTCCGGGATCCTGTCTGCATCCACAGCAGCCCTGGCGCCGTGTTCCCTGTTTTGAGACTCGCTTTTGCAGCTAAGAAACAGTTCTTTTCCTGCTCCACACTTCAAAGCTGTTGCCTGTAAAATCTGCACTCTCCTTTTAAAGCCTTCTAAACCATGCCCCTGACCACCATTATTAATTCATTCACGACAGCATGGTCCTACCATCTAATCACCTCTTCAAGGCTCCACCTTTCAATTACCCACCCTCTTAACACTGTCACAGGGAGGTTCAAGTGTTGGGGGACACTCAATTTAGGCACCTCCCCTCTTTCCTGCTTGAAGTGCAGAAGTGATGCCTGGGGGTGCAGCAGGCACCCCCAGCAAGAGAGTGAAAGCCACTTGCTGAGATGGTCAAGCAGAAAGATGGAAGTAGTTTATTCCCTGATGGTCCTGGGAGCTGCCGTACCTGCCCAGAGCTGCCTTCCTCTTGGCTTCTTGGTATACTAGAAGAGTAACCCTATGGGCCGAGCCCGTGGCGCACTTGGTAGAGTGCTGTGCTGGCAGCGCGGCGACGCTCCCGCCGCGGGTTCGGATCCTATATAGGACTGACCGGTGCACTCACTGGCTGAGTGCCGGTCACGAAAAAACGACAAAAAAAAAAAGAAGAGTAACCCTATGTAGTACAGTAACTATAGCTGAGTTTCTGCTACATGCAGGCAAATGCAGCCCTGACTTAGACAATGCACTTCACCCATTGCATGCATCCAAAGAATGTAAATGGTCTTGCATTTTTGGATCAGGTCTCAGCCCAGCAGTGGCTCACACTTGGAGACTTGCCACCTTGGTCATTTTTCAGGTGAGGGACCTGGATCCCTGTGTTCATTTCCTTTCACTGCTGTAACAAATTACCACAAACTTAGTGGCTTAAAACAACAGATAATTATCTTACAGTTCTGGAGGAAAGAAGTCCTAAAATCAAGGTATTAGCAGGGCTGTGTTCCTTTTGGAGGCCCTAGGGGAGAATCCATTTCTTTGCCTTTTCCAGCTACTAGCGGCCACCTGCATTTCTTGGCTCATGACCCCTTCGTATCCAGCATTTTCAAATCTCTCTCTCCCTTTCCGACCTCTGCTTCTGTTGTCACATCTCCTTCTCTCTTACTCACCTGCCTCCCTCTTTCCCTGGTGAGGACTCTTGTGATTACACTGGGCCCATTTGAATCAAACAGGATAATCTCCCCACAAGATCTCAGGCTTAATCACATCTGCAAAGTCCCTTTTGTCATGTAAGGTAACATTTACAGGTTCTGGGGATTAGGATGTGGACATCTCAACGGGGCATTATTTTGTCTACTATGGTCCCAGAGATTGAAGGTGACTTGCCCAAAGTCACACTCAGAGCTAGGTGAAAAGAGAGAACCACATGCAGGCTCACACCACTGCCAGAAGCACTTTCTCCTCCTTTTCCTCTTTCTTGCAATGAAGCCAAATCCCAGCTGTTCTTCAAGGTCCATTTCAGGCTGCCCCTCCTCTCAGAAGCCACTGCTCGTGGCTCACAGAGTCCATCCTCATCTGTGACTGTGTCACTCATTGGCACTCACACACATTTGGTCAGCAGCCTTGAGGGTATATGCCTTGTTCTCTGCTCAGTCTTGACCCTTGAAGGCAAAGATCCCACAGACCTTTTTGCACCACTAGAGCTCACTGCAGAGTAGAAGCTCAATACATGTATGCTGCATGATGTTCCTGGCCGATTCTCCAGACTGACCCACTCAGCTCCTGTATCACAGAGTCTGGAAGGCTAAAAACCGCATTTCCAAGACTCCCTTGCAGGTTGGACTAGGTTCTACCAAGCTAGGCATGGTGAAAGGGAAACAGTGGCCACAGGTGCAGAGAGGAAATCTATGGAGAACACGGTGGTGGATGTGTTTGGTTCTTTGGGGGCCGCTGGGCTGGGGGTTGTACTCGTAGGTCCCTGGCCACTTGGGAGCCATGTGATGGCAGCAGTGGTTCCAATGGAGCAGTGCAAGTAGGGGTTTCTCACAGCTGCATGGTTCCTGACTGTATAGAACTGGGGCTTGGTTTCCCAGCCCTTCTGGAAATCTGTAACGCCTTCTCTGACTCGGACTCTCCTGCCTCCCTCCTTTCCTTATAAGGACTCCTGTGACTACATTAGGCCCACTTGGATCAAACACTTTTGCCATGTGAGGTAACATAGTCACAGGTTCCAGGGATTAGGAAATGGACATCTTCACGGGGCCATTATTCCACCATAGTCCTAAGGCCCTGTTTAACAAACCCCTGTAGCTGAAATGGTTTCTGCCGTCTACAACTAAGAAACCTTGTGTAAGATATAATACTCCCCAGCCCCCACCATGTAAATCCCCAAAGGGCAGGAACTACATTTCATATTCCTCTTGTAAACAGTTCCCCTAGTTACCTTACCAATAAAATGTACACAGTTCATTGAACTGGGTTAAAGTTCCACATTCTGATGAATTCTTCATCCTTTTTGTGAATCAAGATCCTGAAACAAAGTGGTGGAATAATATGGTCCTCCTCATTTGAAACCTCAAAGCTAAATCAGACCAGAAATCAAATGTTCTCAAGTTTCAATTTAATTACTGGAAAAGGTCAGGTCCTTGGCCGCCAAGGAAACCCTTTCCTTTTCACATATATTTTTACTTGTTTCAGAAATAATGTAACATTAAATGGAATTTTATAATTCATCCAAGAATCTCACTGGCCTAACACATTGTAATAGCCCCCTTTTCTCCCCATCCCTACTCCTACGCATGCTCATTTTCACTCGCCTGGTGTCTGCGTGCAATTTTGTATTCTACTTTTTCACACAGTGTTAGAACATGAGCATTTTCCACGTTGTCCCCTAGTCTCCGTTTTGGATGGCGTCATGCTTCTTTCATTGGCCATGTTATAATTTCTTGAACAATCGCCGTCCTTGAACATTTCATTTTCTTCCAGCTTGTTTGGACTCATTTCCTCAGCGCCGCTTGTCAGGCGCGGGACTGTCCAACACTGGGTCCGACCGTCCCTGCTGCTTTCAGGGCGGTCACACTTTCCCGCCACAGGATGAGAGCCCCTGCGAAGCGCTGGCACAGTCCGTTCCCTTCATTTCGTTGTTCTTACGGGTGCCTTCTTGTCTTAACCTTGCCCTGATTTTTAAGGATGACTGTTTCCCAGGGACTCATTTTTCCTGCTGTTTGTCCGCCGATCTACCGGGGAGAAGACCCCCGACAACCACGCTATCTCGGGGACGCGTGACCCCGAGCACGGGAGGCAGCGCTCGCAGTGCGCGGTGAGCGCCGAGGTTCCGGGTTTGCGCCCGGCCCTTCCCGCCAGCCCCGCCCCCTGGACTACACTTCCCAGGCGCCCCTGCGCGGCGGGCGCAGCCGCGGAGTGCAGCCGCCCGTCGGGACGGCAGTCGAGGCGCACGGCGGGGCACCATGGCCGCGTGGGGCGAGCGGCTGGCCGGCGTGCGTGGGGTGCTTCTGGACATCTCGGGTGTGCTGTACGACGGCGGCGCGGGCGGCGGCGCGCCGATCGCCGGCTCCGTGGAGGCTGTGGCGAGGTGAGTGGGCCGCCGGCGCGTGCCTGGTAGGCGCCGAGCTCTGCGTGCAGGTGGGTCCCACCGGCCACTTCCGGGCTCTGCCAGGGGGACGGGGCGGGGCTGCTACTCCGGCCCCGCCCCGGCCCCGCCCCCGCCCTTGGAGGACCGCGCTGCATCCCTGGGTGCAGGAGGGTCGCGGCCTTCAGTTCTCATGCACTTTCCTTTAAAGCCTTCTAAACCATGCCCCGGACCACCGTGATTAGTTCATTCACTACAGCATGGTCCTACAATCTAATCACCTCTTCAGGGATCCACCTTTCAAGCGCCCACCCTCTTAGCACTGTCACAGGGAGGGTCAAGTGCTGGGGGACACTCAGTTTAGGCACCTCCCCTCCTTCGTGCTGGACCTCTGCTGGTTAGAGCTGCGCGGCCCTTACTGGATTCGTGCGGCTGCTGAGCGCTTGGAATGTGGCCAGGCTGAGCTGAGATGTGCTGTAAGTGGAACATACACACTGGATTTCCAAGATTTAGTGGGAAAAATGCAAAATAGCTCATTAACATCGCTTTATGTTGATTACAAGTTGAAGTAATGATACTTTTAATACACTAGATGAAATAAAATATGTTAAATGAATTCCACCGGTTTCTTTTGACCTTTGTTAATGTGCTTGCTAGAAAACTTTGAATTACAAATGTTTCTGGCATTGTAATTCTATTGGACTGCATTGGTTTAGACAGAAGGAGGAAGCGGGCATCTGGCCCAGCAAGTCTTGCCCATGGAAGACACTGCCAGGACTGTGGTTGGCAGCACTGGACCTGGATGTCTCCAGCCAGTACTGCAATGGTGCCGATGGGTGGTTGGGAAGGGTTAATGGCACAGATCTTCGCCTCCTGGAATCACTAGCTAGGCACCCTAGCTTGGTGGCCTGACCTCTCTGGGCTCGGTTTATCGGCTTGTAGATGGCAGTTAAGTGAGCCTCTTGGTCCTTCTCAGAGACCCCACTCTACCAGTCTATATGGATGGGAGCCACTGAGATAACAGAGGCCCAAACTGTCCTGCATGGGAAAGCAGGAGGTGTTTGGGAGTCTGGGAGTTTGGAATGGGGGACCTATCATCCAGGAGCACGTGTGAAAGGCAGCCCAGACCTAGGAGATTCCCCTCCACTCTGGGGTTGGCCCTCAGGGTTGGGTGAAGTCCAGGTTTAAGTGCCTTCTTGCCTCCACCTTATTCTTCATTAACCCCAAAGCTTTAGGCTAGCCTGTCATAGATGAGAGCATTATGTGGGCGGCACTTATGGGAATGGAGCGGAGACCACTGGGCTGTGTTTTGGGGTGAAGTGGGCTTCATTTGAAGGAGAATGTCAGAGTCTCAGTGCTGTGACCGAGGCAGACAAGGCCTCATGGGGCTCACATCTGGAGGGAGATGGACAGTAAACCTGCACACAAATGAGTAAACCAGCGATGTGGAGAAAGTAGGGTGCCGAGAGAGTGTGACAGGCGTGTGGGGGGTCTATGCTAGAGAGGGGGCTGGAGATAGCTCTGAGGAGAACTCATTGGACTGAACCAGAGGGATTAGAAGGAGCCATCTTCGGGAAGAGGTGGAGGAAGTGCATTCTAGACAGAAGGAACAGCAGCTTCAAAGTCCTGAGGCAGAGGGAGCTTGGCATGTTCAAGGAGCTGGAAAGTCCCACGTGCCTGGGGGGAATAGGGGGAGAGTGGCCACACCAGGCAAGGACTGAGGGCCACGTAACGGTGAGTGGATTTCATCCTGAGTGGTAGGAAGTTGCTGAAGATTTTAGGCTGGCTGATTTATGTTTCAAAGAAAGTTAAATGTAAAAAGTGAAAACATGTAAGTGCAAATGAAGGAAAGGGAGATTCCTTTTGTGTTGGTCTGTTTCTGTTGCTTCTTGCAGAATACCGGAAACTGGGTGATTTATAAAGAAATGAAATTTATTTCTTACAGCTTTGGAGCCTGGGAAGTCCAAAGTCCAGGGAACACATCTGGTGAGGGCCTCCTGTGTGGGAACTCTCTCCTGGGTCCAGTGATGACTAGGGTATCACATGGCTGGAATGGGCTGAGCAAGAGAGAGACTAAGCTTCTCACTGGCTCTCTTTATAAAGCCATCATAGCCACGCCCATGACCACCCATTAAGCCATCAGTGGATTAATCCATTCACGAGGGCACGGTCTTCACTATCTAATCACCTCTTTAAGGCTCCACCTTTCAATTACCATAATAGGATTTCCCACCCTTTTAACACTGTCACAGTGGGGATTAAGTTTCCAAACATTAAGTTTTGGGGGACACGTTTGACCCTTTGAAATCTCGCAGTGAGAGAAGTCCTTTACATCTGTGCCTCAAAATGTAGAAATAACAAAAAATCAGCAACCAATATGGGCAAAGGACATAAACAATTCACAAAAAAGGAAAGACAAGTGACTCGTAAGCATATGAAAGATGCTCAGCCTTCCTCAAATAAGAGAAATGCAGATTAGAACTATACTGAGATGTCAATTTGACAAAATGGCAAAAATCCAAAAGTTTGAGAATGCATTCTCTAAGTAAGAGTTTGAGGAAACAGACTCTGCCATGCATTGCTTGTGGAAGATACATTTGGCATTATCTATGAGCAGCTCCACTTCTGGGAATTTGTCCTACCTTGTACAAGAGAAATAACATAAGTACAAGGTCATTCATGGCAGCACCTTTTGAAATAGCAAAAGACTGGAGACAGCACAAACATCCATCAGTGGGGAGTATTATGGTCCATCTGTCCATACAGCAGGAAAAAAAAGGACCTAGCACCCCGTACATATAATGAGCAATGTGTACACATATTGCCAGTGAAGACAGCAAGCACACACAGGGTGCTGTCTTCTGTGTAAAAAAGACAGAAATGCAAGTTTGTGTTCCTATTGCTGTTTTTGCATAGAGATACTGGAAGGACACGAGCTACTTCAGAATCTGTAAAGACCAGCAAGAGGGCAGAACTGGGTGGTTGTAGAGAGGGTGGGAGGAAGACTCTTCTCTGTGTAACTTTGTATGTCCACATTTTAAAGTTTTTGAGTCATGCAAATGTACTTGTATTTCCCATTCAAAGTATTAAATTAAAAATATATTGAGAAGATCTCTCCAGCTGCAGTGTGGAGAATGGGGCAGGAGGTAGGGGGCAAGAGGGGAAACAGGGTAACCAGTTGGGTGACTGTTGCGGTGGTCCAGGGAGAGCTGATGGGCTTGGATTAGGGAGATGGCCATGGAGAAGGGGAGAGGGGCATGAATTCAAGGGATGATTCAGAATGAGGCCAATGGGACCTGCTGATATACTGGATATTGCAGGGTCCAGGGAGAACATGAAATGAAGGTGGCTTCCTGTGTCCGATTTGAGCACCAGCCAGGGAGGGGGGCATGGGGCAGGGGCCACGATGGCCCGTGGCGTGTGCCAACTTCCTAGCCCAGGGCTTGGCACACAGTAGACCCCAAAACAGTGTAACATTTGAATATCATTTTCTTTGTTATTAATACAGGAACTCCTTTTGTGCATGCTTTACTTCTTATTAAAGTAAATTATACATATAGAAAAACGCACATATTGTATGTGTAAAACTCAGTAAATTTTTACCAGCTGAACTCACCTGTGTAACCAGCACTTCAGAAGCCTCCTCCATGTTCCCTGGCAATTACTCGCCACCCCCCACCCCCACCCCAGCCCCACTGCCAGGGTAACCACTATCCTGACTTCTAGTAGCACAGATTAGTTTAGCCTGTTATTAACTTTATATAAATGAAATCAATCAGTATGTTCCCCTTTATGCCTTATTTCTTTCACTCAATGTTATGTTTGAGAGATTTGTTCATATTTGTGGCACGTAGTTGTAGATGGTTCATTGTCATTATTGTGCAGCGCTCCAGTGAGTGAATACCACAATTTATCCAATCTCCTATTGATGGAGTAAAGTTTCCCATGGTCGGTTATTACAAGCAGTGCTGTTATGAACATTCTAGAACATGTTTTTAGTGAGCACGTGGATGCACTTCTGTTGGGTGTGCATCCATGGAGTGTGCAGACCTAAGGAGTGGAATTGCTGGGTCGTAAGATAGCTGATATTCAGCTTTGGTAGATGCTGCAGAATAGTTTTCCAAAGTGGTTGTGCCAATTTGCATTTCAGCCCGCAGTGTAGGAGAGTCCTGGTTGTTCCGTGTCCTCACCCACACTTGGGTTTGTCAGTCCTTTTCATTTCAGCAGGGTCATTTTCACCTTTAAAAAACCTTTAAAGTAAAGTAGGATCAAGGATATAGACAAGCCTGAGTCCCTCCCCACATACCTTCTGCTAAGGAACATAGAATGGATTTCAGCAGTGGCCTTGGAAAAGGCCGGTGCTACTTGCTGAGCCCTTGTTTTCCAGTCAGTGACATGGGTCTGCTGTACACACTTCCCAGGCAGGAGAAGGCACTGGGTGTCTCCCGGCAGCCGCCAATGTGGCTGCTCTCCAAGAGCACTCACTATCTGTTAGGCTCTAGCGCTTTCCTCTTGCTGTTTCATTTAGTCCCTCTAACAGTCCCTCTTTAACAGCAGGAGCAACTTTGGCTTGGAGTGGGTGAGGGCTTGCCCAGGCCTCTGAGCTGGGAAGGCACAGGGGCAGCTAGAACCCTGGTCTGCCTGACCCAGGGGCCATGATCCTAACTGCTGTGCCAGACCTGTACTTGGAATCCTTTGAGGGAGAAGGGGGCATTGCAGATGGCCAAGGCTTCTCTCTAACAGCTTCTGATTAGATGCTCCCAGCCTGACACAGAACTGTCCAACAAAGGCCTGCAGAGACTCCAGGGCGTGGCATTAAAAAGAGTTCTGTTAACCTCTGTAGGTTCTGTGCTGGCGTCTTCTGACCAATCTCCAGGAGGGTTTTGTTTTGATTAATTCCTGCAGATTTATCTAGCTGGGGTGTCTGTGGTAACAGATACACCGTATAAATCTAACAGTAGTATAAACAACAGTCCTAAAATATGCCACAGCCAGTTATGTAGCTGAGAGGCAAACAGCTCCCATCCCAAAAACCTGTGGAATTATTTTTGGCTGAGGAGCATCATACCCATCATCCTGGGAGATCTTATCATTGTGCTGTCTGGGGGCCCAGAGGTGATGGCCTGGAATCGCATGGGCTCCCCACGCCATAGGACCTGGTCCCCACGCCTCCGCCTGGTCCACCAGGACCTTGTCAAGTGACCTTGGTACCTCTCTGACACCCTGTGGCTTCCCACGCCAGAGGACCTGGTCCCCATGCCTCTGCCTGGTCCACTGGGACCTTCTCAAGTGGCCTCCGTGCCTCTCCCCCCGGCTCCCAGTCACACAGACCCCTAAGGGTCCAGCACCCACAAGGCCCTGTCCTGCCCAGATGGCAGTGCCCTCTGGCTCTCTGCTGACATTCCTTTCCTTCTGGCAGCTTTTAAGGACAAGGCCCTTCCACCCAGGCCCAGCCTCCATAGGGCCAGCCCCTCACGCTTAGGCCCAGGAAGCCCATCCTGCTCATGGATGACCCTGAGCCCCCACTACGTGCCCGTGGACGCTGTGACTGAAGCACGAAACCGTGTCCAGACCCTCAGGGGCAGTGAATGTAGTGCAGGAAACTTCCCCTTCCAGTAAAATGTGCCTACTTTTGGAGTTTTCCATGGGGATTTTCCACAGATACGGGACACTGTTATTTTCCTCTCTTGATGGCTTAGCCGGGAGTGGACTCGACCAGGAATCTTTCACGGGACAGGACCCGCTTGCCAGGGGGAGCATGCTGGGCTGGCCTGTGTGGCTTCTGCAGCTAGAGTGAGGTTTCTTTGCACCTTTCACTCTGCGGCCTCCTTGATATGCACAGCTTGCTTTGAAGGCCTGAGGGAGCTCAAAGGAAGTTCGTAGGGTGAGATGAGCCCTGCAGAGGGACAAGTGTGATGGGCAGGGATGGGGGGACCTGGGGTCCTGGGCGGAGCATGCGTCTCCACGGCAGCTCCCAGCACTGGGGGCTCCCAGGCAGAGTCTTCCATTCTGTGAGCCTGGGAGGGGTCCACTCACTATCCACCATCCCTCTTCCTGAATTTTCTGTTGTGACAGGGGTCCTCAGACATTCTTATTGTGGGATGCAGAGCACATGGGGAGGGTAAACTCAGCTTTTAAAACCAATGTCAACCACAATAGTAGTTGTCACCATTCTTTGAGGGAGGCCTGTCATGTGTGAGGCAGGTGCTTACCCCCCACCATGTCCTTACACCAGCCCTTGGGGTAGGGGGTGTCCTCCCCTCTTCAAGGACTGAGGGTCTGAGAGATTCAAGAACTGGCAGAAGTAGAAAAAGCAGCTGAGGCCTCATGAAGGATGCATGCATGCATGCCTGCATTCACTCCCATGCCCAGCAAACAGGCACTGGGTGCCTCTGCTGTACTGGAACACCATTCTAGGCACTGGGGGCTTGTGGCAGTGAGCAAGGCAGATGGAAACCCCTGCCCTGGTGGAGCTGATGTTGCAGTAGGGAAGATGGGCAGTAAACAGTGCTCACCCGGAAGGCTAGTGTGTCAGATGGAGGTGGGGACCCGGGGGTGGGGTGCATGGCCTCACAGGTCCTATGATGGGTGAGCTGGGATCTGAAGATACAGAAGGAGCTGGGCTAAGAGCAGCGCAGGTGGAGGAACAGGAGGCCCTGGCTTCTGAGGCCCCGTTGATTCTGCCCTTCATCCTTCCCGGGCAGTGTGGCTCTGGGTCCCCAGGTTGCCTGCTGCACCTTCCTGGAGTGCTAGGGACAGTGCTGGCTGGGCGGGGCCCACTTACTGCTCTAGGACTTGTGGGTGGGCGTAGTCAGAGGTGGACATCTGTAACCAGCCTGGGTCCCCCCTGACATGCTCTTTATTGGAGCCCATTCTGGAGTGGATTGGGCTCCCCAAGGGGAGCTATTCAGAGGCGAGGCCAGGCACAGCGGGGGCTGCAGAGGCCAGCCTCAAGACCGGCCAGCACAAAGGCACAGCGGCTAGCTCTCACCCGATGGCCCCTGAAGCATCAGCATGTGAAAGGCAGTGGGCATTTACTGCATCCTGTCACGGGCCACTAAAGCACATCTGCTGGCCCAGCCCAGGCCTGGCCCCACCTTTTTGGAGCCGGCGGAAGGAAACAGGCTCAGCCTGGGCCCTGGGCAGCCTCATAAAGCAATTCCTACCCAGGACCGCCCCGGATTGCCCTGGTGCTGCTGAGCCAGGCTCACCACCCATCCTTCCAAGTGGCACCTCTCCATCTCTAGTGTGCCCCGAAGCCTTAGGGACCCTGTTAAAACACAGGTGCCTCCTGGCAGGTCTTGGAGCAGTGAGGGACCAGGGCCAGGAGAACTTTGTCTCAAGTCCTCGCACCTCAGGACCTTCTCCTCGATGCTCAACTGCCGAGGTACCATCAGCCCTAGGGACATGGGCCCCAGAATTAGCAAAAGTACTAATACTAATACTACTTAATAATAATCAAGAACTTGGGGCCTGGGCTGGAGCTCCACCTGCATTACCTCATCCCAACCCCCACATGTGGCGCAGCACCAGCCAGAGAAGGGCCCTGTGGGATATTGCAGGGGGAGGGCCATTTGTCTGAGGTTATTTAAGCCAACAGGAGCTTTCCTGACAGCCTGGACCTTGGACAAGGGGTGTTTGTCAAGAACGTGCTGCCCCTTATGCCATTCGCTGTCAGGAGGTGAACCGCGTCATCTGCAGACAAGGGGGAGGGTGTGGGAGAGCATTGTGCCCTCCTCATCCCAGGCTCTGTGTTTTCTGCTTTATAATACCAACATTTTAAGCTTCCTAAGAAATAGGTGTCTTCCTTCTTGCCAACATTCCCACCCGCACGTGAATATACAGTGAAAAGTCCAAGTCCTCCGTCACCAGCCCCGTCCCAGTCACTTCCCTATGGGGACATGGTGGATCCTTCCAGACCTCTTCCTTTGTATTCGCCCAAAGCACAGCAGCTTTCGAGATGCAGCCCTACCCTCACCGATGCTCCTGCAGTCGTTGGGCACCCGCCCACCCGTCACACTCTCCACTGCCACCCCTGCCTCCTTGCTCAGGGAAGGTGTTCTCTTAGTTCACAGCTCACAAATGGTCACTGGAGGCAGAGACCCCTTGCAGGTCCCTGAGCCAGGAGTTTTGAACTCTTATGTAGCCTCAGAGCATTTATCCCCCAAATTGAACTTGGGATAAGATTCACCCTCCCCCCCCAAAAAAAAATAGATGAAAGGGCGGTGTTTGAATAGTTTGTTTCCCAGGTTCAAATCTGTAACGTTGATTATGCGGTCATTCAGTGAAAATGATGAAAGTGTTTTGCTGAGTAACAGTGCTGGAGTCTGGGGCAGTGACCGCACAACCCAGTTGATATGTTTATAGTTTTTTATGTGCTGGAAGCAGCCTGAGTACTGATCGGGAGAGAGGAGTAAAGAAGCTGTGGTTGTCCAGGCCGTGGGTACTGTGCAGCCGGGAAGAAGTGAGCTCTGTTTGGTGTTGACATTAGTTTATATGACACGAATGTTGTATATGCTAAGGGAACGGCTATAGAATTATATGTATAAAATACCATTTTTGTTAAGAAAAAGTAAGAAAGGAAACACAATGACCCTGTGAAGGTTAATTCTAGGTGTCAACTGAGTTAGATGAAGCAATGCTGAGAAACCTGGTAAAGCTGTCTTTTCAGGTGTGTCCGTGAGGGTGTTTCCGGCAGAGATTAGCATGAGGGTCTGAGTGGCCTGGGTGGAAAAGACCCACCCTCAGTGTGGGTGGGAACCATCCAGTCTGCTGGGGGTCCGGAGAGAGCAAAAGACAGAGGAAAGAGGTGAGGCTCTCTCTCTGCTGGAGCTGGACACACTCTTCTCTCCTGTCTGTGGACATCAGAGCTCAAGACTCTTCAGCTTTGGGTTCCAGGACTTACATCAAGGACACCATCAGCTTCCCTGGCTTTGGGGTCTTCGGACTTGGACTGAGTCACACTGCCAGCATCCGGCTTACAGACGGCCTGTCGTGGGACTTTTCTTGACAGTCGCGTGAACCAATTCCCCTAATAAATCCCTCTCATGTAATTATAACATATCCTATTGATTCTCTCTCTCTGGAAAACGCTGACTTATACAGACCCCCATCTATCTGGGGCAGATTAACCACAACATGCGTGAATTGTGCGGAAGGAAGCTGAGGGACGTCAGGTGGACGTGTGAGGACGCTAGCCACGGTGCTGCTCTCCCGAGTGAGGTCTGCTGCTTGGTTTCTGATCTCAGCCTTGGTGGGCAGGGGACACCCTGTGGAAATCAAGGGCAGCCAGGGTGGGATTCTGGGATGGAGTTATTGGTTTACCCAGCAGATCTACCTCTGGCAAGAAGCCCGCGGCCAGTTAGGAGGCTCATGTGGCACAGGTGACTCAAGAAGCACACAGAATCCCAACCCTGCCCCAGTGCCCCAAGGACGCACAGCAAAGCCATACTGGCAAAGCAGTGCTCATGCCTGCCCGCCGTGGTGTGCAGGGTGATGTCCCACACCCCTGGGGGCAGGTAAGTCACTGTCCAGCTTGTAGAGGAGCCTAAGGTGACAGTGCTTACTCAAAGACACCTTAAGGAGGAGTGGGGGCTGGTGCCAGGGCAGGTGCCACCCCTTGCCTGTCACAGAGCTTTATCCTTCACCTAAAAAGTGATGGATGTCAGCTCTGGTGGGTGAGAGCCTGGGTTTCCAGTCCCAGCTCTGCCCCATGGCTGCAATGTGGTCTCGAGCAAGTTCTTTCGCTTATTTCTGCCTCCATTCTGATCTGTAAGAGTACGTCACAGGTGTAACATTTTACTTAGCAGATCTAGCAGCTGAAGGAGCATTGTGTTGTTGAAGGGTCAGATAATGCTGAGGAGGGGGTTGCTTTGCAAATAGCAGTCTTAGTTGTGGAACCTGGTGCATACTCAAAACAAGAGCACTCAGTTCTGCCCCAGGAGTTGTATTTGTCACATCTGTGTATATTTTCATAAGGCCAACACAAAAGGATTCTCGTTCCAACTCTGCCCTGAGGCGAGTCACTCAGACCCTCCTAACTGCAGGTCCCCATCTGTAAATGGGCATATGAACCCTCCTCTCAGATTGTCACAAAGATTCATTGTGAACGAGTGGGTAAAGCCCAGTGGGGGAAAGTGTCCGGTGACGGGGCTGTTGATGGGGTTCCCTCTGTCCTGGGTGTCCACGAACCCACCAGGCCAGGCTGGAACTTTCCCCTCTTTCTAAGGTTGCCCCCAGGCAGTGCACTGTGAACTCCTCCTGCTGTCCTTGCTTCACCTGGCATTTGGCTTCATGTCAGAGTGTACCTGCTTCGAGGGTAGCACTGGGTTTGTCAGAGATGTGATTGTCACTGTCACCACGCTAGTCATCACTACCATGTATTGAGTACTTGAAAAGTGCCAGTGCTTCCCATTTGTTTGTTTCTTTGTTTTTTTAAATGTGATCTTCATGACAGCCCTGTCCTGTAGCTACTGTTCATGCCTCATTTCACAGAGGAGGAAGATGAGGTTGGAGAGGGTTAGGTGACAAGACTCAGGTCACTCAGGGAGGAGGTGTGCCTGCTTCTGAGCCAAGGCCCCACCTTACCCTTGGAATGCCTGGCCTCTGTCCCCCGCAGTGTTCAGCATTGGAGCAGCCTGTTGTGGCTGCTGGCCAAGTTTCCAGGGCTGAGGAGTGGTAGAGAGGCCCCATGATTCCCCCAGCACACACTGAGGCCCCTCATGTCTCTCTCGGCCTCAGTCTCCAGCTCTGTGAAATGAGCCACTTACATCAGATGATCTCCAAGGTCTCCTCTGGCTTGCAGATTCTCGTTTAGAGATTAGTTTTAAATCATGTTTATTAATTACTATTAAATTGATGCTCATAGGCTCAGCATGTTTCCATGACCAGAGCTTTGTGGCTCGGGTGCGTCATAGAAAGAACATGCCTGCCAGGCAGGTAGGGAGGGCACAGACACGGGGAAGGTGTGCCACATGTTTCGTAAGAGGCCTGGAGGGGGCCTGCCGCAGGTCTGCTGAGGTCACTGTCTCCCTGAGGTCACTGACCTGCTGGCCCGGACTGAGGGTCCCAGCCAGGGCTCATCCACTGTGTCACTGCCTCTCTTCTCTACGTCCAAACTGTGGACTCTGAGGGCACGAAGACATGTGTGGCTGCACAACAGTGTCCCACAGGATGTGGGGAGGGACATGGTGAGGTGGGGATCTGGCTGGCAGCCCAGCTGCAGGCGTGCACAGGTTAGTGGAGATGAGGGGTGAGTGCAGCAGGCCCCAGCAGAGCTGGTGGCTGGGGGTAACGCCAGCACAGGTAAGGAGCTGCAGGGTCTCCTCTGTGCCTAGCCCTGGAGAGCCAGGAGGCCAGGTGCCACCATTGCCCCATGTTATGGCTGGGACTCAAGGACCCCAAGAGTCTGGCTGTGGTCGCCTGGCTGTCAAGGGCAGGTGCAAGACCCCAGCCTGGAAGCCAGACCCCATTCCCATGGAGCAGGAGTCTTTCTGTAGCTGCTGTGATCATGGGCAGCTCCCTGACCCCAGCTCAGGCACATCAGGGCACGTGGGGAGCTGGCCCACATCCATCCCCAAGCCAGCGTGGGCGTCCCTTGATATATGCCGATAACTAGTTATTTACTGAAAAACAACTCTGCTCTGCTCAACAGGGCTCCTGTTTGACCTTCTATTTTAAAAAGTTGGGCTCCTAGAGGACATAAGCACTTTGCAGGTTTCAGTTCTCCAAATGTGTGTTTCCTATCTCCCCTGCTTTCTGAAAGGGAGGCAACCAATGATCTCAAATCAGACAATGGCTGGCACTGCCAAGGACTCTCGGTATTAAAGATACTTCAGTGCCATCGGGGCTGCGGAGGGCCTGGGCGCTGCCACCTGCATGTTATTTCACAACAGCCCCCTGAGATGTTGTCACCGTCCTTCCTCTTTCTGAGGAAACTGAGGCACAGTTTTTATTTTTCTGTGCTGGTTCCCATTTCAGTAGTAACAGGGACCCTCCATCCCGCACCAGGTCAGGTCTGAGTTGTGGCCCCAGAGGCAGGAGCAATCTGGTGGGTTAAGGAGGCTGGAAGCCTGATGGGGGAAACGCCCCTCCCTGCCACCTCCATGCCCGCCTTTCCTCCTGGAATGTATTTCTCTGATACCAAGTGAGCCTCTCAAATCTGAAATGTGGATCAGTTAGGTGCTTCTCCCAGTAAAGCGTCCACCATGCTGGGTTCTGGAGAGAGCAAAATATACCGTGCTAGGTATATTTGGCAGAATTCTAGAGATCATCTAGGCAAACTTAATGCAGGAAAATGCCAGTCACTTCCTGCCGGTCTTGGATGCCTGTGAACCCTTGAGCTGTCATTTCCCAAATCTGAGCTTCACTCTGTGGACCAGGCAGCACATCTAACCTGTGAACTGCTGATCTGAGCCCTTTGCTGGCACTGCCCCCGAGGGTCCCCTGTGGCCCTGTTCAGCAGCTCCCTGTGCCTAATGTAGCCCCCCTGAGCACCTGGCTGGCCCCTCTTCTGGCCTCAGTAACCCTGGTACCCAAAGCCTCATATTCTGACCCAGGAGACACCAAGGTGGCACCCATGTTGGTAAACTGAGGCTCTGGTCACTGGGGATGTGGGCTGGTCAAGCACTAGGATGCCCCCAGGTGCTCTGCTCTGCTCAGCTGTGTATTCGACACCTGTTGTTGGAGCACTGGGCATAGGCAGCATGCTGAGTAAGATGCCCTGGCCCTGCAGGGGTCCCGAGCTGCTGGAGGAGGCAGAGGAAGGAGATTGCACCACTGAGGCCCAGAGCAGCATCAAGGGCTGTGAAAGCCCAGCTGCGGGAGCATGGGTGCTGCCCAGGGCAGGGCAGGGCCCGGGGCTTCCCAGAGGAAGGGACCTACAAGCCAGGCCTTGAAGGATGAGAAAGATTTGGCTCTAGGGGAGGGTGAAGGCAAAGACTCAGGGTGAGGGGAGGGCCTCTGGGTCAGACAAAGGTGATAGATTTCAAGGGCTGGAGGGGAGGGACCAGCCGGGAGGGGTCCTGTGCTGCTCTTTCCCTGGCAGACTCCCGCCTCCTGCCCAGCCTCCCCTCCAGACCCCCCCAAGGGAGCCCCTGGCTCTGGCTCTCTGCAGCTTCCAAGCGCTTGGCCAGCCAGAGAGGGCAGGCTGTTGAGCTGTCCCAAGGTCACTCAGGATGTCCAGTAATTGTCCTAACACTTTACCTACTGTGGAACAGTAATGAGAGGGTTTCCATTATTTTCGGGTGAGCGCTCCTGGCAGATGCCGACAGCCAGCAGATGTGTAAAGTCCGAGGTGATTTGTAAGGGACCAGTTCATCTGATGCACGGTAATTGCACCAGGTGACGTTGTCACTCAGAGACTTGTCCTCGCCTGCGGGATGAGGTAAAGGTCAGTTCAAAGATCCAGTTAGGCTGCAGGAAGTGGGAGCAAATCCCCGCTCCCCCGGGACTCCCAGAGAGGGGCAGTGTGCTGTGTCTCAGAGGGGCTGTCTGGGCAGCCAGGGCCCCGCAGGGTGTTGGGGGTGGGGGTGACAGCCTGTCCTGGAGCTGGGCCTGCCCCATGCCGAATACCTCTTTGCAGCTCTTTGCAAGCTGTGCCCGGGCCCTGTAACTGTGCCTGGCTTGGGCTGTCCTGACACTGGGATCATGTATTCCAGGCCTCCCATGGCCAAATCTGTGACAGCTGGTAGCAGGCCCCACTGAGAGATGCCGAGGGTTTGGCTCCTCGGCTGACTTAGTGTGCTTGGCTGCCGTAACAAGTACCTCAAACTGTGTGGCCTAAAAAATAGACTTTTTCCCCACAGTTCTGGAGGCTAGAGCCTGGAATCATAGGGTCAGCATGGCAGGTTTCATGGCCCTGTTCCAGGCTTGTAGGCGGCGGCCATCTTTCTGAGTCACCTGACCTCTTCTATGTGCGTGCAGGGGTGTCGCTGGTTGGTGTCTCTTCTTATAAGGACACTGATCCTGTCATATCAGGGCCCCACCCCATGACTTCGTTTAACCTTCATTACCTCCCAAAGGCCCCATCTCCACATACCATTATATTGGGGGTTAGGGCTTCAACACAGGAATTTTGTGGAGAGTTCATTCCATAGCACTGGCCATTCAGGGCCTCACCATTGTGGCTCGACGCACCATCTCAGAGTGCCACATACACCCCTCCCTGCAGGACACCTTGCAGCAGAGCTGGGCCTGTGTTCTTGGTGCTGCTGGGCCTTGCTCAGGGCTCAGGGTTTCCATTTGAGGGGCTGGGCCCCGGGAAGGCACCCACTCTGTTTACTCGCTTTTCAGGGGCCGCTCGCGCCACCGCAGACTGTTGAGGGAGCAGAGTTGCTGCCTACAAGCTGGTGGCCTCGGTCCAGTCTCTGCCTCCCGGAGCCTCTGTTTGCTCTCTCTAGGGTGGGGACAATGGTTCTCGTGCACTTAGTGAGGGCCACCTGTGAGCCAGGCACCTGGCCTTGAGGATGTGTGTCAGGGCCGTAAGGATGAAGTCAGATCAAGGACACTGAACAAAGGCACAGTGCTGTGTTACCATGTTACTGTTTCAATAAACTTTTATCAGTAATTTAAAATAATGAAGAGGCACCCTGGGACTGGCCGGTCCCTGGTGTTCAGAAAGGGCCTGTGCTGACGCATCTAAAGGGAGTGGGGTCAGGTGGCACCAATGGACAGGACCCAGGAGGAGGGGCTCACCCACGCATTTCCCACTATATTTTCAGGGACAGATTTCATCTCTAAAACTAGAACTTTTATTTTAAAAGTATATATTTAAATGAGCTCACGTTAATATTTCAAAGGAGGCCAGTGGCTTAAGTGTCCTGACGTGAGTTCTGTGATTTACTCTTTTTTTACCCACATCTGAAGTTGTGCTTGGAATGACAGATGTGAGGCACTGTCATCTCACCATCACACCGATTGTTCACTGTTCTGAGAAGGTCACATCATCATTCATTAGCAGTAATTAGTCCCCTGGGACCCCCTGCACTTCTTCCCTCAACTGCTCCATTAACTTGGGTGCGAATCACACATTCCCAGCACCCGTCTATGAAGATCTATCCATAACGTTACAAGGTGATGCTATTAGTTACAATATATTAACTGCCTAATTTAAAAATAAAAAAGCTCTCTTTATGAAGGGCAATTAACCACTAAGTGTAATTGATAATTCGTAAACCTCTGATTAGGAAAGACAAATAATAAGAAAGGGATGAATCACCTGGGCTGTTGAGGGAGACACTGTCAGACCCTCGGTCTGTGTTCTCCGGTGTCAGTAGACGTGCAGATTTTTTCCTGCATCGCACCCGTCAGCTCCAGGGCTGAGAGATGTGGAGGCTCATTGCACAGGGGAATGCCTGTTTTTACCACTGAAGCCTGTCTCTCTGTCTAGGGGATTGTGAGGGGGCTGCAGGCTCAGGGACACCCTCAGGGAAGCAGCAGAGGAAGTCATTTAGGCTTTTCCATCAGTCGGTCATTCAACGAATGTCTGTCCAGAGCTGTTGCATAGCAAGCCCTGTGGAAAGTGCTGGGGATGCTGTGAAAAGAAGAGATCCTGTCCCTGAATTCATGGACCGCGTAGGTCAGGGAGAAAGACAATAAACAAATATATGCATCAGATGATTGGAGATACTGGTTAATGTTATAAAGAAAGAAAAACAGTGTGTGACAGATAGAGACGGAGCAGGGGCAGCGTCACACAGGATGGTTGGAGGAGGGGACATTGGACTGAGACCTAGTTTCCAGTTTCTGTCAGCGCCAATGAGGGTGATATTTGGAGTCCCCCCGCCACCCCAGCAGTGGGGTGCCTGGCTCGTCCCTGCCCTCTCAGTGGTCCTCCACTCCAGCCTCATCTTCCAGCTGCCCCTTCCGTGTATCCCAGGCTGTTCCCATTCTTTCTACCTGAGAGGGTGGGGCCTGCTCACCTGCCCGTCCACGAAGGTGGGCTGCTCGTCCCTTCACTGGCCTGCCCTTTCCTGGGACCTCCTTGTCCATCCTGCAAGACTCCAGTTAGAGCTGGATCTTCCAGGAAGTCTTCTCTAAGACCCCCCTGGGACATGACCTTCCTCCCCTCCATAGGACAGCTCTGGGCACACCAATTTCCTGTTCCTGACTCCATTGTAAGTTCCAGGATCCATGTTGGGATCCATGTCCCCAAAGTCTCAGCCTCAGGAGGAGGAACAGAAAGCTCTTGACCTTTCTGGGACTCAGTTTCTCACCTGTAAAATGGGATTAATTATGTTATCACTGGGGTTGAGGTTGAGTTGAATTTTTGTTTATTTCTCACTTACCCAAATAGAGGTTGATTTTAAACCATAGTTCTGAATAACTGGTTTACTTCCAGACACCTTTGACTGGGGCCACATCTGTAAAAACAAAACATGAACAATGTGTATATTTATATTTATGTGTATTTATTTATATTTAAATATTTATATGCATATACGTTTATATGTATATGTCTATGTGCATAGATATATACATATAGATATATACATATGCATATGAATTTATTGTTTATATATCTACGTATGTTTATTTATAAATTATAAATTATGCATTTAACACTGTATTAATGTATTACTTAGATTATAAAAAATATACAACTTAAAAGGATGGGTGAAGTCCAGATGTCTTCCTGCATCTCTGGAGACCAGTGAAATGGACATGCTTAGGGACTTGTCTGAGAACAGTGCTGGGTGACGATTAGCATAGTTGGTTTATTGTAGTAGGGTTTCTTGAAAGTGCCTTCAGGGCCTCCAGGCCTGCAGCCTGGTGTCTTTTCCATGACTCCACTCTGGGGCTCTAAGCAGATGCCAGATATGACTGCTGCTTTGATGGGGCTGGGTTTGTTGAGGGAAGGTTGTATAATCTGGGCTGGACCCAGCCACCCTGCCGCCTGTGTGGACTGCTCTCTCACACTTGTCCCTTTGCTGCTGGGCACCAGCTGTCCAGCCACCTCTCCCTGTGCAGACGTGCTGTGCGCTGGTTCTCCCAGTGTCTGCTGTTCTCTGTGCTGGATTGCAGGCCAGCCAGTGCTTTCTCTCCCGAGGGTCTCAGCTCCAGAGATGCTTCCCCAGGGAGGCCTCCCCCGACCTTCCTACTCCACCTGGTCGCCCTGTTTGTCCTCTTATAGCACCTCTTTTCTATTGCAAATTGCCCTTCTTTCACGGGGGTTCCTGTTTATTGCCTGCCTCCTACCTCGCCCATCCATGGCTGTCCCTAGAGAGCAGGGACCTTGCCTTCACTCATAATACGTTCCATGCACTAGCCCAGTGCCAGGCTCTTAGTAGGTACTCAGTAATTGCCTGTGGAAGGGTGAAATGTTATTTCATTTGGGGCCTCTTTAGGTATCTGCTCTGTGGCTTAGTGTTCCGAGAACTTGCCCCAGTGCAGCTGGGACATGCAGGTCTCCTGGGAAGGCAGCCGGGAAGGATTCTTGGTGTTGCCAACAATCGGCCACATCTCAGGCTCACTTCACCTTAATGCTGGGTTGGCCGAGGGTCCGGTCCATCCCACAATTGCCCCTTTCCCTGAAGACTTTGTCTGGCAAACCTTTTTTCACTGACAGTGATGAGAAGACAAACTTCAGTGCGGTCCCTCTGCATTTGCACTTTTGGGGAAATACGGATCCAGAGTTAATAAGGCATGGACAAATGTAGTTCCAGTGCAAAGTAGACATGCTAGTTGTGTAGAAAGAGAAATAGCTATGGACATTCAGAAATGACCTTTAGTCAGGCTGAGCAGGATGGTATGGTGGATGGGAGGTGTTGAGTGTATATCGAGGGGGGAGTAGAATTGGTGCGGGTGGAGAGGTAACATGTCCCAGGTAAAGGGGGCAGAGATGCTTCCCAGGCAGAGGGAGAGGCATGGACAAATGTCAGGTGGAGAACCTTGGGGAGTCTTAGGTGTATCAACTCCAGTGAGGATGGAAAGGAAGGTTGTGGGGGTGTGGCCTGGGGTCCCCTACGAAGGGGTCTGCTTCAGCTTAGAAATCCTAGCCTGAGCACACCTGGGGCTCAGTCAGGGCCACTTCAGGGACCCATGGTGACCTGACTTGCTCTGGGACTTTACCTATTGCTTTTGGAGAAGTGCCCATCTCTGAGCGCCTCCCCAGGAGGCCGCACACTCCACGTGCTGACAGTACTCTCAGCCTGACTTTTCTCCCCACCCCAGGCTAAAGCAGTCTCAGCTGAAGGTGAGATTCTGTACCAATGAGTCACAGAAGTCCCGGGAAGAGCTGGTGAGGCTGCTTCGGCGCCTGGGATTTGACATCTCGGAGGGAGAGGTGACTGCCCCAGCACCGGCTGCCTGCCAGATCCTGAAGGAGCGAGGCCTGCGGCCACACCTGCTCATCCATGATGGTAGGCCTCCATGCCCTGGGACTTCATGGGGCTTCCTGCTGGCAGCTAGGGAGGAGTTAGGACCTGGCTCTGTTCATCCCCCAGCCTCACAGCAGAGGGTCCTTAGAGGCAGGTTCCAGAGTCTTATGGGAGGAAAACCCTATGATAGCTTTCCCTGGTCTAGGATAGACCAAGGGGCCAGGGCCTTGTCAAGAAGGCAAAATTCTAGCTCTTGTTGACAGAGGGAAAGAGAGCGAGAGAGAGAGGGAGGATGAACAGCTAGGTTGAGTTCCGTAGCTTTCCAGCATCCGTCACCCATAACCGTGAACCATGTGAGTGTCAGTAACAACCAGCCCTGCTCTTTGGTGCAGCTTGCAAATGGATGTAGGAGCAAGGTTTGCATCTTGATTTTGGTCAGAATGCAAGAAAAGGGCCCCTTTGACCCTCACTGGGGAGTTTTTTTGGAACAAAGAAGAAGTAATAGTGTTATCTGGTACCTTCTGATTATTTAAAAAGAAGAGACATTAGCCACGCTTCAGAATTCAGGACACTTCTGTCGTCCCACTGAGCCTTCCTCCTTTCTTCCTCTGCACTTGATGTTTTTAGTTTTACAAACCACTGGGCAGAGGCAAGCATGCTTTTTCTCTTCCCAGGGCAAGAGTGGGGGCTGTCAGAGGTGGACAGTGCTCCCTGGAGGCCCAAGTGTTGAATTCATAGCCCTGGCGCCAATGAAGGGTGACATGCCCGGCCTTTAGAAATCCCTTTTCTCAGAATCCTTTCTCTGTAGTCTAGGAACCCCGCCAGTGTCTTTAGAACATGGTCCTCAAAGAGAGTAGACTTAAAGGAATTCTCTCTCCCGTCAACCCCCAGAAAAGGGCTGCTAGACATGGGAGTCGGGGGTGGAAGATGTGGGAAGGAAAGGAGTTTTAGCATTTGCCTGGAAGGTGGTGTCAATCAGCGAATCAAACAAGCAGGCAGCAGAGCTTGAGAGGACCGGACCGGAGAGGAGGCAGATGCCCTTCTGGCTGTAGCCCGGCATCTGTGTTTTCAGTAAATGCACCCATGTTTTCTTTCAGACTTTGAATTATTCAAGTTTTATTGTTGGTGGATTCCCACCCCCCCCACCCTACATTTTATTATGAAAAATTTCAGACATACAGCAAAACCCAAAGAATTTTCACTTGGAATATTTTTATACCCATCACCTAGATGTTGTCAGCGACATTTTATGATATTTTCTTCACCATATGTCAATCCATCCCCCCATCCATCTATGTATGTTGTTTTAGATGTATTTCAAAGTAAATTGCAGACCTTGGTATCCTTCCCCTAAATGCTTCAGCATATCATTAACTAGAGTTCAGTATTTGTTTCCAGTTTTTTCCTGTTGATGTAAAATTTACATACAGTGAAATGCAGAAACCTCAGGTGTACTTTTGCTGAGTTTTGGCAAATGCATGCACCTGTGTAACTCAACCCACCAGCAAGATCTAGAACATCACCATCACCCCAAAAGTTACCTCTCCCCTGCCCATCAGTCCCTGCTCCCTGCCCTCTTAGAGGTGACCATTATTTTGACTTTTTCCATTATAAATAAGACTATCCTAGAATTTCATATAAGTAGAATCATACAGTATGTAATTGTGTCAGGGGCCCCCAAAACCACCCCCAGTGTCAATGATTTGCTAGAAGGACTCACCAGACTCAGAAAAGCTGTTACACTCATAGTTATGGATTATTACACTAAAAGAATACAGATTAAGCTCAGTAAAGGAAGGAGACACATGGGACAAAGTCCAGGAGAAACCGGGTGTGAGCTTTCAGTTGTCCCCTCATAGTGGATTTGCACTGGGACATGCTTGATTCTCCTGGCAATGATGTGTGACAATGCATGGGAAGTGTTGGCAACTGGGGAAGACCACTGGAGCCTCAGTGTCCCAGGTTTTAATTAAGGGTCAGTCATGTAGACATGCAGCTCCCATGTGACTTACCTCAGCTACTCAGTCTCTAGCCCACCCCAGAGCTCAAACTAATATAGTGTAGCCCAAGGCCTTAAGCATACAAAACCCCTTTTATCAGGTAGGCTACCGCAGGGGCTCAGAAGTTTTCTCCTAATAAGCCAGTCCCAAGACTCTCTTTAGAATGTGCAGGGTTTGAACAACCTAGGCCTGCTGAATTAACCCTTTCTTTCACAATTGTCTTTGTGTAAGGCTCTTTCACTCAGCGTAGTGCTTTTGGTACTAATCCATATTGTTGCATGTATCAGCAGTATTTTTTTTTTATTGCAGAGTATTGTTCCATGGACTGAACATACCACAGTTTATCCATTCACATGCTGATGGATACCTGGGTTGTTTCTAGTTTTAGGATACTATGAGTAAATCTGTTATGAACATCCCTGTACAGTTCCTTGGGGTAAATACCTAGGAGTGGAATTACTGGGTTATAGGGTAGTGTAGGTTCAGTTTTATGAGAAGCTGTCAGACCTTTTTCCAGAGGGATTGTACTATTTTACACTCCCACCAGCTGTTGCAGTTGCTCCATGTCCTCACCAGCACTTGGTGTTGTCAGTCCTTTTAATTATCATCCTTCTGATGGGTATGAAGTGGTATCTCATTGTGGTTCCTTCAATTGTTTTAATCCAGAAAGGTAAACATCTAATACCAAGAGAAATGAGAGCATGTTTATTTTAGGAACTGAAGACATAAAGCCTGAAATGTGTTGATGGCTCTCACAGTTTGCAAACAGCAGTACCAACCCTCTATGGGTTGCAAGCAGCCTCATTTTGGCCTGCTGCTGGAGATGTGTTACAGGCAGATTTCCCCTCCTAGTTACAAAGCTATGGGTTTCCTGCCCACAGTATTGAACCACAGGAGCTCCTGGGACAAATGCTGGTGTTGGGATTGTGGGTCCATCTTTCTAACAAGCTCTCTAGCTTTGGGGAGCCAGGATGCCTTCATCTATAAAATGGGAACAGCATCCTTTCCTTGTCTACCTGCCATGGTATCTATGAGGATAGAAAAGAAATAGTGTATCTGAGAAAGAGGCAGGGCAGACATGGCAGGCATGACAGACAAGAGATGTCCCTGGTGGGGGTGGGAGGTGGGCCATGTTATCCCAGGGCTTGACCATCCTCTCTCTGTCTCCAGGACTCCGCTCAGAATTTGATCAGATCGATGTGTCCAATCCAAACTGTGTCGTACTTGCAGATGCAGGAGAAGGCCTTTCTTATCAGAACATGAATAAAGCCTTCCAGGTGCTCATGGAGCTGGAAAAGCCTGTGCTCGTATCACTGGGAAAAGGGTAAGTCGGCTCCAGGGAGAGTCATTTCTGGTTGCTTTGGAGGATGCTTTGTGGTTCTCTGACTTGCAGAATCCAGTAGAAAAGGGTTCAGGAAAGTGGCTGTGGAGTGAGCACAGGTTATTTTCTTCCCTCCCTCTCTTTTTCTTCTTGCTTTTTTTCTCTTCATTTCTTCCTTCTCCTTGAATGTTATTTTAGGAAATTGGAATAATCTGTCCTCAGGAGCTGATTGATCAAGGCTCCATGTGGACCTTAGGCTAGAAGAGGCGGCAGGGGGTGGGGAGGGACTACATTGTAGATGCAGAGCCCTTGGAGATCTTAGAGGTCATGTGCTGATTGTCCCAAGTTTGGAGCAAAGAAGGCAAAGGTGCTTTTGCACAGGATATAGCACAAGGTGTTGAAGAATGGTCCCAAGGGATACCTAAGTGGTGAGAAGTAGGCTTGAGGACTGGTGGGATGCTCTGGTTTGGGCACCAGTGTCTCTAGATGCAGAGCACTGTCTCTGTGAAATGGTGATTTTGTGATCCATGTTTTTGTCTGAGCCTTTGGCACACGTCTCACTGTCCCTTTCTATAAAGAAACAGTGTTGCTTATTTTTCTTAACACCTTTCTTACCACCAAGACAGCACACATTTCTCCAAGAAAATACAGATGAGCAAAAGAGGAAAACTAAAAGTATTTTTATTCGGACTGCACAAGGAATACAACCGTCAACATTTTGGTGTATGTCCTTCTGAATGGTTTCCTGTGCAAATGGATCATTATGTATGGATGTATACACAACACTGGTATCAAATCAAACTTGACCTTGCCTGTCCGCTGTTTTTTATTGTTCACCAAAGACTATCTTGTGAATGACTTTCCACACGGTAAGTGGATTTCTCTATGGCGTGATTATCCATCGCATGGATGTCCTGTTGGTGGACACTTAGGTTGTTTCTGATGTTCTACCACAGTAAGGCTGGCATGAGCATCTTTGTGCATTTCAGATGATGTCTTCAGAGACAATTACAGAGCAAGCATTTTTGTGGTTCTTGATTCATGTTTTCTAGTTGCTTTCCAGAAGGCTGCGCAGATTTATTCTGTCATCAACAGAAGCAACACTAGAACTTTAGAATGACAGGTTCTTAAAGTCCCAAGGACACTTTGGAGTCTCTACCCTGGCTTCTCAGGCAGTGCGGGACTTCTAGGGCCATCTCTGAGGAAGTGTTTTTCAGCTTAGGAGCTTCTGGTGATTGGGCACTGCCTCCCTCTGCCTGCTGAACAGGGCCAGCTATTTGAGTACATGGGGAGGGACTTTTTATCCGGCCACTGGCCATTGCTAAGCACTCTCTGTACTCCATTTTGTTTAATTCTGACCACAACCCTGGGAACTGTAGGCAGCGTCATTGCCATTCTGCAGATGGGCATACTGAGGCATAGGAATGTGAAATAAGCCATGGTCCCCCAGCTCATGAGTGCTGGCAGGACCAGAAGTGGCATCTGGCTTGGCTGACCCTAGAGCCCATGCTTGTCACCTCTAGGCTACATTCTAGAAGAGATATTTGTCTGGCCCGTTCAAGATCTTAAATTTTTTTTTAATCTGTTTTTAAAAATTGGAAGAGTTTACATAAAATACCCAGATATCTATTCTTTTGAAGAATCAGAAGATCTGATAGTCCTGGGCCCCACATTCCCTACGCACAGCGGCTTAGCTGGGGCCACTGCCCCTCATTAGTCCCAGTTCACCCCAGACTCCACCACTCCCTATTGCCATGTCTCCAAGCTTCAGTCACTTGCCATATATCGCATGCCATTTGTTGTTTTTCTCATAATAGGGAAATATTTCTTCATGCTATGTCTCTATCTAAATATTTCTCCATGCTATGTCTCTATCAAAAATAGGCAAATGAAAGATATTCCAAGAAAGAAAAGAGAGGATATATATTTTTAGGAACTAAAAATTTCTAGTATGCTTATCATATAAAATGTGGCCTGTATTAGTTGGGGTTCTCTGGGGAAAAACAGGAACCTATAGGATATGGATATATGTGAAGAGAAGTTGATCATGGAGGCTGGGTAAATCCAAGATCTGTAGGGTCTCTGGCAGGCTGGAGACCTAGGGAAGGTCATGGTCGAGTTTGAAGTGAGCCGGCTGGCGGAGCTCCTCCTTGCTTGCGGGAGGCCAGTCTTTGTTCTGTTAAGGCCTTTCACTGATGGGATGAGGTGCACCTGTCTCACCGAGGGCACTCTGCTTTACTCACAGTCCACTGATTTAAATGTTAATCTCATCCAAAAACACCTGCACAGAAACATCCTGAATAACGTTTGACCACATATCTGGGCACCATGACCCAGCCAAATAAATTAACCACTGTGGTCCCTTTTTACACTTCCAACCTTCTGCAATTTAGGTCACTGCTGTGAAGCGAAACACAGGCCTGGTCTGCTCAACTCAGGCTAGGCCTTTTCGGCATTGGTTGCCAACCCCTCATGAGAGAACGAGCATAATTAAGAAGCTCTATTATAACTCATTTACGTTAAAACTTTTTTCTTTAAAGTCTCATAATTAAAAGTTATTCCAGATTATGGGTAAGAGTCAAAATAGGTATGCTGAAAAAAGGTGGAATCAGTTGCTTTTAGGTTTGTGATACTGCAACGAAGTGAGTAGTCGGCAAGGGTTTGTTTAAAAATCAGAGATTAGTGGCTTTGTTAGCTGGTTAGCTGGCCGGGTTTCTGCCTCAGGTGTTCTGACTGTGGGCTGGGTGTTTAAAAGCCAGAGAAAGGAACCCACAGCTTTCGGGCCAGGCCACAGCTTCTCAGAACAGCCCGAGGACCCAGGAAGAGCTGTTGTCACCATGCTGTTGCGTTGCCACTGGGAGTCAGCACTGGTGGGGGCCTGTCCTCTACCAGCAGAGGGCACAGGCTAAGTGGTGCCCGCCAAGGAGGCGACAGCAGCGGGTGGAGGTGCTGAGGCAGAATGTCCTCCTCCTGGAAATGGAGTGATTTACATTTGGCATCTGTTTGAACCAGAGAGTGGGAATTGGCTTGGTAATTTCTTCTGTCATGCCGCCATCAGAAAATTAAGCTGTTTACGAGACAGACTATGGAAGGTTAATGGCTCTTCTGGGAAAGGTCAAGTGGTCCTTTTGAAGGGAGGCTGTGCTGAATAATCGGAAATGGCAGAAAAATAAAGCATAAAATCAGATCTGACTGCTCCTCCCCGGCTTTTCCCTTTCTTTCCAGCGTCCACAGTTTCCTCTTTGTGGCTGCAACACTCAGGTCCTAACCAGGGCTGCTGTTGGTTATGTTATGCCAATAACAAAGGAGAAATATCTCACATCTCTAGAGTATGTAAATAACCTGGGCCTTTATACTTAAAAAAAAATAGGTGCATGTATTTACCGAATCTCTAAAAAATGTTTTCAGCTGAAAGTCAGCCTCAAAATGCCTTTTTGTTTTCCTGAATGAATAAGGAATAAAGAAAAATTCTGGGCACTATAAAAACAAGCCCAGATTCAGATAAACAAAGAAATATTAAAATTTCTTTTTTGTTGTTGTTTTTTTAAAGATGACCGGTAAGGGGACTTAACCCTTGACTCAGTGTTTTCAGCACCATGCTCTCCCAAGTGAACTAACCGGCCACCCCATATAGGGATCCAAACCTGTGGCCTTGGTGTTGTCAGCACTGCACTCTCCCAAGTGAGCCACGGGCTGGCTGAAATATTAAAATTTCCAAGTTTGATTTCTGGAAGTTGGTGTTCTCTGTGGTCGATGAAGATCGGTGTAACAAAGGCAAAGTTCTGATTGGGCGTTTTCAGTTGCATGTTCAGTTTGTTTCCTCCCATCCAGTACTAAATTTAAACATAAGAAAGTCCAGGTTCTTTTACTTTAGAAGAAATACTCGAGGGAATATGAGCCAGCAGAGGTTGTGCAGCGTGGATCTCCTTGGGAGTTTTTTCCAAAGGAGAGAGAAGCATTTGCCCCGAGTCCACCCAGCCTCCTGTCTCTCCAGCCAGCCCCAGGCAGCTGGTGGGCAGGAGGGTGACTCTGAGATGCTCCCATTCCTCCTCCTTCCAGCTGGGTAACCTCTTCACCCTTCTGGTCTCAGCTGAAATACCTCCTCCTGTGGGATGCCTCTCCTGCCTCCCTGCTCCCAGAATGTCTGCGCTCTACTCAGGCAGAGGACCACAGAGCACGAGGTCCCCTTGCCATCCCTGTGTCCCACCCTTTTATATATTTGTCTGTGGACTTGTGTGCTTGCCCACTAGACTGGGAGTCCTTGGGGTGCAGGCCTGGGTCTGGGAGTGTCCTCGAGTCCTGCAAAGGGCCTGTGGGGCAGCGTGTTCATCAGTGTCTGGAGGACTGAGCTGGCCGTGGCTGGTTGCAGCACCCACATGTGCAGGCCCCAGGGCGCGGCGTCTTCCTCTCCCTCTCGGCCCAGCTTTGCTTTACATCCTCATTCGCCATTGCCTTGAAACTCACCTAGCTAAGGAGATCGTCATACCACAAACGTTTACTGTAGGAATGGGAAAAATAAAAGGAAACACTGTTTTGAGGTTATATGAATGCAAAATACATGTCTGAGTTCTGGATTTAAGACATGAAATTAGAGATCTCTAAGCCTGTGTTTTGGGGTCACTCTTTAAAAGGGAGGGCACTTGCAGATCCCCACCCCATGAGTAGTGTGGACCTTGCTGAACACGTGCAGTGTCCCACATGGTCTGCATCTTTGAGGTGGCCTTGGAGCACAGAGCCTGGCAGGCTGGGAGAGGCCTGGGGTTCACTCGGAGACTAATGAGCCTCATCATGACAGGAGATGCCCGTACCTTCAGCAGAGGGACTCCAGGCGCAAAAGCCACCTCACAGGGCTGAGTGCCAGGCCAGCCCAGAAGCTGCTGCGGGGCATGAGAATGCGGAAGGGGCAAGTGACTGAGTGAGTGTCAGGGCCTTAGGCAGGGGCAGGGCAGGCAGGGTCCTCAGCAGTGGCAAAGTCAGAAGGGACATCCCTGGGGCAGCTTCCAAGGAGCCCAGTCCTGACGTTTCAGGTGGCCACAGAACACGTTTCAACCCCACAAACTGGAAAGATCTGTGTTCATTTTCTCTCCCCCTACTCATCTCACTGGCTCTCTCTCAGCCTGGGTGAACAGTTGTTCATAGTGATATTTTCCAATCTTGTTTGAGAATTTCTGCATGCTAGGTATCGTGGTAAAAACAGTATGTGCGTTATTTTGTTCAAGCTTCACAACGGTCTGCGAGGTGGTACCATTTGTTGTTCGTTTTGCCCGTTTTACAGATAAGGCAACTGAGGCCCAGGAGACTTAAGCAACCCAGGGTTGCACCATTAGAAAGCAGAGAAAGGATGTGAATGTTGAAGTCAGCACACTTCCCTATTCTTGTCTCTGGTTCTCTGCACACGTGCTTGTTTAAGGTCCCCAAATTCAAAGGGTGGGAAAAGGAGAAGGGGAACTGAAATGATGAATGGATCACAGACATTTTAATAATTGTAAAAATCAGATCCCCCTTTTTTATTCTTGGATTTCAACAATTCCTGTCTTCAGAGCCGCATAGGCTGAGCTACCTTCTCCGCTCTTTGTAGTCAAGTGGCTTTGCTCAGAGAGAACTGGCCCAGTCCACCGAGTGTCTGAGATGGTGTGTGCCTTGAGGCTTGGGTCTGACATGGGCGTGGGGCCAGCGCTCAGCCAGCGCAGCGCTCAGAAGAGCAGTGAGATCGTCTGGAGAAAGAAATGCTCCTGCAAGCCGAGCCCATCTTGACCTCCAGGAGACAGGGAAGAAATTGTTGTCTTCTCATAAAAGCATCTGGCGCCCGAGAAACCTGGCACCTTGCTTGACCTCCAGCTAATAGGGGATGTGGCAGGTCGCTGTGGAACTAATGGAGTGTTCTTCTTCAGGCAGCAATTAGGGGTTAATTATTAGCAATTAGGGGTTCGCCACATGCTCTGTGGACCTGCTGTCCCTTCCCAGAACACAGGTCACTTGTCTTTCTCTGTGTTAGCAACTGGATCCATCTGCTCCTAGGGTCCCCTGTTAATCATTGCAGCAGGGTCCCCACGAGGCTGGCAGCAGGGGGCCATTCTGACTGACTGAACCGTGGTGTCCCCAGAGCCACTGACCCTCTGTGCTCTTCACTGGGCGTGGCCACCCCACTGGGCCCTGTTGTGCCGGCCTCCATTGGTCATTCTCAGTAGGGCGTCTCACTGACCCTACCCGTGGCCCCACTCTCATGAGCCAGTGGAACCAGGCCAGGGCAGTTCCCGGGTCCCTGGACTCTGCTCAGTGTGCTCCCTCCTGCTCTTTTCTAGGCGCTATTACAAGGAGACCTCTGGCCTGATGCTGGACGTTGGTGCCTACATGAAGGCGCTCGAGGTACCTGCCTGGCTCTTCAGCTGTCTGGGATGTTTCAGGTCTTCCTGGAGATGGGGTGTGCTTGATGTGTGAATGGCCTTGCATGTTTCAAAGTCGACTCTCCTGTTAGGGGCTTCGAGCCATGCAGTCCCTCTCTGCATCACTCTGTTCTCCTCTCCCTCCCCTGCTCTGGTGGGCACACCCCTCCCTGCCAGCATGCCCAGCATGCTGTCTGTGCTCGTGGCTTCCCTATCTGCACTGACCACCTAGCCTCAGTCCTGACCCTGGTCATCTGCAGCACCTCCAGCTCGATGTGTCCTCACTGGACTCCTTCCTGACTCCCTGTCCAGTTTCTAAGGCCATCTGTGGCCAGGCTCCAGCTGGGGCTCCCCACAGTCCATCTTCCCCATGTCCAATCAGCTGCCCCAGCCCAGGGCTCCTACCCCAGGTCAGCTTCACATCACATCTGTCCTCAGGGCTGCAGTGGCTCCTGCCTCCTGCATTCAGGTGGGAGGGTGGGCAGACAGAGCCCTGGACCCCTCCCGGGAGGACCTGTGACAGAGCTGGGGGTGGACAAGGGAGAAGGGAGAGGAGAAGGGACAAGAGAATGGAATTGCAGCTGAGCAAGCAAACAAGAGCACTGGTGCCCTGGTCCTCAGGAGGCCTCGTGGCTTTGCCAGCTGTTGGATGCCTCCTGCTGTGGGCGAGCCTTTGAGTAGATGGCAGGGCGCCTGGTGGTGGGTGCCCCGAACATCCCAGGCACCTGCTGTGGAGTCGTGATGCCCTTGCCTATGAGATATGTTCTTCAGGCCCACAGCATCCTGCCTCTTCAAGGCCTTTGACCCTTGGGGCACATTTCGGACAGTCTTTCCTCAATTGGACATACATCTGCTCCTTGATCCCAAACCCATGCCATGTCCTTCTCTCTTTTCCCAGTATGCCTGTGGCATCAAAGCTGAAGTGGTGGGGAAACCTTCTCCTGAGTTTTTCAAGTCTGCCCTGCAAGCAATGGGGCTGGAAGCCCACCAGGTAAGATGGCACCTCTCGATGTGAGCGTGGGAGGTGGCCCTGTCCAGGGAGGCTCTGGCGCTCATCTGGGGCAGCCTCGGGGCTGGGAGTAGGGTTGAGGCTCAGACAGCCTGTGGGGGTTGCCAGGTGGCTAAGTGTGGACCCCCCCCATGAGAGCTTATTTGTCTGGAAAGGGGGAAAAGACAACAAATGAGGTCCACTGAATGTTTTCAACTTGTTAAATTAGCTTCAGTGTGAGACAGAGAAACAGAAATGCCTGTGGCTTTTTCTAAGTGACCTTTTGCTTCTTCTCCAGAAAGATAAGAATTGGTAAGTCCTATCAGTGTATTAACAGTATTGTCATTGGAATGACAACGTAACAGCAAGATTACAACATTATGTAAGAAATAATAAAATCACTCATCTTGCCACCTTTACATAATGGCTATTTTGGGGATGGACTACCTTCCAAACCTCCAAATCTCAGTTGGAGGTTATGATTTTATTGTCCACAGCCACATACACCCCACCTCGATACCCAGTCAGTGTGGCTTTGGTCCCTGTAGCCGATTCTGAGAGCATTGTTAAGAAACAGTGGGCAAGAGTCTGCAGTGCCCCAAGACTGTCCTGCTGTCTGCTTCAGTGTGGGCACCAGAGGTATCGGGGGATCCCACAGGCATCAGCATCCTGTGGCAAGCCTGGTGCCCTCAGGATCATGGTGGCACTGGCTTATTGTTGGACCCACACTTCCCCATGTGCATTCTGATCTAGAGCACTGGTTCCTCACGATGCTTTGAGAAAGACAGCCCACAACACACAGTCTAGCATCTACACCTACCCCGAGATTCCTAGAGAAGGCAGAAGATGCAGGCTCTCCGGAGTCCCCAGGAAATACCTAGAAGATGCCACACTGGGCTGTGAGAGAAGGAAAGGCTTGTGTCTAGAATGAATCACATCCTGCCAGCACGCCCAACATGCTGTCTGTGCTCATGGCTTCCCTATCCGCCCTGACCACTCAGCCTCGTTCCTGACCCTGGTCATCTGCAGCACCTCCAGCTCGGGGTGTCCTCACTGGACTCCTTCCTGACTCCCCGTCCAGTTTCTAAGTAACCTGGGTTTTTACTGCTTTGCTTCATAGGGCAGAATTTCTTTTTTATTCCAAACGTACACAGAACTAGAATGATGCCATGACCTCCCGCCAATATATTCATCACTCAGATTCAATAATTAAAAGATTTTGCCACATTCCCTTCCACTATCCCTTTTCTGTCTTTTAAAAAATCTACTTTCTTTTGCTGTCATGTTTTAAAGCAAGTCTCAGACTTTTTGTTATTGTATCCTTTCATATTGTGGTATGCCTTTCAAAAAATATGGCTAATTTTGGATAAAACTGCAATGCATTAAAACCCCAAATAATTGCCAGAAAGCTCATAAAAAGATGCTCAGTGTCCTCATTCATTAGAGCCGTGCAAATCAGAACCACAGTGGGATCCACTTTACACCCACTGTGATGGCCATAATAATAATAATAAATGGAAAATAACAAGTGTCGGCGAGGATGTGGAGAAATCAGAGCCCTCATATATTGCTGGGAGGAATGTAAAATGGTGTGCCATTGTGGAAAACCATTTGGTGGTTCCTCAGAGTTAAAGATAGAATTTGCCATATGACCCAGCAATTCCACTCCTAGGTATACACCCAGAACAATTGAAACAGGTGATCAGACTAAAACTTGTATGCAAATGTTCATAGCAGCTGCATTCACGATAGCCAGAAGGTGGAATCAATTCCAATGCCTGCCCATCCATTGATAAATGGGTAAACAAAATGTGGTACATCGATATAATGGAGTACTATTTAGCCATAAAAAGGAATGAAGCACTGATACGTGCTACAACGTGGATGAGCTTTGAACATATGCTAAGTGAAGGAAGCCAGGAACAAAAGGACACATATAGTATAATTTCATTTACAGGAAATGTCTAGAATGGCCATATCCATAGAGACAAAGCAGATTCGTGGTTGCCAAAGGCTGGAGACATGGGGGAACAGGGTCATGGGTACAAGGTCTCCTTTGGGGTGATAAAAATATTCTGGATCTAGATAGTGGTGATGGTTACACAATGTTGTGAATGTACTTAATGCCAGTGAATTGAACACTTCAAAATGGTTACAGTGATACATTTTATGTGATGTGTATTTTATCACAATAAATTTTTAAAAACTGCCTTAAAAATCAACAGTAATTCCTTAGTATTATCTAATATCGATCCATTTTAAATTTCCCTGGCTGTCTCAGAAACGTTCTTTCTGGGTTGATTTGTGGAGTATTCGGTCCACACAGGTGCATGCTTTGCAGATGGTTGTTATGTTTCCTCAGCCTCTCTTTAACCATTCATCGTGGAGCCTTTCAACTACCTATGCAGTTAGAGAGAGCAGGACAAGGAACTCCAGGTTCCCATCACTGAGCTTCAATAATTATCCACTACGAACCACTCTAAAAAATTGTTTTCAACTTTCATTCTGAAGTAATTTCACACTTACAAAAAGTTGGAAAAATAGTACAAAGAATCCCCACGTGCCCTTCACCCGGCTCCCCCAAATGTTGACACTTACTTCGTAATCACAGAACAATGACAAAATCAGGAAATTCACTTTGCTGCAAGAGTGTTAAGCAATCAAGAGACCTTATTCAGACGTCTTCTGTCATCCCACTAACAGCTTTTTAGGGGACACACTGCATTTAGCATGTCCCCTAGTGTCCGTTCCCCTGGGACATTCCCTCAGTCTTTCTTGGTCTTTCATGACTGTAGCATCTCTGAAGAGTACTGGCCAGTTATTTTGCAGAATGTCGCTCAGTTGGTCTTGCTGATGTTTCCTCATGCTTTAATTTACTCTGTGCACTTCTGGCAGGAAACTCACAGAAACGATTCTGAGCCCTCTTGGGGCATTCTGTTAGGAGCACCTGATAGATGTCATTTTGTCCCCTTATTGGTGACATTAACTCAGATCGCCCATTGGGGAGGTGTCTGCCAGGGTTCTCCACTGTAAAGTTACTCTTTGTTCCTTATAATAAGCATCTTGTGGGCATGACTTGACTCTTTGTAAATACCCTCTTTCTGATTATTCCCTCCTCTTCTAATTTTAGCATCCATTGAGAATTACTGCCTGAAACAATTATTGCTGGGGTGTTTGCCACATGCTTTTCTGTTTCCATCATTCTTTCTATATTTATTAATTGGAATTTACCATAAGGAAGATCTTTCCCTTTTCTCCCACTTATTTGTTTGTTTATACCAACATGGACAAAGGATATTTGTTTTATTCCATGAATTACAACCATTCCTATCATTATTTATTGCGTTGCTCAGATTGTCCCATATTTGGCTATTGGGACCTCCTCCAAGTTTAATAGCCACTTGTTTAATCTATACCCTCTCCCCTCCCCTAGATTATTTTGAATCAAAACCTAGAAATCATATCACTTCACCTATAAATATTTCTATGTCTCTCTAAAAAAAGATAGAGATTATTTTTTGAAGCATAGATAGTACCATTATCACATCTAAATAAAATTAACAGTAAATTCCTTCATGTAATCAAATATCCAATCATTGCTCACATCTCCATTGCTTGTTTTATAAATGTTGTGTGTTGTTTACAATTTGTTCGAGTCAAGATCCAAATGAAGTCCGTGCACTGTGATTGCTCAGTATGATTCCTGAGTGTCTTTTATCTGCCAGTCCCCTCCCACTCCCTCCCTTTTGTTTTACTTGCATCTTTTTGAAGAGACTGGGCTGTTTGTCCTGTAGAGTTTCCCAGGGTCTGGATTTTGCTTCTGGCCCTCAGTGGTGCCCTTTAACATGCTCCTCTGTTCTCTCTACTTCCTGTGTTTTTGGTGGTTGGATTTAAAAGCTTGATCAGAGTCAGAGTCTGGTTTTCTAAAAGGACTACTTTTCAGGTGATGTTGTATTTCTCCACCAGGAAGCACAGAATGTCCAGTTGTTTCCTTTTGTGGTGATAGCAGCTATTAACAATCAAGGCCTAAGTCCATTAATTCATTAAGGGTTGCAAAATGGTGATATTTAAATTCTATCATTCCTTCTTCATTTATTACTTTTACACAGGAAAACTTCTCATCAACTATTTGTTACCCTGAGGTTTGTATTGGGAACACCAGATGAATACGTTTCTTTTCCTTTATTTATTAGTTTTCAAAGTAATGAGTTGATTCTCTAGCATCCTCCCAAGGTGACAAGTGAAATTTAAGAATATACATATTATTATAAACCGATGGATTTAAACGTATTTGATTGCTTCAATCCATTGCAGTTATTATCCTAGTGATATTCAAATCATTTAATCTTTGATCAATGAAAGCCTCCTTGAGTGGGCACCTGAGTCCTTTTGACCTGACCGCAGTGGCCTCCGAGAGATTCTTTACTCCCTGTTATGGCAGAATGTTCCAGACGTGACTTGTGCATTTCCTGCCCTGGGCCTGGAATCCACCATCCATCCAAGGAGTCATGCTTGCTTTGAGTGGAACATCGTATTTAAAAACCATGATTGGGACATTAATGGTTCTCACTGCGACGGGTTTGGTCATCATTTCTAAGACTTTTTAGTCAACAAGGCTTGGAAGAATACATATCTTTCAATGTGAGACATATCCTGGGTTCATATTGAAAGTTCTGATCGAGATCAGGCTGCGGGTTTTTCTTAATCTCATCAATCTCATAACTGTGCTTCCTTCTTCCATGCCAAAAATCCTGATTCTCAAAAATGTCAACATAATCATCAATCATTTGCTTTAGCCCATAATACACACAAGAGTCTTGAATCTCAGAAACGTTATGCTGTGTGAAAGAAGCCAGGCACCTCCAATTCCGTCCCTACACCCAGGACCACACAGTGTTGCAGTTACGCTGGGAGTGTGCCGTGTGTGACACTCAGCAGTGTGATTACCAGTTATTGACCGTGACAAAACTGATTACTGGTACAGGTTAAGATTCCTTTTTTTTCTTTTTTTTTTTTTTATAGTTCTTTTTTCCTTTGCAGCATACCCCTCTGGAGATTTATGTATAAAATACTGTATTTTAAAGCTGCTAGGAATAATTCCTTTCTGGGCAGTATTCCCCCAAACAGATCCTCTTTGAATTCACTTTACTTTTAATTTTTACAGTGTTGGTTTTTCAACATTTAAATTTGCTTTATAGTTATGTAACATCTGTGGTTCCAAAACCAAATCCACAAAATAGAAAACTTCTGTCCTTTTCCTTCTGTTCTGTTTCTACCCATCTCCCATAGGTAGCCATTTCTATAAATATCATAGTGATAGAGTCTGAATATGTTGTCCCTCTAAAACTCATGTGGAAATCTGATCCCCAGTGTGGCAGTGTCGGGAGCTGTTTGAGTCATGGGGGCGGATCCCTTATGAATGGATTAATGCTCTCCCTGGGGGAGGAGGTATTAGTTCCCACAAGAGCTGCTTGTTTAAAAAGACCCTGGCACCTCCCCACTCTCTTGTTTCCTCTCGCCATGTGACCTGCTTGTACTGCCAGCTGCCTGCCACTTTCCACCATGAGTAGAAGCAGCCTGAGGCCTGTGCCAGCTGTAGCTGTCTCAGAATCATATGCCAAATAAACCTCTGTTCTTTATAAATTATCCAGTCTCAGGTATTTCTGTTATAGCAACACAAAATGGACTAAGTACATATGGCTTGTCTTCCCATTTTTAAATATAAGCAACTATGTGCATATTTATATCCCAATCATAGTATTAACTTGAGAGAATAAATTCTTAAGATAATTTGTTACAGAGTGGGAGAAAGGCTAATGCTGTAATCTGAGTTTTAAAACCATTATTTAAAATTATGTAAGCAGTATGATCACAACCATCTAAGCAACTCCTTCCCCCCAAAACAACAAAACTGCCACTGCCTAGAAAATAAGACCAGATTGAACTGAATATCCAGACATATTGTTGGTTATATTTGGATAGTTTGTGTTGCTTTGTGTTGCTTCGACCCCCACAGATTTGTCACCCCACTTCCCCTGGGTGACGGAGACGCAAAGGATTACTCAAAGCCCATCTCTTCTGAGCAGTGAGAGACCCCGAAGTGATTAACTTCCCAGGCACCCTCCAGTGAGAGGCAGCCCTTCCTTGGGAAATTAACGCTGAATTGGGGTTCTCGTCCAGCATTTATTTTCCAGAACAGGAAGTTACAGGAAGAGAACATAGGTGGGGTTATAGTTTAACAGTATAGGCTGGTAACTTTCAGTGAAACAGGCCAGATGACATTCCAGTAAGGCAATTAAGTGGTCTTATCAACACAAGCTTGATTTTAGCAAACATTCCTTCCTATAGCAGTTTCTCCGTATCTTTACATAACAGTCAGTAACTAGTCTGTCCTTGAGCCAGCAACCTGCTGTGCCACAATCCTTATCTTGCAACAGAGACTTATAGCCTGAGGAGAATTTCCAGTCCTCCTCAAGGTCAATATTTGAAACTGCAAGGCTTTGGAAAACCAGGCCCTGTGAAGTACACATGCTTTTTAGTATATTCCACAAGTTTGACCTTGGGTAATTTTCTGCAGTCCCCTTTTTCTTCTTTTTGGCATTTTTTACTTATCTTCACAGTCAGCATCTTTCACATATTGAATGAGAAACTGCCCCCCCACTCCCAAGAGAAGCACCGAGGCTCTTATGAGGGTCCTGCTGATCCAAGTTTCTCTTTTTCAGATGCGGGGAGGGGGATAGGTCTATGGAGTCCTGGTGGGTCACTGCACCTGCCTGAGGTTTCAGTCACTGCAGCTGGCTGGTTCCTTTTTAGCATCTGTGGCCTGGGGTAGCTAAGGAATTGCTTTCTCTGGTGACTCGGGGCACATGTGGCCAAGCTATATCCTATTTACCTGCTACATTATCAGTCTTTCTTGCACCCTCAAATGACATCTCTGTCCATCCCCTTGACAGACAGTTGGGGGCAATTGCGTGTTCTCAACACCCCCACCCCACCATTTTTCTGACATGTGCATTAATGATATTTGAGTCTCAGGATGTGTAGACCTTTTAAAGCAGTATTTCAAAATAAGGCCATTTCAGAGGAGCTATGTCTTATGCACAGGGTAATAATTCTCTGTTCCTGCTTCTTCACTTTTAATGAAAAATGCCTGTGAGGAGCTATCTCGCTGCTAAAGTGCCAGGCTGTGGTGAACCTTAAATTTTTCAAGCTGCTTTAATCAATAAAGTTATCACCAGTCATTTCCCTTGGTAACTGCCTCTTCCCGATACCCTGCCTTCCTTCTTGCTGCTGAGGAGTTTTCAGCCCGCGCTCACAATGGATATAACTCCCCAAATCCAATTTTCATTTTAACCTTTCCTCAATAGCCTAGAAATAACAGATGACTGATACTACTCTAGTAGATTAGAAATTCAAACCTCTTAGAGGTAAGCGGGCCCTTTCTAGGGTTCGGTAGTAGGGTAAAGAATAACGTATTTTAAAGGTCACTTCTAGAAATACCTAATTCTCATGGTTTAAGCTTCTGAATCAGTGATGGTTTTATAGCTTCATGCTAAAGCCCAAATGATGTGAAGGTTTTGGAAGTTTTCCATAATCATCAGAAGTTCTATAGTTGTAAATTTTGCGGGTTTAATGGAAATTGGGACTGTTCAAACCAGATGCTTAGCTATTGTGGGACTCAGTATGCAGCAGCCAGGAAGCCGGGGGCTGTAGGGCCCATTTCACAAGGGAGGAGCTCAAGGCTTGGAGAGGAAGGACCTCGTATGCACGGGTGCCAGGCACATCCGGGCACTGTCATCTGCCTGTCTAGTTTATGAAATCCTTATTCCAATTCTCCGCCATAGGTACTCACGTTCCCCTCTTGAGGTTATGACCGGATTTCTCAACCTCGGCACTGTTGACATTTTGGGGCCCGATCACTCTGTGGTAGGGGATGTCCTGTGCATTGTAGGAGCTGAGCAGCGTCCCTCGCCCCCACCCACTAGATGCAGTCGCACTACCTCCTTCCCACGTTGTGAAACCAAAAATGTCCCCTGACATTGCCGAATGTCCCTTGGGGGGAAATACAGCATTAAGGGAATAGTCACAGAAAAGGCTAGTATTGAACCCTATACCACTCTGCTGATGGGGAGTGAAGCCAGACCTACACCGTCATCTTCCCGTCCCCTCCAGGTCTCTCTGCTATGCCCCAGTGCCCCATGAGGGGCCAGAGCTATACCAGTATTTCTTAGGTTCCACAAACGCAGTTTTATAAAAAATTGTATATATTTGTGCGGTACAGTGTGCTGTTTCAATACATGTATATATTGTACAATGATTCACTTAGGGTAGATAGCTTATCCATCACCTAAATATTTATCTTTTCTTTGTGGTGATTACAGTCAAGATCCTCTTTCTAGCTATTTAGAAATATACAAAAATACAATATAATATAATATTATTAGCTCTAGTTAGCCTGGAACACCAGAATTTACTATTCCTGTCCACCTGTCACTTTATACTCGTTAATCCACCTCTTCCCCTCCCCCGGCCCCCTTCCTTTCCTGGCCTCTGGCAACTCATAAATGAAGCTCTAACAGGCATGTTTAGCAATATAATATCATTTTCTATTTTGAAAAATATTAAACTGTATATTGTTGGCAGCATACAGTAGAAAATAAAGTTGGGCAAGATCTTGGTGATGAGGGTAAGTAGAAGAGACGGTGGTTTTCACCAGCTGGTTCATGCTGTCAGGATGGCGTGTCAAAAATGGGGGTGGGGTCTGTAGGTTTATCCAACGAGGGCTGGGCTTAAAAAATGGACTGTGCCCTACCATTTTGCTTCCTGATTCTCAGGGCATCTGTCCTGACTATGAGGCTTTGGGGACAGTCTGTATCCCTGGTGGGGAGACCTGTGGGTGGGAGTGGATGTTCAAGTGAAAGCCACTCAGGGCCACTTGTTGTCCCTGTGGCCTCCCTCCCTCCACCGTAGGTATTTCCACTGAAAGCCCCTCCCCCCACTCTGCTGAGCCCTGCCCCCCAGCTGTGCACAGTGTCTTTGAGAATCAGTTTGGGGATGACCCTGCTCAGCTCCTGACCGGGAACAGGCTGACCGGCTGGGACAGTGTGAGAACCAGGGCCAGGGACAGACACTGCACTCCAGCGGCCCTGGTTTGGACTGGAAGCTCCAGCCTGATGCCTGGCATCCTGCACCGCAGAGGTGGGTCTGAAACCAAAGAGAGTTTGAGGATCTTCCAGCTCTGAAGCTGTCTTTGAGACATGTTTCCGTCATGCAAAAAAACTCGTGGCTTCTTTGTTCTTAAGACATTTTCTCCCCTGGAGCCCTTTTTAGTGGATTGTATTTTTTTCTCAAAACATGCATTAAATTTTTTTTATGTCTGATTTTGAAGTGACTTATGTTCATTAAAAGAGTTAGGAAAAATTCAGAAAAGTATATTTAAAAAAATAAGCCTGTTCATCATTCCACCAGCCTAGAATAACACAAATCATGTTTAATCTTTCTGATTTTTTTTTTGTGTCTGTATATACATTTTTAACACAAAATAGGGATAATCCTTTATCTGCTACCTGAAACCTGATTTTTTTTTTTTTCTCCTCAATACTCTATTGGGAATAGTTTGTTTGGGCTTATTTAAGCACTTTCCAGGGTAATTTTTGTGGCTGCGTAGGGTTCCGTCACATGGGCTGCCGTGGTGTTCTTTGCCATTCCCTGCTGCGGGACGTTAGGTTCCTCTGCATTTCTCTCTTGCACGTTACCCGATGAACACCCTTGTAGGAACATGCGTTTGTACGTTTCTAGCAATCTGCTGGACACCCTCTGGAGTGGTTGTCGGGCTGCGATGCGCACACTTGCTTCTGTTTCAGACAGGCTGTCCGTGTGCCTTCCTCGCCAGCTGTGTGCGCCAGTGCTCGTCGCCCCACACCTTAGCAGCACCTTTGTTTGCTGCTTTTTCAAGCACGGTGTTCTCTAAGTCTTGCTGCATTGGTTTTGTTCCTCACCAATGTGTCAGACATGGTGGACATCGCTTAGTGATACACCATCTCCTGGTTTCTGGGGGAGCCTAGGCTCATCTGGAGCGAGGTGGCATCTCAAGGCCCCTCCCCATGGGGTGCGTGCTCCTGGGGGCTGCAGGGCAGAGACTAAACCTGCTGCCCTTGACCACCCAGCCCTGCTCTTCACTGCCTGTGATGGGGAGAAATACCCCTCCTGGTAGGGTGCTGGATAACTAGAAAACTTGGAAAACATGGGCTTTCTTGGGCAGCTCTTTGGCACTGGAAGCTTAGGCTCTGAAACATCACCACCTGTTAGCCGAGGCTCTTCTCCCAGTGCCTAGGATGGCGAAGGGCAGACCAGGCCGGGCAGACAGGTGTGCAAGGGGGATGAATGAATCTGCTTTTTGAACCCAAACCAGAAGAGCCGCCTCAGTGACTGTGGCACCCCCCCTCTCTGGATCTCTGGGTTCTGAGGAGTCCGACCATTCAGTTTTGCATCTCTGTCTTTCCCTCACTATATTGCAGTCAGAAAAGAAGTGAAACCCAGGCCTGACAGGTAGAGTTTTTTATTTCCCCCGACAGCACACCTCTTGACCTCTATCTTCTTGCCAATGATTTTTTAAATCCTAAATGATTTGGCAATAATTGCTCCTCCTTGCGTGATTATTGCCCTTCACTGATAGTAAATCTGTGAATTCCCCAGGGTCCTGAGCGCATGTTGGTATGCGGAGGCCACAAGCTGGCCCAGACAGGCATCACTGCTCCAGCCCGGTGCCTCGCGGCTGCGCCTGGGCCCAGCACCGTGCTGTCACGCACGGCCACAGCTGCTGCTCGGTGGAGGAGAGCTCGTCCTCCGAGGGACCAGCTTTCTCTGGTTCCATCTCCATGGGCCACAGCAGCAAATGTCCCAGCCCAGGAAGTCCTGAGAGTCTCTATTCTGAGAGGGAAGAATTTCTGCTGTCTAGTGTGTGTATGTGCACGGGGACAAAATTTTATTTTCCCCAGATGCACGATATTATAGGGACACGTAATATTTGGAACACCCGTTCCATCCCAAGGAACCTCCTAGCAAGAGGGCCCCTGGCATCCAGCAGGAGTGGACATTGGCCTAAGTTGGAAGGTTGTGAAGGTTCAGTGGTGGGTACAGGGTCACTCCTTAAGAAGGGCAAAGTAGAATGTCCTCTGGGGTTTCTGGCTGGCACAGCCACCTGGGCCATGTGCCACATGGGTTGCCCAGGCAACCCTTGCATTGCGTGACCTTTAGCATCCCCCTAGTGTGTGTGCAGCCAACTCTGATGCTGGTCCCACTTCAGGAAACACATGGTGTCATGGGCTGTTTCTTCCTTCATGATCTGACGATTTCCAGACAGCTGTGTGGTAGTTTGATAAACACAGACAATTCAGCTCATTTGGATTTGGTGGTGTTTTCCCCAACAGCAGTCCTAGGAAAAAAATTCCAATTTTTACCATATCTGGGTACTTGCCAATGGCACTGTTATTTACTCAATGTTTCTTTAAATAGACTAATTTCTTTCTTTCTCTTTTTTTTTTGCTGGCGGCTGGTCAGTAAGGGGATCTGAACCCTTGACCCTGGTGTTAGAACACCACACTCTAACCAACTGAGTTAACTGGCCAGCCCTGGATTCATTTTTTTTAACTTAAATAAATGTATTTTTAAAGGAACTTCTGATCACTACTGTAAATAGAAAAGCCAAATCTCTCACTTACCGTAACAGATTAATCTAAAAATAAATATAACATGATTACATTTTAAAAATTTATGTCTTTGTTCTACCTAGAATCAAATAGGATGTCACTAGTATGCGTAACACACTTTGGGAAACATGGAAGTAGATGAAGGAAAGATCAGAGAAAATTAGTGAAAAGTATGAACTGTAGAATATTCATTAGGAAGAAACGCAGTTCCATTTCAAGTGACCTGTGGCTTGCAGTGGGCTTTTGGCTTCTCGCAGTTGGCAGAATCATCAGCACTGGTGGTCATTGGTCATCTCCTGGTGCTACATCCGCAGTGGCTCCTCTGACATAGGCCCCTCAGGCCCCTGCTTGAGTATGATTACAGTGGTGAGCCCGTGCTGATTGTTGGAACTGGCCTCCCCGGCTGCTGGGGCAGCACCAGCTGTCTTTGTCCTTTTCCAAAGCTCCTCATGATCCCCCTGGTTATTTGAAGGCCTGTTCGGGAGATGCCCAGGGACAGTTGCTTAGGCTGACCTGCCTGTGCTTATTGGAATTCATTGTTCGCCCTGCCCTGAGGGATGGTGGGCAGATGACAAGTTAGCACACATGGGGTGCCCTCTGCTGGGAGTGCTCCCCTCCACCTCCAACCTGGTTGACCCCCTCTTGCCCTTCAGCTCAAAGCTCAAAACCTTGCCTCCTCCAGGAAGCCTTCCCTGACCACCACCAAGCCCACTAGGTCAGGCCACACAGCCTCCTGTGCTTTATCTCAGGTCTTGACTATGTGTCTATGAAATTAGCTGATTAATGTCGGTCTTTAGTACTTGACTGTGAGCTCCACAAGGGCAGGGGCTGCATCTGCCTGACTCACACTGCCTCGCCTAGCACCTGGCCCACTAAGGGCTCAGTACAAAGGTGCTGAGTAACTGGAAAGAAAGGAGTGCCCGTTGTAAAGTGTGTGGACTGTCCTCCAGCATGGTTAGATTAGTTTTTTCCAGAAAACATTTCCTAATATTTATTTTTCCTTTTTAACATGTTTAGATAACTTATTATGGCCAGGCACTGTGCTAGATGCTTAACTTATAGGATCGCCTTTAAACACCACACCAGTTATGCCTCTTTTACAGCTTGAAGCAGAAGCTTGCCCGAGGTCGCACTGCTAGCAAACCGCAGAGCTGGGATCCCAGCCTGCCTGCTGTGTCTTCGTCTGAGACTTGAGCTCAGTCTGTCCTTTCTGCTGGTCACATGGGGCCTGCTTCCCTTCCCGTGGTCCCCCTTCCCCCTGCATGGAGAGCAAATTCCACCTAGACCCCTGTCCTCACAGGCAGCGTTCAAATCGATGGGCCCACAATCAGTAGGACTCCCCTGGCTTGTGAATACTTTGTGGTCATTGTTTTTTCTTGATTTTGGTTTGTGTATTTATTCACTGGTTAGCCTTACCTAGCATTTGGGAGAAAACTTTTGGAGCAGCTGTCAGTTTCACAGCATCTGTCCCCATCAACATCACGATGCCTACCCTGTCTCAGGAGGCTGGTTTCTCAGGCCCATCTGGCCCTTGACCAAGGAGATTCCTGATTGGTCCTAACGGCAGATCTGTAACATGTTACATGTCTAAGGTGCCAGCAGACCTTCCACTAGCAGAATCTTCCCCTGAAAATATTTTGAAACTTTTAATCAGATTCTTGTGATAGGGGGGTGAGAGAGGCGCTATTGTGTCCTTAAAAATGCATGTATTTATATAAAAAACTATGAATTGATTTAAGGAATAATATTAATAATACATGTTTATATGGCAAAAGGAGACCCACAAATGACTGGTTTCTGCAGCACTGACATGGACTATGGTACCCCTGCCTTCACTGGTGATCTTAAGAAGTCTAGTTGGTTGTGCCTCATGAGTGTCCCAGACACAGAGATCCATGCCTTAATTCAGAACACCGATCTGCTCAGTAAGCATTTGTTTGTTGGTCATGACTAAGTGCCCATCGACAGCCCAGAGTCCTTGCCCTCAAGGGGCTCACACACTTCTGGAGGGGTGAGGTGAGTGAGTAGCCCCTAATAATGCAGCCTTATTCATGCAGTACCTGGTGGAGGGCCCAGAGCACCTTGGGAGGACCACACACCCCAGCCTGGGGGTGGAGGAAAGGTGGAGGTCACCTGAGCTGAGTCCTGAAAGGCTGGGAGGAGTTAGCCAGCAGAAGGGCAGTGAGTAGGCAGAAGGGTCAGCGTGTGCCCACGGGTCACCATTTCTGGTGCCCTCTGTTCCTTTGTGTGGGTTGTCTAGTGTGTCCATCCAGTGTCGTTTTCCTTTTACATTTCTTGTGGGGTGGATCTGTTGGTGATGAATTCTTTCAGCTTTGGATGTCTGAAATATCTTTATTTCACCTTTGTTTATGAAAGATGTTTTTACCGGACATAGAGTTCCAGATGGGCAGTTTATTTTCGTTGGGTACATTAAAGACGGTGCTCCACAGTTTTCTCACTTGCATCGTTTCCAACAAAAAAACCTGTGCCTTTGTTTCTCTGTGTATAACATGTCTTCTTCCCCCTGTGGCTGTTCGTAAGATTTTCTCCTTGTCAATGGTTTTGAGCAATTTGATTATGATGTACCCAGGTGTGGTTTTCTTCATGTTCCTTGTGCTTGATGCTCATTGGGATCTTGGATCTGTGGATCTACCATTTTTGTTGAGTTTGGGAATTTTTCAGCCATTATTTCTTCAAATACGTTTCTGTCTCCTCCTTTCTCATCTTGCTTTCAGGGACTCCGATTACACATATATTAGGCTCCTTGAAGTTGTGCCATAGCTCACTGACGGTCTGTTCTTTTCTTTTAATTATTTTTTCTCTGTGTGTGTCGTTTTGGTAGTTTCTATTACAATGTTTTCAAGTTCATTAATCTTTTCCTCTGCAGTGCCTAGTCCGGCATTAATCTCGCCCACTGTATTTAGATCCCTAAATTGTAGTTTTCATCTCTAGAAGCTTGATTTGGGTCTTTTTCTTTTATTTTCCATTTCTCTACTTAACTTTTGGAACATATTGAATACAGTTGCAAGAACTGATGCTCCTGTCTGCCAATTGTCACATCTGTGTCAGTTCTGGGTCAGTTTTGATTGATTTATATTTCTCCTCATTATGTAATATTTCTCTTTTTTGCATGTCTGATAACTTTTTATTGGATGCCAGACATTGTGAATTTTACCTTCTTTTTAGGTGCTGAATATTTTTGTATGGTCATAAATATTTTTGAGCTTTGTTCTGGGGTGCAGTTAAATTATTTGGAAACAGTTTGACTTCTAGATACCACCTTTAAGATTTTGGAGGCAGCACCAGAGCAGGGGTCAGTCTAGAACTATTATTCCCCACCACTGAAACAAGATGCTTTTGAGACTGTGACCCAATGCCCTGTGAATTATGAGATTTTCCAGTCTAGTTGGTAAGAACAGGTTCAATCCTGTGTGAGGAGGTCCAGACACTGTTTTCTCTAATTTTTTTGGTGTGGCTCTTTCCCAGGTCTCGGGGAGTCTCACACACTCACGTGCATGGTCAGTAGTCTGCTGAATACTCGAGGGGACCCTCTGCATATCACACAGTTCTCTTTCTGTGCGGCCCTCTCCTTGCTGACACTCTGCCCCGTGAACTCTTGCTGCCTTAGTCTCCCCGGAATCCTAGCTCTGACTCCTCAGTTCAGGGCATCTACTGGGTTCTGTATTAGTCTGTATTAGTCAGCTCAGACTGTCATACCAAAATACCTCAGACTGGGTGCCTTAAACAACAGACATTTATTTTTTCACGGTTCTGGATGCTAGAAGTCTTAGGTGAAGGTGCTGGCAAATTCAGTTTCTGGTGAGGACTTTCCTTCTGGCTCTTTCTGGCTTGTCGACGGCTGTCTTCTCTCTGTGTCCTCATATGACCTTCCCTCTGTGCTTGTGTAAAGAGAGAGGATGTTTGGTGTGTCTTCCTCTTCTTATAGGGACACCCATCCTGTCGGATCAGGGCCCCACCCTTGTGACCTCATTTAATCTTAATTACCCCCATAAAGGCCCTGTCTCCAAAGACAGTCAAATTGGGGGTTAAAGCTTCAACATATGAATTTGAGGAGACACAGTTCAGTCCATAGCAGCCTCTCTGCACCCACAGTCTGCAAACTCTGAAGACAGTAAGCTGGGGACTGTCACAAGGCCCACCGCATTTGTTTCCTGGGTCTCAGAAGTCATTGTCCTTCATTGCTTGATGGCCACTGTCTTGAAAACTGTTGTTTCATAGGGTTTGTCTGCTTTTCTACTTGTGTCAGGTGGCAGAGTACATCCCAGAAGCTGCTTTTTGAAATGATATCCAGGCTGCCAGCATTTCCTCTGTGTGTGTGTGTGTGTGTGTGTGTTTATATATTATTTCATTGTTTACAGTTAGTACCTTCACTAATGAAAGCAAAACCTTTGAAACTGTGGACTACAAAGAGTTGCCAGAGATTTAATTAGTTTTCACAGGACCAAGGGTTGGCAAATAACCTGGTTACAGAGTATTTAGCATCAGGTAAAATTCAGCCTGTGTTCAATCAAAGGCAAGACAGCATCAGCACCCCCACACGTCCTTGGGGCACCAAATCACTTTGACGTCTGCTGATTGATTTCAAATTGCGCAAATGTACACCATTCAGAGCCACGGCCCCTGGGGGCAGTGTGAGATATATTCAAGGTGAGTTGACTTTTAATCAATACAATGACAATATTATCTTGTTTAATTTGTATAATGGTGGTTTTAAACATCAAGCAGTTTATTATGTCAAAAAGATGAAGGAGTACAGGAATAAAATTCTTTTGACATCACTTCTGAGCATATTTTACTGCTGTGACAGGCCATCATGATTGGGGACGACATCGTGGTTGACGTCGGCGGTGCCCAGCGGTGTGGGATGCGAGCGCTGCAGGTGCGGACCGGGAAGTTCAGGTCAGTGCCCGCGGCTGGGTCCTTCCTGGGGGGCCGCGTCCTCATTTGTTTTGTTTTCCAAAATAAAGGGGCTGTTCCTTCCAGATAGAAGAACGGTGTGTGGGCATTCACTGTCCTGTCTGTCACTGACCTCTAAGGACGGTCTGGCTGATCTTTTGTAGCAGAAAGTGGAAGGGAGGCTTCTGACACAGGGTCCAAGTTTTGAAATGAATTTGAACAGAGCCAAGGCTCTGTGTGTTCTGGGTGGCCACACACCAAGGAGTTGGGCGAATGTGGGTCGCCTCCTTTGCTGCGGCGGAGGTTAGGATTGTGGCCACTCAGCCCCTCTGGCCCCTCCCCTCTCCTTTTGCTCCACCTTCTCTGTTCTGTGAGTGACAGATAACCTAGAGATGGCAGATGGTTAGTCATCAGTGCTTTATAACTGAACCTACATCTCAAGAAACGCTTCTTTTTTTTGCTGGGTCAGAAGTCCTCATGGTCTCAAGCAGGTCACTGATGGGCACCTGTCAGGTGTCGGGCTCTTCTGGGCATGTGGAGGTGCCCTGCGGTGATCAGGCCCTGGCTCACTTGGCTGTTGAGAGTGTCTCAGACATCAGCGTGTGGTCGTGTCTTATTCTGGGTGGTTTTCCATTGTGGACACTAGGAGAAAGTACAGTTTTGTGGATGCTGGAGAGACGTGGATAAAACATGGTTACCAAGGGTACTCGGATTTGGGGGAGGGGGTAGGTCGGTTCCATTTGTCCTGAGTGATCTGCTTATTCAGGATCAGAGAAGATGGATTACAGGGCCTGACGTTCACTCTAGGTCTCTCTCCTGTGTGAGGGACCCACAGGTGAGCACAGGGGAGCGAAGAAGTCTCAGCACACCCGGGGTCCAGGGTCAAGAAGCCCAGTCCCTTCCCTCCACCTCCTGGACCCTCCCAGGCTTGGAGGCCCCAGTGAAGCCCCTAACATACCTGAAATATGGACATTCTTTCTTCCCCAGGCCCTAGCAGGAGGGTTTCCTGGCTCCCCTCAGTTATGTCTTGTCTAAGGGAGTGAGGGAGACTCCACTCACAAGCCGCAGAATCATTCTTTCCAGGAGGCCAGCCTGGGACCCTGAGGTGCTCAATCCTGCCTTTCCTCCAAATTGTAGATCCTGGTCCTGCTGTTTCTCTCAGGCGAGGGGCACCTCACTGCCCAGCAGAACTCGGTGCCCTGCACTGGCTGTGCAGGGCCCATCGCTCTGTTGCACGGTGCTGCCCAGTGTTGACTCTGGGGAGCCCAGCCCAGCCCCTAGTGCGTGCTTGGTGTGCGTTGCTGACTGATGGGCCTATGGGTGACCCCGACCTGTTTGAGCACAGTGGTGTTTCTTAGCAGAAGCTCAAGACTAAGAACCATAAAGTTTTGTGCACAGGGCTTTTTCTGGTTTCTTGGGAGAGAAACATGTCTGTCCCAAATGTGGCCTCAGTGGGGTCTTTCTGGCCAGCTAAGCCAGGTGCCCCATATGCTGAGACTGCACCAGCCTTGCTGCAGGCCCTGACCGTGCCTTTAGGCTGCTGGGTCTTTAAAGAAGGCCCCACACACAGACGGGAGGCCCACGAATGAGTAGGTGGGCGTGTGGGAGGATCCACCCACCCTGTGCCACCCAGGATTGGCCCATTTCAATTCCAGTTACCTGCGTGTCATTTAAAGAAAAGTGTAAGGTGGACATCCCCACAACTCCGCCTCCTGGAGAGTAAATGCCATCAGCGGTTTGCCAAATCTTTCCCAACTGCCTTCTTTGTGTCAATAACATACCGCTAATGTGTGGGCTTTTTCTTTTTACAAAAGTGGAATTATTCTATTTTGCAACCTGCTTTTTTCTTGAACACTAGTTCAAGGCATCCTTCCATGCCCATCCTTCCTCATTTCAAACACCTGACGAGATGCTATGTGAAGTGCTCAGTTTAGGGCCTGGCACATAGCAAGCCCTCAGCAAGTGGCTGGGTGGCGATGGCAGAGCCACCGCTCCTGTTGTGACACCCATCTAGCTTCCAGGTGCAGAGTCATGGTGCTCTGGTTGGAGGGATGGGCTTGGCCTGCCCTTGAAGGTACTTAAAATTTCAGATCTTTTAATTTGTTTGTAAGGACGCACATCTGCCTTTGTTAACATGCCATGGTCAAGGGACAAGAGCCTCAGCTTGAGTGAGGTAGGGACTGAGTCACCTGAGGGGGAGGCCACACGGGCAGAAAAGGAAGTCAGGTTTTGTGTGTCAGTACATGCAGGTGACGGGGATGGGACATCTCTCAGCCAGTGGCGACTCTCTAGAGCCGCTTGGAGTGTGGGGCTGGTCCAAACATGCAGAAGTGTAAATACGCACTGGGTTTCAGAGACTGAGTGGGAAGAAAGATTGTAAAGAGCTCATCAGTAACCTTTTATTTTGACTGCATGTTGAAATGCTGATATTTCATGTCCATTCCACCTGTTTATTTTAAACTTTGTTAGTGTGGCTGCTAGAAGATGTCACAGAGGGCACAGTGGGCGGGAGGCTGCACTGCCCCCTTCTCCCTCCAGATGGCACTCTCGGTGCACATACTCGCCTGGAGCGGGCCTGGTGTGCTGGATGGGCCTGCAGTGGCCTTGCTGTATGTAGGTCTGCTTGCGGACTGACACCCTGCGTGGTGCTCCCCATGGACGTGGCCAGCAAGGGGCCAGTGAACAGCCTCTGACATCGACGGGCACCCTGGCAACAGGGGCACCTCTGTGGGCAAGCAGCACTGGGTGTGGGGGCCAGCAGGGCCCGTCTGCACCAGATGTGAGCTGTGTCTTGTCTGAGACCAAGGGCCTGTCCTTACGCCTGTGATGGGCCTTTCCTCCCAGTGGCCCTGAGTGACCTCATAGAAGCCGAGGGCCACTGGGTGGGTCAGCTGGGCATCAGAAGGCCTCCCAGGCCCTGACCACTGTTGGTGGCCCTGCTCTAGCCAAGGCTGAATTGGGAGAACAAGGGAGGAAGGAGGTTGACTTGTAATGGGGCACAGGTGGCAGAGAGCCATACGGTGAGTGACTTGGTGCTCATACTTGGTTTGATGCCAGAGAAGGAAAGGGAGGCAGAACCAAGCACCAGTCAGGCTGGGCTGGGCTGTAGGTGGAGCTGGTCCTGGCACCAGAAACGGGGGAAGACGAGTGAGTGACTTGGGGCCTCCTCGGCCAGCGCCTTCTGTTTCACACACGTGCTCCTGACGCAGCCCATCAGAGGTCCGAGAAGCTGAGGCGTTGCTGGGGAGTGGGGTATTTGGGCTCCCTCACTGGCTGTGAGACCTCCCTGTCACCTCGGATGTATCCATTCCCCTTGCTGCTTTCTGCTTTTATCACAGAATGGCCCAAAGAAAAGAGAGTGAAGCCTCAGAGTTGGGAGAGATCCCAGGGATCTCTCCCTGAGTTTGGGAAAGAAGTTTTCAAAGGCCCTGCCCCACTGGGAAAGGAAGGCAGGCAGGAAGGACCCGGAGCTTTGCCCGGGGGGTCGGTGGTCGCAATCCCTGTGGCATGCCCCCACTTCAAGCAGATGCTCACACACTCCCCACCCAGCAAGGCTGCCCGGAGCATAGGCAGAGATACACAAAGCTTTCTTTTCATGCCTGCTCTGTTTGGAAGTCCAGCCCAACCAGGGTGCAGCCCTTACCTGGCTGGCAGGTGAAGGCCTTTTGGGTGTTCCCCACACCTGCCCTTTCCTGGCATGTCTGGCGCATGGGGCAAGCTGGCAGAACCTCCAGACACCTCAAGGTCCCACCCGACTAAAGGGCATTCCTGTGCTCAGGCCCCGGGCAAGATTTTCCCCATGGGGAACCTGTGCACATTGGTGGCCAATCCTGGTGGTCTTGGTGAGTCATGGAGACCCAGAGGGTGCTGGCTGCCCTGCTGTGAGGGGCCTTTTCAGCCTTGCCCAAGGCCACCTGGCGAGGTTTTGCAGCACCTAGACTGGAGCCTGGCTACCCCTACCCTCCTGGGCACGTGATTTTGCTGTCACTTTCTGCCACTAGGAACATCCTGCCCTTATGGTCAAAGTCTGCAGCAGAGCCGCAGCAGCTGCGCGGTCCCAGTCTCGTTTCAAGGCCCAGGCAGGGCTCTGGGGTTGAATGACGGGGCTTGGCTGGGAGGACTGCCGCCCACTACCTGCAGCGCTGTGTCTCCTCTCTCTTTCCCAGGAACAGGCCTCAACTTCCCTGCGGGCTGGGCCCTCCCATTCTGGCAAATGCAGGGAAGGGACGTTCTGCCCAGTTCCAAGGTGCCCTCTGTCCCCAATGGAGGAGGAATAGCTGTCAGCATGCCTGAAACAGACCCTTCCCACCTCTTTATATCCCCAACCGACCCGCTTCTCCTGGGGACAAGCCAGAAACCACACAATGTCGCCCTTCACTCTCTTCCCCAGTCCATGCTGCACACCGCAGCTGGCACCCTGTGTCTTCAACACAAATCGAAGCTGTTGCTGCTGGAACAGCCCCACGCCAGTTGTGCTGCTGCCGTGCAAGTAACCCAGCTACACAGAACTCTCTGGGTCTTGCCTCCTTATTTACTCCAGGTTGGAAGATGTTTTATGAGCCCAGGACGCTCTTGACAAAGAGTTTGCCCTTCTGGACTCAGGAGGGAAAGTTTTCTGGGCTAGGATTCCAGGTGTCCTGCAAGGGCCACTCCTGACTGGGGCTCAGGAGCTCCATCTGATCTTCTCCCCTTTGAGACCCCCTCGAAGGGTGGTGGTCAGCAGCAAGTGGGCGAGGGAGGCAGGGACAGGGTGGGGCTTTATAGAGGTGTCCTGTTTGCTGGGGCCTGTGTAGGGACCACACGTACTGGCTTCCGCTGCTCTACACCTCGCAGCGGCCCGCGGATGCTGCCCCTCTTCTTACCCCCACGTTAGAGATGTGGAAATGGCAGCTCGTTAAATGCCATTTAAAGAAAAGTGTAGAGGGCTGAGCCCGTGGCGCACTCGGGAGAGTGTGGCGCTGGGAGCGCAGCGACGCTCCCACCGTGGGTTCAGATCCTATATGGGAATGGCCAGTGCACTCACTGGCTGAGTGCCGGTCATGAAAAAGATAAAGAAAAGTGTAGGGGCTTTCCACCCAGCCGGGTGGTACCTTGCACAGGCCAGAATACAAGGGGATGCCGAGCATTTGATGACGGTTCCAGAGCTGGGGCTGGAGACTGCCCCAAGCCTGGCGCAGTCGCACGTGGTCACAGCAGCTGTCAAAGCATCACCCTTCGACTGGGTCCTCCATGACTGCAGTGACTGACTTCAAAGTTTTTCCTATAGGAAGAGGCCTTGGTTTCTCTTTGGAATGAAACAGATTTTTCTTTAGTGCCACGTGGAGTTGGAGGGATGCAAGTGAGCCTGGTGTGAATTTTTCAGCAGTCACCCACGCCACAGTGAGTGGCTAGTGGAGGCCAGTTGTGGCGGCCCAGTTGGCAGTCCCAAGTGTTGAGGTCTTTCGTCGCCACATCTCAGAGCCTTGCCACAGGCGGGCTTATCAGGACCTCCTGCCCTGGGCTGCTGGAAGACGATCCCATGTCCCGCTCAGGAAGGAGACTCCGGGCAGCTTCTGGGGGGCAGCTGCCACCCTGCTGCAGGTGGAGAGAAGGGGCTGGTGCTGGGCTTGGGAGCTCACCCTTGGGCTCCTCAGGCTCCAGTCCTAGCTGCCAGTTCAGGGAAGGGCGAAGGGAATAAAGTCGTCCACATGGTAAAATGAGCTGGTGAATCCCAGGCGTGCCCTCAGGCAGTCCTGAGGGCCTGACGGGGATGGAGTCTGTGGCTTTGGGATGTGTGCGGGCACTTCCGGGATCAGAGGTCACTTAGCTCACCTGATGTCATACAGTGAGAGAGACACACACCCAGATTTCAGCCTGTACTCTTCCTCTTGTGTCTCTTTTTGCAACAGCTTGAGAAAACATTTATGTCCTGTACAATTCAACTTTTTGCGTACAGTCACAGAATTAGTCACAGAATCAATTTTATAACACGTCATCACTCCAGAAAGAAACCCCAAACCCTTTAGCCATCCTTACCAAAGCCCCCAGCACAATCCCTGCCAGCCCTAGGCGAGCACTAGCCTACTTTCTGTCACACGTACTTTTGTTTGAAGAACTAAAAGAACTTTTTAGTGTGGTACAATATTTAAAACATAACATTTGCCATTGAAAATTGTGATGTGAATAAAATCTGAATACATAGTTTAATCAGTAAAAAAGCAAACAGCCCCAGGTCAAGAGCTAGGATCTCATCAGCTCCCCAAAAGACCCCAGTCCCAATCAACACCCCCAGTCCCCAGAAGTGACCAGAGTCCCCACCCGTCACAGCCATTTCCTGGTGTGCTGCCTCCCTCTGCAGCGGAGCTGGGTCTTGCCTGTTCTTACCTTAGTCTAAGTGGAGTCATGTGCATGTACCGTGTAGCTGAAGCGCACCATCCTGGTGGCGATGTGTCCTCTGTGGTCTGAGCACACCTCTCTCTGCCCTTCCCTCGGGGGGACATTTGGGCAGGTGCAGTCTGGCCATTCTACACAGGCCACCAAGGATGTTCTGGCACATGTCTCTGGACACATGGGCTTGAGTCCTTCTAGGGCAGATCTGCTCACAGATGACCTTGCTGGGTCACAGAGGGTATGTATGTTCAACGTGACCAGATGATGCCAGATGGGTTTACACCCCCACCACAGTGGGCCAGGTCCCTGCTGCTCCACATCCTGGCCACCACTTGGCTGTTCTGGGAGGGAGGCCCATGTTCTTTCTTGTTTGTGGTCCTGAGGCGTGTCAGGACATTGTCAGCATCTCGCAGTCCAGTTCATGCCGACCTTGAGCTGAACCCAGCTCTGCCTGACTTCAAGGCCTGCACCCCTGAGCACTGTCACCACCCGCAATTAGCCAGGTCTCGCTGGAGCTCCAAGCAGGGGCAGGGTCTCATTAAACAGGAGTGGCCAGTAGGAGGGCTCACAGGCCTGTTCAGGTCCTCCCTCCCGCTGGTTGCCCCCTACACACATGCGCATGTACATCGTACACACACACACAGCCCTCCCTGCCAGTGAGCTGGACTTAAGCAGGGCCTGGCTTCAGGGGCTTCTGACCCAGGGCAGGTCCTGAAGTTGGTCATTTGACCCCACCCACACTACCTGAACGCCTGGCATAAGGAAGTGACAAGTGGCAGCCCCAGAAGTCACATCTCTGCTGCCTTTATGAATAAAGTCAGCTAAACCCAAGCCCCCTCTTCCCCTCCTGTGGGGGTGGATACCAGGCAAGTCTGGGCAGCTCTGGCTGGCAGTAGCATGCCACAGAAGTAAGGGGACACCACACGGAGACCGCAGCAGGAGCTGTGGCCCCACCGTCCTGTGCTGGGCTGGCCGCCTGCCCGGAATGTTCTCTAACCCCAACATGAACCTTGTCCACTTGGGGTCTGCTGGATGCCCCCGAGGACTGTCAGAGCTGCCTGCTGGGGGAGCCCCTCTGAGATCGGGGGTCTCACTCACGTCCTGTCTTGCTGCCCTCAGGGATAGCCTCTGCCTCGTTGCTGCCGTGCTTGGCTGGGGATGTGACCAGCGCTATTGGCACAAACCAGCCCAGGGGCAGGGGTGGGCGCATCTCCCAAAGCTCTCACTGTTACTTCAGTTTTCTAACACCAGGGAATTTGTATTTTTGATCCTTTGATGGGGTCTCTGATCTTTGCATTTTCCCCAGAAAAACAATGACGGGAAGAAGGAAAGGTGGCTTAGACACCCCCACTCCTCCAGTCCTTGCAGACACAGCTTAACAATTCTTTGTTATGGCGATCACACAATATTTGGTTTTATTTGTGCTGATGTTCTTCTGTGTCGTGGGCAGGACCCAGGATGTGATTCCAGTGTGCTCCCCAGCCCCGGTGTCATCCTCAGGTCAGGGAAAGCCAGGGGCAGGGACCCCGCCCCCAATACTCACACCACCCTCTGCAGTCTGGGGCTGGAGTGCCCCGCACACTGGACCCTACCTGATACCTCAGCATGCATGGGCACCTGTGCCAAGACCAGAGCAGTGGGAGACAGAAAAGCCTGGGTCCTGCCCCCCCGAAAGCACAAGTCCAGCTGGCCAGAGACTCTCTTGAGGGCTGCAAGGAGCTGGGTGTGCATCCCAGTCACTCCACCACTTGCTAACAGTATAAACTTGGACACGATGTTTACCTTCTTTGGATCTCAGTTTCCTCATGTGTCAAGTGGGGATGAGCCTCCCCTCCCCCCAGCCACTGCCCAGCTGTGTGAGTTGCACAGGGGGGTGGGGGATTAGGCTTGGCCCCCGGGGGGATGGCCTGCTGTGGCGGTGGCTCCCCCATGCTGTCTTTCCCTAACAGTTCCCATTTGTCTGTACAGCCTAGACCAGGCTGAAGGACTATACACTGCCCCTGGGGTGTCCTCCACTCTGTCTACCCCATGGCCACGGTGGCCCTCTAGAGCACAGACTTGATCCTTCCCACACCTGAAAATCTTGATGGCCCCCACTGCCAATGGGAGGACCCAAGCTCATACTTTTTAAGCCCCCTTTGTCGCCACCACAGATATCTATCGAGCACTACTGGGGCCAGGAACATTGTGGACCTGGGGGATAGAGTGAACGTGGAGGTGTCCCCTGCCCTCTAGGGCTGTTCTTTCTAGTGGGGAGACGACATCAGTACACAAGCAGATAAGCCCAAGAGCAAGATCCTTCCAGACAGTGAGGTACAAGCCCCTTTCCTGATGCCAGGTGGCCTCCCAGACTCAGCTCCTCCCACCCTCACCTGTCTCTGTTCCTCTGGTCCTCGCCACTGAATGACACTCTTGTAAGAACAAGAGTTATTGCTTGTAGTAAACATGCCCCACCCACTGGGTCTGTGAATTTGGGGGATTCTTAAAAAAGGAAAACCATCTGAAAGTTCAGGTTTATTAGTCACTTGAAAAGTAAAAGTGAACCCACGCACCTAGTGCTCCTGAGCCTGTATAGGGCCCGACCTGACCACCACTGCTATAGCTAGGTCGCCTTCTCACACATGCAGCATAAACAGCCAAACTCACGCCTCCTTGCAGGGGAAATCTGCACCCAGTCCCAGCCTGGCCAGCCTAGTAAGTGGGCCCTGTGTTGGGCACTCGGCTTCTGCAGCCCCTGGCAATCACACGGCCAGAGGAGCCCTCTGCATCTCTAGAGGTTTCATCCAGGGCCTCAGGGCTCTGGTCACTGGGACTGGAGAATCACTGTGTTCTCCTGGGCCACAGCCAGCTGTGATAGGGAAGGCCGAGGGGCTGTCTGTGTCCTATCCCCACAGCAGTCCCTCCCCCTACGGCCGGCAGGGATGTGGCCTCATTTTGTCCTGCATTCACACCCGGGTCCCACACACTGGCTTACACGCACACACATACATACACACACACATTCTGGCCTGTGGGAGGGTGGCCACCTGAGGCAGGATCGCAGCTGCCCCAATGAGGAATGGGTACCCAGGCTGCTGTCCTGGGCCTTGCAGACTGCAGACCCAGGGCATGCAGGGCAGAGGGTCCAGGTGTCACAGGTAGAATGCTGGTTCTTGGAAATGTGGGGCCTGAGTGGGTCCCAGCTGGAGAGAGGTGGTCTCGGAAGACAGACTCCAGGTCATGAGGCCACCTCCCCTGTGTCATTTGAGAGGACACTTCTGATGCTGGGGAGGGAGGAGCCTGGTGACCTGAGATTACTGGGTCAGTGGCAGCCAGCTCTCGCTGCTCCTGGAGGGTCCCAGGGCGGTGGGCATCCTGGTCTTCTCCCTTTTCTCCTCCAGATTCTCCTGCTGTCTCTTTCCTCCTGTGCCCACTCCGTGTCCAGGAACTCCACTATGGCTGCTCTACCTCTTTCCAGATCTGTCAGGGTCAGCTTTCATTTTCTCCTTCCTCACGCTGCCTTCTGCTTGGGCCACTAGAGGGCGTCTTGCTGCCAGGGATGGGAGACACGGCAGACATGGCCAGGGCTGAGTGCACACACACACGCCCACGAGCTCATGCCAGCCCCCACATGCACACACTCCCACCCAGCTCCCGATGCACACCGCTAGACCTGCTCATACCTGCACACACACTCTGTCCCGAACTCCACCCTGGCCCCTCCTCTGGTGGCTTGCTGCTTGCCCTGCCAAGACAGGGCAAGCTGGCTGTGCCCCTAGGGGCTGCTGTGTCCAGGCCTCCTGACAGTCAGTGAGGCCTGGAGAACATGGCGGGGCTGAGGGCCACGGGCTGCACTCCCAGCTCAGCAGAGGCCCGTACAGCCTGGGGGTCCCAGGACCTCATGCAGGTGGAGCAGCCGCAGCATCCTCACCAGCCCTGGTCTCCTTTTCCAACTGGCACCTTCTGGGGGCGGCAGGAAAGAGAAGCCCCGAGAACCGCAGCTCTAGGCTTGGGGGCCTCCCAGCATTCTCTGCCAGGTCCCTGCATGAGGACAGCCCTCCACCTGGCCAGCCTGTCCTCCTGTCCCTTCTCCACCTCCCAGCCTTAGTTTGTGCTGTGCCCTCTGCCTGTCCCACCACCCCTTCTGCAGCTTGCCCACATCCTGCCGGGGCTTCAGGGCCTTCCCTGGTGATGGGATTCCAGAGTCCTCCCGACAGGAAGGGCCCTCAGGGGAGCCACTGGCAGAGTGACATCTCAAGGTCCTGTGGTAATGCCATATAAGCTGGGTGTGTGCTGGCTCCCATGCCAAGCCCATTTCTGGTGTGTCCAAAACGTGCTCTCACCTCCGGGAGAATTATCTGGCACTCCCTGGATTTCCCACAGCCCTCTTGTTTTCAAGCTGTTTTCAAGATTTCCAGAAGAAAGAGATTCCATGTACCCTTCTCCTGGGGACAGACCCGCTCCGGTTCGGTCACACATTCCACAGGCTAGCCTGGAGAGAGGCGGACTGTCCTGGGGCCCTTTTCTGACATTCCCTGCACTCTCACAGGGTGGTGGTTCTGAAGATTACGAGACAGTCATATTGTCTGATGTTTCCTCACGATTCGACCCAGGTCACGCATTTTGGCCAGTCGCGCAGAAGGGACTCTGTGTCCTCGGCATCGTGTCGGGAGGCACGACATTGGCTTGCCCCCGTATCGGTGATGTTAACATGGATCCCTTGAGTAGGGTGGTGACACCAGCAGCTCTGCCTTTCCCCTTCTGTGATGAGAGGTATTTGTGGGAGGTGCTTTGAGATGACACTGTGTGACATCCCGCTCCTCACCTGCTTTCGTCACTGGTTTTAGCATGCATTGATGTTTCTTGTTTGAATTAATTAGTACTTCTATCATGGTTGCCAAAGAATTCCACATTCCTCCTAATATTTGCTGTTGGCATTCCACGTTAGGGATGGGTATTTTCTTCTCCCCACTCATTTATTTGTGCCAGTGTGGGCTTCTGGATTCCTGTCCCATTCGGTGGGTTGTAGTCTGTCACTCTGATTATCGTGGTACACAAATGGTCCCTGAGGTGGCACCAGAAGCCCTTCCAGGCTGGCCCTGTGTCCTTGCAACACATCCTCACCATTCTTTGAGCCCTGCCTTGCTTCCTGGCACGAACGGAAGTTCCGGGCCCACCGGCTTCTTCCTGTGCTTCGGCCCTGGAATCGGCCATTTCTTGAGGAGCCTTGTTCCTTTCAGTGGGAAGTGCTGCTGGGAATCTAAGCCCAGGGCTTGGACGGTCTCATGTTGCCACTGGGCACTGCTGCCCTCAGACCTCTCGGTAGACAGAGGCAGGAAGGATGTGCACACGTGTGCACATGTGATGCACGCATGTGCCTGTGTGCATCTCTGTGCTCATCTGCGTCTGTCAGAATTCACGAGCTCATGCAGCACCTGATCGCAGGCCAGCACCCAGTGCTCCTCCAGCCCATGCCTCTGCACATTCATACCTTCTTCCTTCCCACCAGGAGGAGCCTGGCTCCTGTCATTCTCTCTAGATCTACTTGCTTGTAGACAGCCGATCTCTGACCCTGCACGTGGTGGGCACTGCACTTGTCAAGCTGAATAACAGCGGTCTTCCCTATTGGGAGAGGCCTTTTCAGTTTCCTGGACCATTTCCCGTCTGTGGTTCTCATCCGAGCCTCATGGGAAGGCAGAGAAATGCTTCTCTGATTTTCAGGGAAGAAGATGACTCGCCCAGGGCCACCCAGCTGGAGAGGGTGTAGCAGGACAGTTGCCAGTGTGTCTGTCCCAGTCATCCCTACGGCCCCTGTGAAAGCTTAGCCACCTGGTATCAAAGCATCTGGGAAGGGACATTTGTTGTTGGCAGCTGGGCATTTGTCTGGGCTGACGCCACTGTGGAAAGGCCTGCACCCTGGAGATGAGAAAAACCGCAGGCTCAAGTCCCAGCCCTGCCACCTACCAGCTGGGAGACCAATGAGCCTCAGTTTTCTCATCTGTAAAATGGAATGTTTTTTTGACTTATTCCCTTAGTATCCTCAGCACCTTTGTTACAGGAGGAACTTTATATGACTGCAGGAAGATAGTTCAGCAAAACAACAGGTGTGCTGGGTGCACTGAGGCCTCTGGGCATTCGGGACATTCCTGAGGGGGATTCAGAGCCGGCCCACACTCCTGGATAGAATCACAGGGTCATAAACTGGGACAGTCAGGGCACCACCGCTTTGAAATTCGCCCCTGGAGACCACGTCCTGTGATTTGCAAATGCTCCCAGACTGGCTCCGGCTTCCCTTTGTGTTGTGGGGATGGATGGCAGCACTCAGAAGTTTGTGTACTTGGATGGGGGACAGAACAAAGTTTGCCCAAGTATGTCCTATGAGGTTTCTCTTACTGCTCCTGACGTGGCAGCCGCTGTAGCCTTAGGAAAGCATGGCACACCATAGGGGCCAGCCTCTCCCAGAAGGGTAGATGCTTGTTTGGAAAAGTTGACTTTTCATTTAAACAGGCACAGTTGGCTATATCAGTGCCTGCTGCATGGGGATGAGGGTACTGGCTGCTTCCTCCCCCCCCATGTAAGTATACAGCCCCTGTCTTTGCTCAGGTCACCTGCTCCTACCACCCAGAGTGCATCCGAAACACAGCTCTGCTTTGCAGGCACCTGCTGTGTGCTCAGCAGTGTGGGGGAAGACAAGATGAACAAGACCAAATGGACTGAAGGATCCCACAGTCCAGAGGTCCCCAACCCAGTGCTGGGCAGTGAGTGTGTGCCCAGGGTGACTTGGGGTGCTCAGGGAGGACTTGGTGAGATACAAAATGCAGGGGGCATATGGAGTTGGGCTCACTGGTCGGCAGGGACCATGTCTGCCCTGCTGATGTCCCACCTGGTGTGGGCACAGGCTCTCCTGCACACACTGCAGGCACTGATGACAGAGTTTGGGGATTACCCGAAGGATGCAGGGAGGCCAGGTGTAGGAGCTCAGGGATGGTGGGTCGGCCAGAGCAAAATCCTTTGCTGCAGTGGAAGCCCGTCAAAGGCCCCAAAGTGTGATGAGAAGTGGGTGGGCTGCAGGAGAGTCCCGCAGCGTAGGCCACCCATGTTTTAGGAGCAGACACTCTTCATGCGGCAACTGGGTGGTCCCTGCTGGGAGACACGTCACCATCTTTCCTCCAGTGCTGGGAGCTCAGCTGGGGAGCAGGCGCTGGGTCTCCTTCCTCCACCGCAGCAGGGCAAGTGGTTTCGCCTTTAAGTTTTTTTTTTTTTTTTAATCTCCTGTATCTGTGCAGCTGTAGAGAGCTGATGGCAGGAAGTAGACAGTACAGGCTCATCAGAAGCCACGGGCAGCTCAGGTTGGAGGCCTGTCTGGCTCTGGGCCTGACCAGCCCTGGACCAGGGGCAGGAGAAGGGCCTGCCCTTTGGGGTCAAATGCAGGCGATGAAATCTGGAACCCACCACCTAACCAGCTTGTGACCTGCATGAGCCCCTTCCCCTCTTTGTGTTCCACTCCCCATCGGTAAAATGCGGATGACTTGGGGGATTTTGCAGGGTGCTGTGAGGCCTGGTGAGGCCTGGGTTAGGCATAGGTGAGGCCGCCGGTCCTCTCCCTCCTGGTGCTAATCGGTTCTGTGAGCTCTGTCACGGTTTCTGACTTGGGCACTGTGTTGTGGCAAGGGCAGCCGTCCTCAGGCTGGCACTGTTGGTGGTGTGGCTTTGGCTGACAAGGGGCTGGGAAGATCTCATTGACTTGACTATAAAGTAGCCATTAGGCCTTACAGATAATTCCAAGGAGGGACTTCCACAGAATCCATTATTTCCTCAGAGTCCATCTGAAAGATTTCTCTGTAGGAAACATTTTCTGTTTGTTAGTCCTCAGAGCCTAGTGGTAAAGCATGCAGGCACCCGCTGCCCAGGTGCAAATCCCAGCTCAGCTGTGTGTCGGCAGGCTGCTTACATAACCTCTCCGTGCCTCAGCATCCTCACTGTACGTGGGGGTCATTAGTGATATGTCTCCTCCCCAAGGTCGTTGGAAAAATGCCAATTGCAGCAGTGGCAGACGTGGGCCCTGCTCTGCTAGAGATTGTCCCATTAGCTTGTTTACCCTCCAGACACGTGTATGAGATGGGTAACTGACATCCTTGCTTTTCAGAGGTCGAGTAACTTACCTAAGGACTCTGAACCCTTTGAGTCTGACTCCATTGTCCATTCTCGGAACCATTCTGCTGTGTGCAGTGGTCAGTCTGTTGCATTTGTTTCTACACCATTTTAAGTTAGACCAGCAGGTTTTTAAACCATGCTGGCCTTGAGGGGTGCATGCTGGGAAGTCCTGCTGGGCTGGGGATGAGGTACCAGGAGGGAATGCTCATGCCTGGCCAAGGAGCTCAGCGCCGCAGGGCTGAGAGCACAGCTGGTCCAGGAGTCCTCAGCTTGTGGGTCTCTGCACCCCACTTCTGCTGTGGTCCAGCAGAGGAACCAAGGTGGGGTTTATGCACCCCTGCTTCTAATTCATCCAGAGCAGTTCTTTTGTCTTCTGGGGTTCCTTGCAAGATTCTACTGGTCCGTGGTAAAAGGGTTCTGCTGCTTCATAAACATTTAAGGGGTTTGAGGAGCTCTGGTCTCCTGTCCTTCTGCAGATGAGGATGTTGCACGGGCACAGGCCCGTGGGTTGGAGGCTGGTGCTGGCACCATGTTCCGGGCCCTTCCCACCCCCTGCTGTGCAGGCAGCCCCACCTCGCAGTCGAATGGGCTCGGGCCTGTCCCTTGGCTTGTTCCTGAGTATTCCACCCAGAGGCCTTGTGGATCCCACGGATGCTGTTTCTGAGGCTGGAAGTCATTTCTTGTTTTCTTCTGGCAGGAGTCAGCCAGAGGGAGAAGAGGGGGTTAACCTATTTGGAACCCACCAGTAAAGAGGAAGCATCAGTGTTTCCACACATGGAATACTTTCACATAAACTGGTCAGCCCTTTCGAGGCGAACCCAGGTGGATCTTGCTGGGGCCGGATGGAAGCGCATGAGCTCCCGGGCTGTGCCAGCGTAGTGGCTCCTCCCTCTGCAGCCTGAGAGCACCCCGGCCTGGCCGATCATGGGCGGCCCAAGGCTTTGGGCTCCATGGGGACCTTACTGGTGGGCCCAGTGTCTCTGCTGTGCATCCCAGAGCCAAAGTAGAAATTTCCCTGAAGGTTCTGTGAGCCAGAGGGCGGGCAAGGCAGAGGGGCAGGCAGGGCTGGGGGTGCAGAGTTAGAGGGAGGTGAGAGAGATTTGGTGCCACTTTGGAAGGGATCCCTTGATAGCAGGAAGCAGGACAGGCCTGCAGTTGGCAGAGGACCTTTGGGAACCTGAGATATTTTAAACAAATCCTACGACACAGCTCCAAGCCTGGGGAAATCCAGATGGATCCAGAAGAATTAGTTTGAACAGAGTATCTTTTTTTTTTTTTTTTTCTTTTTCATGACCGGCACTCAGCCAGTGAGTGCACCGGCCATTCCTATATAGGATCCGAACCCACGGCCGCTGGGAGCGTCGCTGCGCTCCCAGCGCCGCACCCTCCCGAGTGCGCCACAGGCTCGGCCCTGAACAGAGTATCTTGATAGATCACGTTGGGAGCTATCAGTGGTCTCTCTGTGCTTAGGCATGGAAGGACCAAGCCCTGGCAAGGGTCTGGGCACCTGGACTGTGGTACTGGCTCTGGCATAGACTGCCGGGTGGCTCCCTGACCTCTCTAGTAATAAAAATAATAGCCATCTCTTTAGAATAATCTAGCACTTACAGCGTGTCAGGAAATAGATAAGCACTTTTTCTCTTTTATGAAACAAGCCTGTAAAGTAAATATAGTTGTCTCTGGCTTTTAAATAAAGAATTTGAGAATCAGAGACATTTGGTAATAACCTGGTGGATCCAGGAGTCAATCTAACTCCAGAGTCCCTGCTTGCAGCCCCCGCTCAGGTTGCCCAGACTCAGTTTCCCTGCCTGCCCTCACTGCCTCCTGGCTGCCATGAGAGGTCCTGGGAAAATGGTGCTTGTGGGGTGTCATGAGTGCCCAGTGAGATATTGGGGGCCTCAGAGTGCTGCCCATGTGTCAGGGCTCCTCCTTGTTGTGGGGACCTGGGCGGGAGGATCAGGGTGCAGCATGAATCAGGGCTTGGGGAGTGGGCGGCAGGTGTGTCCCACCGGGGGCGAGTGTGCAATCAGGTGAGGTGGGGAGGCCAGGTCCTGTGGAAGGCTCTTGGCACAATGGAGCCTCTTCTGCTCCACTGCTTAGCCTACACAGATATGAGGAGCCCAGAACTTCCAAAAGCCCTTCCATAGCCCCATCAAGAGATGCCATCTAAAAGCAGCACCCATTAGAGGTGATAGCTGGGCTCTCCCCTCCATGCACCCATTCTCAGGCCTTATCTCACCTTCCACTCTGCCCCCACTTCAGATGAATACTCAGATGAATAAACTGAGGCCAGACAGCCAGGTGGCCAGCATGAGGCTGCCTCCCCACTTCCTGCTCCTATGGGCTCCATTTCATGCCTGGGGGCTGGGCTGATGTTACCCAAGACTTTGGAGTTCCAGTGGGTGTGAGTAATTTAGGCTGCATCATAAACAAAAACTGCTGGGCTCATTTCACCCCATGGTAGATGTGTGTGGGTTTGTGCCCCAGAACATGTGTAGCCCAGGGTGGTCTCAGGGCGGGATCAGGGAGAACTAACTGTACTGTGGCCAGGGCTCAAGCGGGAGCATGTGGCCCCATGGCCGTGATGGGGAAGAAGACCTTAAGACTTGGTGATGCCTTTGGCCCCTTTGCTCTGACCAGGCCCTTGTCTGAGGCCACCATTCTGGTTCTCCTTCCTGAGCCTCCCACCCCAGCCCCCCATGCAGGGGCACAGGAGCTTGCCAAGCAGCCTGGTTGTCCGCCGGTGACTTCCACCCTGGGCCTGAGCAGCTCCCACCTCTCTGCAGCCTTTCCGCCCCTGGCCACGTGGTCTCCTGGCTGCCTTCTCCGACCCTGGGGGGATATTTTGTGGGAACAAAAGAGAGGCCCGATGTCCCAGTCTTCTGGGCTGCACACTTCCAGCAGCTTTGGATGAGTGGGCAGCTGCTCGCTCTGAGCCTTCCACCCTGTGCCAGCCGAGGGGGAAATGGTGGCAGGCCTCCCTCCCCTGAGTGCTGAGGCGGACCCCTGCCCACTGCGCTCTGCACCCGGAGGGCCACACACACTGCCCCAGACCGCGCAGCGCCCACAAGGAGCTTGCTACTGAGTTTTGGCTCCTCCGATCCGGAAGAGACCGGTAATGATGAAGTTATGTCACCAGGTATGCCATTTGTTCAGAGACTCGCATGGCTGGGAGAGCCCCTAGGAATTGTCTAGATTTTTCTCTCCCACCCCTGTCACAGAGAAGTGAGACCCACGGTGGCTGCCCAGTGACGTAGCTGCGTGGAAGCTGGATGAAGCTGAGCTTGGGTTTGCTGGCCAGTGCAGGCTCCCCCTGCCCTCGGCTCCTGCAGCGGACACGTGTGCGGGGAGGAAGCCCTTCCTGAGGAGTCATGCTACCTCCCAAGACATTCCCTTTCTCAGAATGTTGGAAGGACTGGACTATTTTTAGCCGAGCCTCAAGGGATCAGAGAATTAGTTTGCAGCAACTTGGGCAGATGGACTTCAAGTGTAGAATGGTTATGCAGGGCCTCTTTCTGGGGGAATTGGATGATTTGAGGGAGTGTGGGGGTGCTCCTGAGGTGGACCAGAGGGCCCCCAAGTTTTCCCATGACTCATCTACCATCATGAAACCAAAGTGGCTCCCCTAACCCTGAGTTCTCCAGGTATGGGTTGGTAACACAACGGGAAGGCAGTAAAGCCACTGAGTTCAGGCCCTGCTCAGGTCACTTCAGGCATCAGTTTTCTCGTTTTTAAAATGGACCTACCATCTGGGGGTTGGGTGAACTAGAACAGCATGTCCTGCAGAAAGCATCCAGTACATTTCCTGGCACAACAGACAGTAGCTATTGTTATTTTTCATGGTGTTCTCATCACCAATCATAATTATCTGGGGAAACTTGAGCCCCAAGATAGCGGTGGGGGTGGGGCTTTACTGCCCAGTACTTTGGATCAGCTGTTCTTGCAGTGTGGCCATATTTCTGTGGTGTGTGTGCCTCCCTTTCTGTAGAGATGCTCTGGGTTGGTGGGTGGCTGTGCCTTGTGCTGTCAGGCTTGGGGGTCTCCCACCCGAGCAGGGGTCTGATCTGCAGCCTAGGCACACGGCCCTGGCCTGTCCCTCCAGGTCCATGTGGCTGTGGGTCCCAACCAGGTGACGGTGAGGTCTTGTGATCCAGGCCCCAGTCTGGCTTCTCCCCCCCTCATGTCTGGTCTGGGGCTTCTCATTTTAAATTTCTTTTAAAATGAGAAGGAAAGACTCCTGTATTAGTCAGTTTATGTTGTTGCCTAGAACTGGGTAATTTATAAAGAAAATGAAATTTATTGCTTACAGTTTCTGAGGCTGGGAAGTCCAAAGTCCATCTGGTGGCAACAACAGTGACTCAGGGGTCTCACATTGCAAGATGGTGGAAGGGGTGGGGGAGAGAGGGGAGAGAGGGGAGAGAGGGGAGAGAGGGGAGAGAGGGGAGAGAGAGGAGAGAGAGAGAGAGAGAGAAAGAGAGAGAGAGAGACAGAGACAGAGACAGAGAGAGAGAGAGAGAGACTCTCCTCTTTTAAAGCCCTCAGAACCACGCCCCTGATCACCATTTTTAATCCATTCTCTACCGCACCGTCCTACAGTCCAATCACCTCTTTAAGGCCCCACCTTTCAATTACCATAACAGGATTTCCCACCCTCTTAATAGTCTCAGTGGGACCTAAGTTTCCAATACATAAAACTTGGGGAACACAATTCAAGCTTCAGAAAGTTTTGGGGGGACATAATTCAATCCACTACAGCTCCCAAACAGGGCCCCCAAAATGTGTTAATGTTCTCACATCAGAAATAAGTAATATTTTAAAGGCCCATGAAAATCTATTACATTATTTAAACTTTTTGTCATGGAAAGTCACAATGTGCCCCTGGGCATGCCCTGCCTGCCTGCCACGCCCACGCAGCACATCGGAGCCCAGAGTGTGTCATGTTCCGAGCGGCCCAGCAGGGAGAGTTTCCAGGATCAGGGCCAGTGGGTGGGCTGTGGTGGCCCCTGAGCGCTCTGCTGTGAGGAGGCAGCGACCAGCCTGCAGTGCCCAGGCAGGCAGTTTAGATGTGAGATTGACTCCATCAAATGGATGCTCCCTTTTCATCAAGGGCTGCTTTGAGGAGAGCATTCACTGTGGAAGGAGAAGGAAGGGCTTCCGAGCTTGCAGGAACATTGCCCTGGGCTCAGAATGGCCATGTGTGATGGAATTTCTGAACTCAGAGTTCACAAAAGAGCCGGCCTCTGCTAGCCCAGACCTAATGGAGGTGGGGACCATGGCCACTCCGAAGGATTCCACCTGGGCATAGACTTTGAGGCTCAAAAGTCTCATGCCTGTCTATACTACAGCAGTGTCGGCCTGGGACTGCCTGGGAGGATGGCACATTGCTGGGGAAATGCCTGGCAGCCGAGGGGACACTGGGGCTGGGGACCTTCAGCAAGTAGAAGCTCCCATAATTCATGCCTCAACTCAAGCTGCAAGGGCTTCTGAGGGCACACTGGGAGTCGGGGGCTTCTAATACTGTCTGCACAAATTTGCACTGCTGGAGACCAGAAATGAGGTGGGCTGGGTGGGCCAGGTCCAGTCCAGATGGGGTGACCACCTCCATCACCTGCATTCCCATCCTGCACCCGCATGCTGACCCTGTCCCTGCCCAGAGATGAAATGGTCAGCAGCAAGGGGGCTTTGTCTGAGGGTCTCTTCTAAGACATCTTCAGCTGGAACTCCTGGGGCCAGGAGCCCCTGCAGCTCTGGGTGGCTGTGTCACAAAGGCCACCGTCATCATTTGCCCTCTTGACCTTCTCATAGTGCCTCATGACCGCCGTTGGAGTTGCTGGCACCCAAGATGATCTGGGGCCGGGGACTCGCTCTCAGGCCAGTGACGAGTGCAGTTGCCTTCAGAGGCCCGGGGGGCATGTGGCTGCCACTACACCGGGCCATGACCCCCAAGAGGGCTGTCTGTGGGGCTCAGCCACAGGGCAACTTCCACTCACTGATTTGCTGGCTCGTGTTAATCAAGCACTTACATGTTTACAGATGTATGCAGAACAGCCTGGAGAAGTGAGTACTAGTATCTTCCCATTTTAGGTGAGACACTGAGGCACAGGGAGGTTGAGTGAGCCATCCAAGGGCACACAGCCAGCGAGTGGGATTTGAGCCCTGGCAGTCTGTTTCCCGTCTGGGTACGGACCAGAGAGAAGCGTGGGACAGGTGCTGGCTCAGGCAAAGGGGCAGTTAGGGGGTCCCTATCCCCCACCTCAGCCCCCTGCACCCTGGGCCCGGCAGGCTGGAGCCCATCCTTCCTGAAATCCTGGCTGTGTGCCTGGTTCCTGGGGCTCTCACTCCCTGCCTGCACCTTTCCTGATGGCCTCCTCACCCCTCGCCCCATCTCACCTCCCCTCGCTTTCATGGGGTTTCATGCCCCGCCTGCATGTCACCATTTGTGTCTGGCTATCTCTCTACTGCGCCCATCATAGTTGCCCTGCCCTGGCCCCGCCGGCCCCACCTGCCCTACAGGTCTTGCTGCAGCTGTGATGCAGCAGCTCTGTGTTCCATGTCTGTCATCCCCACTGCCCCACACAACATGTCCTGGGAGTGGGGGCTGCCTGTGCCGGGCCTCGCTGCTGCCACCTGGCTCCCGTTTCAGGGTGTGGGGCACAGCAGGTCCTCATCTGGGATCTGTCGGAGGGATGGACATCCAGGCAGGACCTTGTCTTAGGGGTAACCAGGAGAGAGAACATCCACATTCCAGCCCAGGCAGCACAAGCTCTGCCTTCCTGGGGTCAAGGTCCAGTGCTGTGTGACAGCTGCTTCCTGTGCAGTCCCCACATGGTGTGGGCAGGATGCACACCCCAGTGGGACACAAGGTTGTGACCAACCTGAGGGTGACACCTCTGGCTGGCCCAGGTGAGACGAAACCTCATCACCCCACAGTAGGGTTTACCTCCATCACAGATTTATCCTTCCAGTGGGACCAAGCAGGTACCCAGTGGCTGTGGCTGCTGTGATGCCACTCTCTTGGGATGGCAGAAGTGCCCCGGGAAGGAGGAGATATGGGAGCCCCAGGAGGGCTGAGACTTTGGAGCCTCGTGACAGGGCATCTTTCCTGGGCTCAGGGCCGTTCTCAAGACACCCCTGGGTCTCCACAGCCACCCTTAGCTGCCAGCAGTGGCGGCATGCTGGGCTTCATCTTGGATCTCTCATCTGCTCCATTAATCCTTCCAGTTTGGGTGTTTTTGACAGTGCCTCCAATTTTTTTCTTTTTAAAATTAATGTAATTTTTTCTAATTATATAAGAAATGCATGCTCTCTGGGAAATACAGAAAAGCACCAGGAAGAAAATAATCCATAATCCCACCTCCCAGAAGGAACCATAGTTAACGTTTTGTTCTGCTTGTTTCTTTAAAATACAAAAAAACACACTAAATGCAATTATTTATAAAGTGCAATTTGGGGGTTAAGATCATACCAAAGAGACACTTGCCTCTCGCCGTGCTCCACTCCTGGGGATGTGATCGTGCCTTCCCAGAGCTGGAGCCCTGTGGCCTTCCAGCCACACCTGTAACAGCAGTGGGGTGACCTTGCAAGGCCCCCAGGACCGAGCCTGCCCAGGAAGCCAAGAGCCCAGCAGAGCAGGAGGGTAGGCTGGGCCCCCCTCCCCAGGGCTGACCTGAGAGAAGAGAAGGTCTGAGCCAGGTGTATGGCCACCAGGGGACGCGTCCTCGCCCCTGGTGCGGGGCAGAGCTGGTCTTCCCACCTGTGTCTTCTGGGGAACACAGTGGAAAGCCCTCCCCTCTCTGGAACCAGGGGTGTGAGGAACTATGCTCCCCAAAACGAATATCCCAGGTCTGTGGGTGAACCCGCCAGCCCAGAATCCCCAGGGGCCAGGATCAGACTGGCAGGGGGCACAGCAGTGATCGGGACACTTGGAGAGCTGGGCACAAGAGCTGTAGTCGGACTTGCAGGCTCCAGCGTCCACTTCCATGTGTCGTTCAACAAGTTGGGGAGGTCAAGATCCTGGGGGAGAGTCTGGGGAGAGCAAGTGTGCACTCGTCTCGCTCCCACGCCCCCCTGACCCCCAGCCCTGGATGGAGGCACAGCCATCGCTGGATTAAACTCTTCCGAGCAACCCCCCTTGTGGGTGGCCTTCGTCCAGAACCCCCATGGGCAGAGGGTGAAAGGTGGCTACCCCTCGGCTGATGGGGGTGGGCCGAGGCCTCCACATACCCACAGCTGCTGGTAGCCCCTGGGCCTGGGTTGCAGGCCAGCAGGCCCAAGTCAGAAACATTCCATTGGCTTTTGTCGGGATTCTTTTTATTTTTGCAAACTTGACGTTGACACATAGCATACGTATAGAAAAGCATACAGAACTTAAGTGCACAGCTCAATGAGTTTTTATTAAGTGAACCCACCTGTGTAAGCAGAACATGACCAGCCTGCCATCCTGTCAGGCCTTTTCCAGTGACTCTGTCCCCTGAGAAACCCACTACCTGACGCCCTCTAACAGCATGGACAGTTGGTGGTTCTGGAACCTTATGTAAACGGAGTCATACCATGCATGCTCTTCTTTCTCATGGTCAGATTTTGAAAGGGGCGTCTGCTGGGCTGGGAGCCAGCCATGAGGTGTCATCCTGGTGTCTGTGGCAGGTGGTGGTGCTGCCCCCAACTGCCCCTGCATAGGGGAGGTTGCTCAGTCACTCTGCAAATGCTGCCTCTGCCCGTCTCTGGCTCGGTTTGAGGGACACTAAGTCCCAGCTTTGCAGAAACTCTCAGTCCAGAGAGGGGATTGACACATAGAAAGGCAAGGTCTCCTTCTGGGGCTGGATGGCAGGGGGGCTGCGCCCACAGCCTACAGAGCCAGCCCAGAGGGTGGGTGGGGTCTCCCTGGAAGAGGTGGAGCCTGACCAGGATTTCGAAGGATGAAGAAGAGTTTGCCAGATGGACAAGAGCTGGGGAAAAGCAAGTCAGGAAGGAGGAGGGGCATGGACCTTTGTATTTGTGCTGGGGCCCTGGGCTCATGCAGACCCAGCCATGTCCCCTGCCCTGTCCCTGTTGAGACTGGGGCCCAGGAGCCACATGTCAGGTCAGGGGCCAGAGTGGAGCTCATTGCCCACCCAAGCCCTCAGGGGTGGCCCATTCCTCAGCACCATGTGTCCTGGTGTTGGGCCAGCATCTTTGTCTCCTGGACTCTGAGCCAGCTGGACGCACGAAATGTGCTGTGACTCCTGGAGGCATCAGGCAGAAACTGCCAATCAGAAATGTGTCCCCATCTTCTTTCAGTGGGTGTAGAGCCTTTTCTTTTCTTTTTTTTTTTTTTTTTTTGTGGCTGATTATTGCTCCCCATCACCTAAACCTCCCTCCCGTCTCCCTCCCCTCCTCCCCCCCAACAATGTCCTTTCTGTTTGCTTGTCGTATCAACTTCAAGTAATTGTGGTTGTTATATCTTCTTCCCCCCCCCCGGTTTTGTGTGTGTGTGTGTGTGTGTGTGTGTGAATTTATATATTAATTTTTAGCTCCCACCAATAAGTGAGAACATGTGGTATTTCTCTTTCTGTGCCTGACTTGTTTCACTTAATGTAATTCTCTCAAGGTCCATCCATGTTGTTGCAAATGGCAGTATTTCATTCGTTTTTATAGCTGAGTAGTATTCCATTGTGTAGATGTACCACATTTTCCGTATCCACTCATCTGATGATGGACATTTGGGCTGGTTCCAACTCTTGGCTATTGTAAAGAGTGCTGCAATGAACATTGGGGAACAGGTATACCTTCGACTTGATGATTTCCATTCCTCTGGGTATATTCCCAGCAGTGGGATAGCTGGGTCGTATGGTAGATCTATCTGCAGTTGTTTGAGGAACCTTCATACCATTTTCCATAGAGGCTGCACCAATTTGCAGTCCCACCAACAATGTATGAGAGTTCCTTTTTCTCCGCAACCTCGCCAGCATTTATCGTTCAGAGTCTTTTGGATTTTAGCCATCCTAACTGGGGTTAGGTGGTATCTCAGTGTGGTTTTGATTTGCATTTCCTGGATGCTGAGTGATGTTGAGCATTTATTCATATGTCTGTTGGCCATTTGTATATCTTCCTTAGAGAAATGCCTGCTTAGCTCTTTTGCCCACTTTTTAATTGGGTTGCTTGTTTTCTTCTTGTAAAGTTGTTTGAGTTCCTTGTATATTCTGGATATTAATCCTTTGTCAGATGTATATTTTGCAAATATTTTCTCCCACTCTGTTGGTTGTCTTTTAACTCTGTTAATTGTTTCTTTTGCTGTGCAGAAGCTTTTTAGTTTGATATAATCCCATTTGTTTATTTTTCCTTTGGTTGCCTGTGCTTTTGGGGTTGTGTTCATGAAGTCTGTGTCCAGTCCTATTTCCTGAAGTGTTTCTCCTATGGAACTAGACAAGGATGCCCACTCTCACCACTCCTATTCAACATAGTGTTGGAAGTATTAGCCAGAGCAATCAGAGAAGAGAAGGCAATAAAGGGCATCCAGATTGGAAAAGATGAAGTCAAACTGTCCCTGTTTGCAGATGACATGATCCTATATATCGAACAGCCTAAAACCTCTACAAAAAAACTGCTGGAATTGATAAATGATTTCAGCACAGTAGCAGGATACAAAATCAACACACAAAAATCAGTAGCATTTCTTTTCTCCAATAGTGAACATGCAGAACGAGAAATCAAGAAAGCCTGCCCATTTATAATAGCCACCAAAAAAATAAAATACTTAGGAATTGAGTTAACCAAGGAGGAGAAAAATCTCTATAATGAGAATTACAAGCCACTGCTGAGAGAAATTAGAGAGGATACAAGAAGATGGAAAGATATTCCATGCTCTTGGATTGGAAGAATCAACATAGTGAAAATGTCCATACTACCCAAAGTGATATACAAATTCAATGCAATCCCCATCAAAATTCCAAAGACATTTTTCTCAGAAATGGAAAAAACTATCCAGGCATTTATATGGAACAATAAAAGACCACGCATAGCCAAAGCAATGCTGAGCAAAAAAAAAATAAAGCTGGAGGCATAACACTACCGGACTTTAAGCTATACTACAAAGCTATAATAACCAAAACAGTATGGTACTGGCATAAAAACAGACACACTGACCAATGGAATAGAATAGAGAATCCAGAAATCAACCCACACACTTACTGCCATCTGATCTTTGACAAAGGCACCAAGCCTATTCAGTGGCGAAGGGACTGCCTCTTCAGCAAATGGTGCTGGGATAACTGGATATCCATATGCAGGAGAATGAAACTAGATCCATACCTCTCACCGTATACTAAAATCAACTCCAAATGGATTAAGGATTTAAATACACACCCTGAAACAATAAAACTTCTTAGAGCCTTTTCTTTTCTACCTTGTCCTCTAAGGCTCAAGGCTGATGCCACGGGGAGGGAGACCACCTGTGCAGGAAGGGGTTGCCATGGCCCAGCTGTGACTTGGCTGGCTCCGCCCCTCGATGAGCCTCAAGCTTGTCCTTCAGAGGAGGCAAGAGTGGGATAGTGGGGTCTCTGGGGTCCCGTTTGGCTTGGACCACCTCCCAGTTAGACGTGTGGTGTGAACAAGCTAGGGTCCATTACCCACGGTGAGCGCTTGAGATGAAGGGCAGTGTCCCGTGGTCAGGGCTCGGTACCCAGATGTGGCTGGGCATGGGGACCAGGCCGAGGGCAGAGTCGGAGAGTAGACAAAGCTCTCAGCCCCGGGGCCATGGGCTTCAGGGGACCACGGGCAGGAATGTGCATAGATGAGGCATTTTTCTGGGGTAAGGAGCTGTGTGACGGGCTGTTACTGGATTTTCTGTGTGCCTGAAATTTTTTTTTAAGAAATAAGCCACTAATAAACATAGTATATTTATTACTTTTACAACACTTCTTTCGTGTTCTAAATTTTTTAGAGCATTATACATGAGTTAATGTCTATCAGGTTTTCCATATTTCCGACATTTGTAGGGTTGCCCTGCAGTGTGAATTTGCACGACTCTAAAAGTAGTTAGTAAAATTTTAAAACTTTCCTGTATTTTAAAAACTAGTGGGGTTTCAATCCAGTGTGCATCTGTACACGTTTGTCAGTACATGGACCAACTGAAGGCTTTTCCACATTCCTTACATTCAGCATTTTTATCTAGTATGAGTTTTTCATGCCCTCAGAAGGCAGTGGAAGAGCCGAGAGCTTTCCCTTGCTGGTTACAGTCACAGGGTTTCTCTCCAGTGTGAGTTCTTTCATGCATTCGAAATGAACTGGCAAGGTCAAAGGCTTTCTCACATCCCTCGCGTCTGTGAGGTCTGTCTCCAGTGGGCATTGCCATGTGTCTTTGGACGCCTATGGGAGAAACGAAGGCTTTCCCACATTCCTTACGTACATACGGTTTCTCTAGTGAGTCCTTTCGTGTTTTCCAAAGGAACCAGACCACCCGAAGGCCTGCCCACGTTCCTTTCATTCACAGACCTTCTCTCCATTGTGAGTCCCTTCATGACCTTGAAATGAACCGGAGCAGCCAAGGGCTTTCCCACACACCTTGCACTGATGAGGTCCACCCCCAGTGTGTGCTATCGTGGGTCTTCAACCACGACTGAGAAATGAAGGCTTTCCCACGTTCCTTACAGGCACAGGGTTTCTCTCCAGTAAGTCCTTTCATGCATTTGAAGAGTGGAAGGCTTTTCCACATTGCGTATGTTTATACGGCTTGTCTCCATATTCCTGATTCTTGTGTGGTTTAGGTCCAGTGTGAGACGGGATGTGCCTATTACGGAATGAATGACCCGTGCAGACTTTTCCACACAAACTGCATTCACCTGGTTTTACTCCAGGAGGACTGTCCTCGTTCAAATTAAAATTTGGTGTCTGGCTGAAGGTTCCACAATGATGACTTTCTTGACTTTCACTGACTTTGTCTGTAGTGTGATTCCTGTAGAAGCTGAGTTTGCCAAGTGCACCATGACATCTCTCCAGCATAGTCCACCCCTCTGGGGTGAAGCTGACAGCCACATCCTCAAAGGGAACCAAGTCCATTTGCTGATTTGCAGGGTGTCCTGGTGTTCTGCCTATGGCTCCCATGGCCAATTCAGGTCACAGTCAGAGACAGGGGCCGCAGCAGAGCCACCGAGGTCGTTAGAGGTGAGACTTGCTGACACTGTACCTGAAATTACAGGTTTGGCTCTGGGGTCAGTGGAGCAGGCCAGTGGCCCATTTGCACTTTTGTCCTGGATGGACCCTGACTGTGGCAGAGGCCAGGACACATCCAAGAAGCGCCACTGAGTCAGTTCAGGTTCACAGTCTGCAGGGGCCACTGATCTTGTCCTTGTTTGATAGGCGAGCCCCCTCCTTATTCCACCTTAGTCCACTTGTGCTGTTTTAACAGAATACCACAGACTGGGTAACTTATAAAGAACAGAAATTTATTTTCTCACAGTTCTGGAGGCTGGGAAGTCCAAGATCAAGGTGCTGGCATCTGGCGAGGTCTTCTTGCTGCCTCACGTGGCAGAAGATCAGAGGACTTCTTTAAGGCCAGCTCCATGACAGAAAGCCGGGGGAACGTTAGAACAAGCCAGGAACCACGTGTGAAAACCTAAGTGTGCACATCATAATGTCACAAGCTATTAAAGACCCCAGCACTCAGTACTATCACATTGCACTCAGTACTATCACACTGGCAATCCCTGAGTTTTGGAGGGGATACATTCAAGCCGTAGCACCACCTGCAGAGTCTCTGAAGAGCGGCGGGCCGGCCTCCTCCCAGGACCTCCCTTGGGATGCTCAAGCTCACAGGGCTGCCTTGATTTACAGACAGACCCAAATTCACCTCTTGGCTACCAGCCCCTCCCTGCAGGAGACCTGGCACCAGTTTTTGCATTTTACCACCACGAGGTTGTGTGTGGTTCCTTGAAGAGTATGGGCAGAGCTCTAAGCACAAGCCTTGGCTCTGCGGCTGGCTGAGTGGCTGGGTCTCAGTCTTCCCATCTCTGAAGTGGGGAGAAGGCCTGCACATTGTCAAATGAGGTTGCAGATGTGTTGAGCTGTGGGAGCCTGGCAGGCCTGTGGCCTGGAAGTGGCCACTCTCTTGACACAGATGCCAGCACGTGGAAGGCAGTCATGATGGCAGATGCTGTCCCATGGAAGTGTGATGCGTGTGCGCCGCAGTGCTCGTGGGCACTGGGGCTGGCCTCCCTTCCCACTCGCCTGGGGGACTGTGGGATCCAGGCATCCGGTGGCCTCTGCAGCTGTGCCCCTGCTCTGAAGCACATCACCTTTGCTCTTGGTGCCCAGTAGACAGCCACTGCGGCTCTGGGGAGGGCAGTGCTGGGCACGCCAGGCACTCTTTTGCGCAGCAGGAACACCCGGGTTCCTCACTGAGATGTTAGCGGATGGCAGCAGCTCCCAGGTAGCCAGGAGGTTCAGCAGGAAAGACCCACGGGGCAAGTGCACGTGTGTGTGCAAGTGTCTGTGTGTGTCGGTGTGCGCGTGCACACTTGGAGAAGTGAAGATTATTTTTTTAACATGTCTCCTGTGGTTTTCAATTTTCTTATCTTATAAAAAGCAATAGACACGAACCACAGGCGCAGTTCGGTTCTGTGCAGGCTGACGCTGTCGTTCTGCCACGAGTGAGGCAGGGAAGTTCAGTCGGAGAGAAAGGCAGCCACCTCTGCCGTCATTAAGTGCAGTTACAGACCGTGACAATCCCGGCTCAGATGGAGCTCCGAGAAGGGGGGACGTGTGGTATTGCTGAGGCATCTGTCCCATGGGTGCGATGTGGGAATTGGGGACCCCCAGTTGCTGTCCTCCCTCCCTGGGCCAAGCTGGGGGGAGGGCCCACATCCACGTGCATGAGACCTCTTGACAAAGCAGAGTTGCCAGTAGTATGAGGTGGAAGGGACGTGCCATGGATCCTAGGTCCTAGGGACTGCCAGCGTATCTGTGCTCATGCATGGCCGCTGGCAGGCAGGGTGGGGGTCGCTTAGTGCCTGCTCTGACCTGGCACCTTGGTAGGTGCTGAACACAGGATGCCGTTTGGTGAGTGTCAGCCACCCATGTATTTATCAAGGGCTGGTGCTAGGCCCCTGCCAGGCTCTGGGATATACCTGCTAAATATTAGCTTGTATTATTAGCTAAATAAAGCAGTACATTGTCTTGTTGTACTTGTGACTGAGAAGTCACTGAGAGAAGTCCAGAGTCATCCTAAATTCTTTTCTCCCATGTCCTGCAGCCTCCAAGCCTTACTGTTCTCCTCTCTAAATGTTCTCAGCCAGGTCCCTCGGTCACTGCTCCCTGCGCTGGCCTGATTCCTGTGGTCACCTTGTGCCATCAGGAAGCACTGGCTGCAGCTGACAGAACACTCCACTAGTAGTGGTGCAACCATCAGGATGATTATTGTTGACCAAAGAAAGAGAACCTTAGACAGGGTTGATCGTGTGGTTTAACAGGGGCTACCTATTTTGTCTTCTTGATCCACCAGCCTCAGGGTAAATCCAGGGTTTTTTGAGGGCTGCAATTTAGACAACTTGGAGTGGAGAATGGCATTTTAAGAAAAAGAATACAACATTAGGTGTGATGGATACAAAATTAGGTTTGAAGACAAAGAACTGAAGACATAGGTTCAAACAAAAGCATGTACACAGATGCTCACAGCAGCATTATACATAATATCCCAAAAGTGGAAACAACCCAGACATCCATCAGCAGGTGCGTGGATAGACCCAACGTGGTAAGGAATTCCTTGCAAAGGAATGGAGCACTGATACATGCCACAACATGGGTGAACCTTGAGAACATTGTGTTAAGTGAAATAAGCCAGACACAAAGAGCTGCATATTGTGTGGTTCTGTTTATGCGAAATATCCAGAATAGGCAAATCTGTAGAGACAGGAAGTAATTACGGTTGTCAGGGGCTGGGGGAAGTGGGGAGTAGTCAGTGACTGCTTGTTGGGGTTCTTCTGGGAATGATGGAATTAGATAGCAGTGGTGGTTGCACAACATTGTGAATGCACTGAGAGCCTCTCAACTGCACACTTTAAAATGGTTAAAATGGTGAATTTTATGTGAGTTTTACTTCAGTTCTTACAAAGTGAACGTTAATGTAAACACATTGCTGGACCCTGGAAGGTGCCCCCGTCAGTGAGGCGCCTGAGACTGAAGATTTATTAACTTCATGGCAAATTCACCCCTGCTTAGCATGTTGGCTTTTTAGTTTCTTGTTTGTCACCTCATCGTCACAAGATGGCTGTCTGAGCACCAGCGTCATGGTCCCTTTCAAGTGAGCTTTCCTCCCATGGGTGTCCTTTTTAAAGCTCTCCCAGAGGTACCCCCTCCCTTCCCTAACAGACTTCCGGTTATGTCTCTGGAGCTGGGTCACATGACCATGCCTGGCTGCAAGGGCTTCTGGGGAAGAAAGTACCTGGCAAAAGGCCGTGGAACTGTCACAACTGGTTTAGCTGAGCCAGCCTTGATTCTCTGCCTAGGAACAGGCCCATTGCTGCCTCAAACAAAATTAGGATGATAGTCAGCAGGGGAATAGCCTACCTGCCTCCACGATACCCCCACTCACCACATCCTTCACACCAGCAGCCAGGCGAGCCTTGCAGATGTCCGAATCTGTCATGCCACGCCCAGCCCAGGACTACTCAGTGGCTCCCCGCAGCAAGGCAAATGCGTTTGCTCCTTGTCTGGAAGACTTTTCATGGCTGGTCTTCTCCAGCCCAGCCTCAGCTCCCGTCAGTTCCCCTCTTGCACTTTGCTCTCCAGAAACACTGAACTTGGAGTTCCGAACAGCCTGTTCTTCTATAGTTTTGGGCCTTTGCAGTGATGATGTTGACAATGATGACGATAACGGCAGCGGCCCAAAGTGAACACCGCCCCAGGCTGGGTGCTGTTCTGTGCACTTTTTCCTGAATCACCTCACTTCAAACCCATAGTCAGGAGCTGCCCTCATCCCTAGTTTGTGGATCAGGTACCTGGGCACGGAGCAGTTGAGTAGCTTGTCCAGAGTCACGTGGCTAGCAGCAACGAAATAGGGTTCACAGCCCAAGCAGTCCCATTCTTGGCTGTGCCACGGGATGTCAGTAATGACAACAGTGATCAAAACCACAGTGACCATTTCCCAAGCTCTCAGCATGCGCCAGGCACGGTGGGCTGCAGGCATGGCCAGCATCGTGTCATTTAATCTCTATAAGCAGCCCCATGGAGTCAGTGCCGTTCTTCTCATTTTGTAGTCAGGACACTGCAGCTCTGAGAGATGGGGCGTGCAGCCCAGCACCCCAGCGCCAACCCGCCATGTTCTTCCTGGACACCTGATTGTCCAGGTGCTGAGAAGCAAACTCGGCGCTGGAGTTTCTAGCATACAAAGACCCTCACCCAGCTGGAGCCCTGAAGGTGCCTCCTCCAGACCCCGAGGCTTTCCCAGGCTCCCACTGGCCTTCCCAGGATTCTGCTCCTCCACCAGATGCGTGACCCTGAGCCCCTTGTCCCCTCTGCCTCAGTCCTTCCACCATCACTTTTGATGGTGTGACTGTTCACCCACCCGTGTCCTGTCGTCACCCTCCTCAGCCCTGCCCCCCTCTGCAGCCAAACCACCTAGACCCTGAGCTCAGTCACACCCAGCCCCACCCTCCAGCCCATCTTCCTGAGAGCCAGAGGGATCAAGCTGCTCCCAAGCTAGGGAGCCACGGTGCTCCTGGTGGGTGATTGGGGTCTGGCTGTCCCCACCTCCAGCCTCACCTTCAGCATCCGCCTCCCCTGATGTCCTTTACCTGCCACACTCCAGTCTCGCTGCTGTTGAGTGTAGATACAATGACAGGATAGTTAGCGTTTTGTCTTCTACATTCTCCCTCAATATTGCACCACGTGTGCACTTCTAATTTTTTCTATACTGCTTGCTTTCCCCTCTCTTACTGCCCCCACCCCGGAATAATCTGTGGTAACCACCTTCTATGCCTCTCCTTCTGTGTGCACATGCACACACACCCCATCCAAATGCGGAGGTGGGTGTTTGATTTTTTAAGAATGGAATCATCCTCTTTGTATCTGGTAAAACTAGCGGGGACCTCACCCCCTCTGCTCACCGTGAACCAGACCCTCCAGCTCATTCATCTTCAGGTATGAGGGGGTGGTTGGTATTAACCTCGCTTTTCCCTCTTTCTTTCCCGAATCCCCTGCCCAGGGGCCACTGGAAGCCCCAACACACCCAGGGAGGGGAGGGCCCCCTTTCGTTCCTTCGGTTCTCAGTTTTGCTCTCACACCTTCTGTCTGCAGCATGCGACTGGCCTGGCCTCAGAACTGCAGGCTGCTCCCTCCTACCCCAGCTGGCCCTCACTTTGCACCTGGGGCTGAGGCTTGTTCTCTGGGGTCCCTGGTGGCTTTCCCTGAAGTCTGGCAAGATCCTACAAAAGCCATGAACTTTGAAGATGTGCCCTGAGCTCAGCTCCCTTTGCACAAGGCAGGAGGCCCCCAGCAGGTCTAATTGAAACTAATTGAAACAAATACCAAACATCCGATTATTTTGTCAAAAAATATTTCAGTCCAGAACTAGAGTCTGGGGGTCTGGGAGAGGGTGCCAGAGAGAGGGAGATCAGAGTGACCCCCAGCTTTGGGCCTCCACAGATGGCTGGGAGGTGATGCTGTTTGTGGAGCTGGGCCGTGGTGGAGGTTGGGGGCGGTGAGTGGCCTGCTTTGGCTCCCTCAAGATTGAGACGCCTCTTAGACACCCAGGTGGAGACCCCTGGAGGGCAGGTGAGTCTTCTAGCCTGGAACTCTGAGTGACAGATCAGGCTGAGCTCAGTGAACATTAAGAGATTTGTCCAAGGCCACGCAGCTTGTCCCTGGACACTGAGGCTGAGTCCTTCTGCTGTGGCCTTCTCACAGGCCAAGGTGAGATCACAGCCTCGGTGGCCTTGAAGCCTCCCTGACCCAGAAAGAAACAGAGAGGGAGGACAGCCTGACCCCGTGGGACATTCCATTTTAGAATAAGTACAGTCACGCATTTCTTAACACCGGGGATAAGTTCTGAGAAATGCGTCGTTAGGCGATTTCGTCGTATGCGAACATCGCAGTGCACTTACACTAACCTGGATGGTACAGCCCACTACACCTAGGCTGTGCAGATGGCCTGTGGCTCCTGGCTTCAAACCTGTGCAGCATGTCACTGTATTGGACACTGCAGGCAGTTGTAAGGCAGTGGCAGGTGTTCATACATCTGAACATATCTAAAAGGAATTTTCCAGCTCCATGATCATCTTATGGGGCTGCTGTTGTATGTGCCGTCCATCCTTGACCCCGCTGTCGTTTGCCGCACATGTCTATAAATGCATTTTTAAATGCCCGATGTCTTTTAGTCGCTTTCAGTACTTTTAAGTAGCAATGGTGATTATTGTGGTTAGACCTGAATGGAAACTATTAAGTCTGATATGAAAATCTAATTAAATTTTCCCCACAAAATAATTTTCCATCAATGCTTCATGGACATAAGGATTTGATGAGTGAATCTTATCTGCTGAACTCAGAAGTTTAAGGGAAGGGAAGGAACCCTCAGTTTCTGAGCTTTAGTTCCGGAAAAGTTTTATTTTTCTTTTCTTTTTTTATTTTCATTTTTCACTTTAGTCTTATTTCTAAAATCTTAATTCATAGAAGAAACCATTTTGTACTTTTCCACCTTCATTTGAGTACATCTGGGATCCCCATGGTGGCCAGTTCCTGCGATTGGCAGGAATGGGGCCTTACGTCCGAGGGGGCTCTGCCAGGTGGGCCTGCCTCTGGCCGCCTTGAAGAGCACGGTCTTCAGAATCGCAGACCTGGGTTTGAATCACAGCTCGGCCTCTGCCTCGTGGGGCTCTTTGGGGTAAATGACAGCCTCTCCGAGCCCTGCTTTTCGCACCTGTAAGTGGAGATAGTAAGGCCTTCTTTGCTGGTGTTGTGAGGATTCAATTGCAGTTGTGTCTGTGAAGCACTTGGCGTGGTAATCAGCCGTGAGGACGACACTGGCCTTGCAGGAACTGGGTGGCACGGATGCCCTGGGTGGGCGTGCAGGGCCACTGGGCCAGGCTTCTGGCGGTTTCGGATCTCAGGGGCCTGGGAACCCTGAGGCCCTCTGGGCCAGCCTCCTCCCTGTGAAAGGACCTCTCTCTTCAGCATGCCACACGCTGGGCTGAACACCTTCCTTGCCACGGGAGTCTGGTCTGCTGTTGGCACAGCCATCTCCAAACCCTGTCCCCCGATCTGTGTCCCATGCCTCTGCCTGCAGGCAGCTGCTGGGCAAGGGGGTCCTGGATGACCCCGGTCTTGGTTGCTGAGCCCTTGCCCTGCTTGAGGATAACTGCATGTCCCCCTGAGGGACCCCCCCTTCTTGTGGCTGTCAGGGGAGAGGACCTGTCCTCCTTCATCCCACACTGCCCCCCATGCGCACCCTCCCTGCCCTGCAGCACTTGTGTTCCATGCATCTGCTTTTGTTTTTTCATAAGATTTCTAAAATGTGGCGGGTGGGAGGAGGGTACTGGGATGGTCTGGCTGCAGTGGCAAGGGAGGTGGCCACAGAACGGCACAGCCGCAGCATGTTTACATGCACAGGGCTGGTCCCTTCCCGTCCTTCATATAGACGTGAATACAAGTGTGGGCACGAGTATGCCCCATGCCTTTTCCCTACCTTGGCTGGTCATGGAGACGACAGACATGTTTCCACTCTCCGGCGGTGATTCTGGAAAGTGGGCTCTGAAATGCCCACCTGCTGGGGAAGAGGGAAGCCAGGGTAGCTGGGAGGGGTCTAGCTGGCCCCCAGAGGTCAGAGCCCTCCTGCCACAAGCCCACTGCCTCCTCTGGGGCCCCAAGGGAACATCTGCAGCAGGGACCCACCCCACGCCCTCAGAGGGGGCTGTTTGAGGTGGTGCTGGAGCCCAGCTCTGGGCCCACAGCTGGGAGCACACCCCCAGTCTGCCACCTGATGACCTCGCCGTCAGCCTCTCTGTGCTCCGTTTCTACATTACCCATCTGTAAAATAGGGCCACAGGAGCCACCACCTCCCGTGATGGCGTGTGTTCCCCAGGCCTGTTGTCCTTGTCATTGTCCCCCCAGCATCAGCACCAGTGGCCTTCCTCTGTGAAGCCGGGGTTCCCAGGAAGGCAGCCTCCTCCAGCCTCACCACCTCTCTGCCTCACAGAACAAGCAGAGAGGAAGGCAGTGACCGATGAGCAACTAGCCTGCACCCAGGGGCGTGAAGCCCATCCCGTTGCGCCTCGGTGTCCCCACCAGAATCCATGCCTGCTGCTCACCTCTCAGGCTTTGGACTCTTACCTCCACCCCCGCAAGCCCTTCCACTGGCCCCTTGTGGTCACACCCCGCCATCAGCAAGCCCCTACCCCCAGCCTCTCCAGAAACCCACCTCGCCTTTGCGCTGACACCGAACACCCCTTTCCTCGGCTCCTGAGGGCAGTTCTGTCACACTGCACCTATGGAAGGGCAGGAGCCCACCACTGCCTCCAGCTCTTTTCTCATCAAGTCAGGGGACCCTCGGGGTCGAGCCATGGTGGTGGGGAGGTTTGGGTCAGGTAATGGGAAGCGATCCCCAGCAGGGGTCCCTGAGTGGGAAATTCAGATCCATAGGGAAGGGGTGGGGTCATGGGATAGGGAGAAGCCTCTGCCAGGGTGGGCAGAGGTACCACATCCTGAGCCCCTGCGGGCTGGGCTGGCCTCTGCAGGAAGAAAATCCACAGCTCGGAGGGCAGGTTATCATGGGCATGGGAGTTGTTCAAGGCCTCCTCCACCTGCAGGCTGCTGCTGAGTTCCCCCCCCCACCCCCAGCAAGGCTCCCTGGGGAGCAGGGGCTCCCACCTCTGGACCTAGCCCCCCCAAGTCTGGCCTCATTGCTGAGGCTGTCCCAGGATGTCCAGAGGGCCCACCATGTGCAGCCAGCTTCCTGAAAGCACTGTTCCACGAGGGGCCCTGCAAGGAGGCCCAGCGTCCTGAGGCCTATGGCCTCAAGACCTTCAGGGCCCATCATGCCTCCCTCCATGGACCGCAGGCATTTCCTGACCTCTGCCTCTGCTCTAGCTGTCACCCCATCCACCCAGCCATCCTCCAAGTCTGTGGGGGTTCCCAGCACTCCATCCTCACTTTCAGAAGAAGGGCCGGGCAAATGTGGCAGGGCCTGGTGCTCTGGGCTCCCCCGCCCTTCTGCCTTCTGTACCTCTCCCCACCCTGGAAAGTGGGTTAATAATATCCACTCCTCTCCCCGGATAAGGAAGGAAAGCCGTGTCTGCCTGGAGGGACCGTGAGAGTTGTAATTAATGGGCTGTGGAGTGTCCTGATTTCCTAGAGGGAAGAAGGGGGGCACCAGGGTGTCCTCACTGAGGAGTTGCATGCCAGACTCAGCTCTTAATCCTCCAGCCGCTGCCCCCAAGCTGGGGCCACCCCCGCCCCCCAGCTCCCACCAGCCCCCACCGCTGCAGTCGTTTCTAAATTGAGCCTAGACGCACTGGACGCTGGGCTGCCAGAGACCATGCAGAATACCCTCCCTCCCTCCAAACTCCCCAAAGCCCCTCTGCCTGCAAAGGACCAGCCCCAGTGTAAGGCCCCGAACATGCCCACATTTCAACAGCCTGACCCTGAAGAATCAGGACAATCCCTTTGCTAATTTATATGCCATACGTTTGGGGTTTAATTGGAGCATAATTGTAATCCATATGCCTGTTAAGGTAATTACACTTATAAACCTAATATAATCCATAGATCAATGGGTTCGGAGCTAATTAAGGCGACTGTAATTAACATTTACAAAAAACCTTGCAATTACTGGAATATCCTTTAAGCCGGCCATCCGAGCTGACAATGAGTGCCTGCTCAGCGCTCCGGGCCTCCCAGTGCTCCTTTATTCTGCATGCCGGGCCTCTGGGTGTCCCCTGGGTACCTGTTGTTGCCACCCCAGGGCTCAGAGGCAGGCACCCAGCTGGTGAGTGGTGACACACAGGAAGCCAGATCCTTGTGGCTCGGCTGTCCCCAGAGCCTGGCTCAGTGGACTCAGCCTGACAAAGGGGGTCTTGGAGAAAGAGGAGGAGAGAGCCCCGTGCTGGACTAGGGTGAAAACGAAGTGCGGTCTTCCCTGGGGGAATATGATGCTTCCCCCAGCCTCAGAGGTCCAGAGGCTGGACCTTGGGCTCTCTGCTCTCCGCCACCCACCCCTGCACCCCTGCACCCCTCACATCCCGGGGCGGAAGTGGGCAGGGCAGGACTGCCCTGAAACCCCAGGAAAATCCCAACAGCTGCACAGAAAGGCCAGGATTGCTCCTGTTCCCATTTGTTTTCATCTTTGCGAGCTGCACAGCGGCCCACTTGCCAGCCCCCACCTGTCTGGAGGAGGGGATAAGCAGGCAGCATCCATCCCAGTGTCGGGATTACTGCAGGCCAAGCTGTTTGGGATCCGTCCCTTTCCTGCTGTACAGGACGGACGGGGACTTCCTGTTGTCCTTGCTGTGCCTCCTCTGGGAACCACGTGCTCCTTTAGAGAGCATCATATGGGTCCTTTGTGGGGAATTCCAGCATAAAAGGAACGTGACCTGAGCCTGAGTGGACAGGGAGTGTGGCAAAGTGCTTATTAGCTCAGGCTGCCTGGATTCAGATCCTGCCTCTGTCACTTACAGCTGGTACACCCTTGGCCAGCTAGAAGTTTTTAATCTCTTTAAGACTCAGTTGACATAATGGAGATATGGCAACCAAATAATGTGAAGAAAATGCTTAGCATGGTACCTGCTACACAGTAAGCACTCAATTAATGCTACTGTTACAGTTGTTGTCACCTCTGTCACTGACAGGAGCCCTGGAGGAGCTGAAGGGGTGGGGCCGGGCAGTTTCTTGGGCTGTGCCCACCACGCTGGCTCCTGGGTTGAGTGTCATCTGGGGGACCCCAGCGCTTGCTCTTCCCCATCATCACTTCTGTGCACTTTCCATGTCTCTGGGCGTCAGGGTATTTCCAAAGACTTTGCAAATCTTTGCAACCCAGACAGGGTCAGGTTCTCTAATGGAGAAACGAGGTAAATGTGTCCAGGGGATTGCTCCGTGGGAACCAGCTGGTTGGTTAGGAGTGGCACACGCAGGTCAGGGGAGAAAATAAGTCATATTAACAGCTGTCATTTATTGAGCACCTACCATGATCCAGACTCTGGGCTGAGCAACACTCAGACAAGATTCACTGACTGACAACAGCTTGATACAGCTGGTGTTTTAGTCCCAATTTATGGGTGAGGAAACTGAGGCTGGGAAAAGCTGAATCCCTGGTCTGAGTTGGTCCATGGTGGGGTGGCTGGGGCAGGATTTGAATCCCTCTGTTCTCAACACCACTGTGCCCTCTGCCTCCCAAGGGGAGCCCCCATCCATCACTCTCTGCCTAGCTGGGCCAGTGGGGCTGGGTGAGGGGTGGCCATGCCCATGATTCTCCCACCCTGATGGTGGAGAACAGGCAAGGCTGGGCTGCAGGGGGTTGGGGCCAGCTGGACGAGTACCTGCCTGGGCCAGAGGGAGAGGCTTGCAGGATGCTGCGGGAGGTCACCCTCCCTGGGGAGAAATGGGGACTGCAGTCTGGAGACCTTGGGGATGGGGGGGCGGTCTGCCAGGCACAGCTTCTCCCTGGGGGACCTGGCAAGGATGGGCGGCACCTGCAGAGAGGCCTCTCAGAGCCTGGCATGTGCCCCTTGCCCAGAGCCCAGCTGGGCCCTTGCATGTCCGCGCTTTGCACCACCCACAGCTCTGTCCAATCTCCCTTGACCCTCCCACAGTCTGGGGAAGCCGGGTCCCCTTTCCCTGCACAGGGCAGCTGTAGGGCTGGCTTCCTCAATGTCCCTCCCCTCTGGGACCTCAGTCCTGCACTCTGCACTGCCTGTTGTCCAGGACTTGAATATCACAGTTAATATATTTTATCCAGTCTTCTAGTGCTTTAAGGCAGGATAATCATGCTATCATGGTCATTAGCCTCCTTATTTGTTAAAAAGTCCGATAAAATAATTCACATTTTTTCTTACTGATACTAAAACCACCGACATTATTGAGCACTTGTTCTGGACCAGCTCGCCCTGAGCTGTTTACATGTGTTACCTCACTGAACCCCCACGCTGAGTCCCACACCAGTGTTCCCTGTTACATATGAGTTACAGCCCTGGCCCGAGGTCACACGCCAGGGCATGGTGGAGCCTGGCCAAAGCTGGCTGGCTGGCCCCACGCCCGGCGTTTATTTAGTAATTACATGTACGGCTCATTTTGTCCCTACAACCTCCCAAAGTCCACGGCTACTAGGTGGAAGAGGCAATGCTCAGATTCAGACAGTCTGGCTCCCAAACTGTGGTCATCGTCACCGTTGAAAATTTAGGAAAACAGAGAAGTGGAGGAAAGAAAGTAAACCACCAACCAGCCCACCATCCAGAGGTGGCTTCTGATGCCACCTGGGTGTCCACCTTCCACACTTCTGTCACAGACATGCACGCATGTGCCACATATCCCATTCAAAGGGAGGCCGGGAGCCTGTGCTGTTTTGCAAGGTCTCTTTCCAGTAGCTGGTTCCAGAACACCTTTCCACACCGTCGCGCCCTCTCCTGTGTCGTTGTCTCCATGGCTGTGTCCTAGCCCACATGTGTGTGCATCATGCACAGTCCTGCTGGTTCTGCTCTTCGTCATCATGAACAAGGCTGAGCTGAGCATTCTTACAGCGTGGTTTTGCACTTATTCGTGATTTTTGCATTAAGACAAATTCTCGCATATGGAATTGCTGGGTCAAGGGGATGCAAAATTCTAAAGGTTCTGGTACTTCTGCAGAATCCTCACTTCAAACAAGAAGTTGCACCCCATCTGCACTATGCACAATCCTGCCATTCCATTCCCTCACCAACAAATAATGCCAAATACTGGTATTATGACTTTTAAAACATGCCTCTAGTGGCAGGAAAAAATGGAGTTGTCTTTGCTTGCTAATGAGACCAAAAGCTTTTTCTACCATCCTCGGTTACTGATATTTTTTTCTTCTGTAAATTGCATATTCATATCCTTTCTCAATCTTTTTGTATATTTTTTAAATGGAGGCTTTTCTTTAATGAGAAATCTGCATTTCATCGAAGACGGAATGCACAGTCTGTGGCTCAACCATACTCTAGAGAAGATGTCTCTTTTTTGTTTTCTAACCCAGCCAGACACCAGGCTGAAGATGTTGGCAAATTAATTTCAGGCATGCAAGACTGGCCAAAGAAATTACATTTTCATCCCAACCAGTCAAAGTGGTGAGGCCATCTCAAGTCGGCTCTGACCAGGTTCAAATCCCCACTCAGTCATTTTCTAGCAATCCCAGCCACTGGAGACCTTTGCTCCCTGGGCTTTAAAAGGAGGCGCTGTGTGCAGTTTCAGTGAGGCTGGGGTGGATGGAACGTGGGTGGCTGTGAGCCTGGAGGACAGCAGGAGCTCAGCAGACCTTCACTAGGATTGGCAGTGGAGCTCATGACACTGGAAGAAATTAGAACAAAGTCGCAGTTGTTGCAGATCAAAACCGCAGTAGGTTGTGGGAGAGGTTGTTTTCCAGATGTTGTTGGTGCTGGGTCTAGCCCAGCTCCTGATGCCATGAAAGGTCAGGCAGATTAAAAGGAAGCCAGAAAAATGCTTGAATAACTAATTTCCCACCCTGCTGGGGCCCGTGTCACTGCGGAGGTATCTGCCTGCTAATTAAATGGGGTGCGAGGAGAAAGTCGGCAGCGCCCGGGTCGTCCGTGGAGAAGGAAAGTCCGCGAAGTCCCGCCGCCACGTGGTGGGCGGGAAGGATGATCGTGTGTGCTGCCAGTGCTCATCGTGGTCGCTGATGTTTACTGGGCATTAGATTGGATGCTATCTTACCCCCACTTACAGACGAGGGAACTGAGGCATAGGGAGGAAAATGACTTGCCCAGAAAGCATAGCTGGGAGCAACAGAGCCCAGGATTGTGGTTCGCTCTCAACGTGGGCTGTGTTAAGGGTCTCTGAGGTCTGTGCCCAGAGAGGGCCTTCCCCACCTGCTTCACGTGCATGCAGTGGGGTTGGGGTGATGTGGCCTCCCGGCCCTGGGCCTCGTGAGTCAGTGGGGCCCGATAGACCGGAGAGGGAGGGTGGCACCAGGGCAGCTGAGACTGGCCAGGCTGCTGTGCAGAGTCTGAGTCAGTGGGAACAATGAGACTGGGGCCTCCACGCTGGTGGCCTTTGCTTCCGTTTTAAAGTGAGGACACAGGGAGGACCTCGGAGCAGGTTTGAAACCACCCTGGCAGGCAGGCACTTGTCCTGGCAATGCTGCACCATTTTCACAGAGCAAAGTCTAAACTCCTGTGCCCGGTGTTTGAGGTCCTTCTAGAACTGCCCCCACCAAGCCCTCTGCTCTCATCACCCACTTTCCTCCCTCACACCCTGAATTCCAAGCAGGCCAAACACACGCCCTGCTGTTCCGAGCCTGGAATGCTCTCTTCCTCTCCCCACTTTTTCACTTTGACTCTTCCTTTGAGAGCAGCCTCTTCTAGGAAGCCTTCCCTGCTGCCACTGGGGAAGTTTAAGCGTTCCCTCATCTGTCCTCCCAGGGCACCTCATTCATGCCTTGGTCACAGCTCTCGTGCCAGGTCCCTCACTGCACTAGCCCAGACCTCAGCTTCTTTGTCTTTCTATCCCCAAAGTCCAGCCCGGGGCTGGCCTGAAATGCGCTGCAGACCTGGTCTTGAGCTGCCGAATGAGTGAAGGCACGAGTAGATGGCCAGCAGAGCTGGCCCCGGGTGCTCAGCTGTGCTCAGTAAGTGGCTGTCATGTGAATGGGCGGAACCAGGTGGCCTAGATGTGCTGCAGCCCAGAAGCACAGGAATGGGCCTTGGGGACTCATGCACACAGCCCCCTGTGTTTGGAACGTCAGTCAACACACAGCTTTAGCTGGTTACTTTGTACTCAAACCCTTGTGTCCTCAGGAGCTGAAGAGACAAGGGTACATAAATAAATGATCTTTGTCCTGGAGTAAATCACAGTCCTCTTGGAAAATCTGTTTCCTGGATGGGGGATGGGGGTCCTGGTCTCAGGGTGAAGCTGGGGGATGAAGCCTCCCGAGGCTTTGTCTCATCACCCTGCTGGTCGGCTCACAGCTGGGCGGCCGTTAGTGGGGTCAGATGTCATCCATACCCCACAGTGACACTGGGCAAGGCTGACCGAGCAGGGGGGGCATGGGAGGGTGGCTACACAGCGTGGTGGGGTCCTACCAGGTAGTCTTGGGCTGAGGGGTGGGACACGCTGACCAAACATGAGAGGCCATGGAGAGTCTAGGGGAGTGCAGGGCAGGGCCGGGGTGGGGTGAGACCTCATCCTGTGTCAGTGCGTCCTGACACAGTGGATGGTCACACAGCGCCTGTCCTCTTGTGCCTGCTTCTTCCCATCCTGTCCGCCTGGTGCTTTGGGGATACAGGAGAGAGGTGCCCTGTTGACTCTCGGCAACAGTCGAGAGCGCACCAGGCTGAGAGAGAAGCACAGTGATGCTTCTGGAATGTGAGTCCTAGGGCGGGAGCAGCCGGAAAGGCTTCTGTGTGCTCCCTGAGTGGACGTCCCCAGCGAGCAGCTCGCGCTACGTGCTGCCTGCATTGCTGCACAGCCCCTCAGTACAGCCCCTCTCCAGGTGAGGTGAATGAGGCGGGGGGAGCCAAAGTCACCTGCCCAAGATCCCCTGGCAAGCGGCTATTACCCCAGAAGCTGAGCTCTGAGAGGCTCTGTGGAGAGGCCCGGCCCCTCCCATGAGTGCACGTGGTGCAGAGACAGAACCTTCTGGAAGGCTTGCAGGAAAAGATGGGGATGGAAGCTCTGAGCTGGCATCCTGGCCGGCCCTGGGGGTTGGGACAGCGGGCCCCCAAAGGCCCAACCAGCATGTCACAAAAGGGGCTCAAAACCCACTTTTATTTTGGTGGAGCTTTTAGTCCCCATTTACATGTTTTGTTTTTCCTTTGTAGTCCCAAGTGTCAAGCCTAGCAGGGCACAGATGTCTCACCAGACAAAAATAGACCCATCTGAGGAGGGCTTTGTGGCCACAGACATTCTCATGCTCTCAGCAAAACCGAGCTCCCTTGCCAAGCACTCTTTGGGAGGATGTTTGGAAAAAATGTCAAGGCATTCATTTTTCTCTCGACCTTTTTTTGGTTGGAATTGTGGAGCCTTAACACTGGAAGTAAAGAAATTATAAATAAAGATGCGGCCCCCTTCCTGTGCCTGGACAGCTCCAGTGCGCAGGCCTGGCCCTGTTCTCCCAACTCTCCAGGTGGCTTCTCCCTCTGCAGATGTCACCGAGCACCAGGCTCTGGCTGGGGCCCCTGCCTCTATGAGGGAAGTTAGCAAAGATTTCCAGATAGCAGAGCTGCAGGGAGCAAGGTTTCCATACCCTGGGCCAGCAAAGAAAGGGCAGACCCCAAGAGCCAGGGAAGCAGCAGAGGACCCTGAGGGGGTGGCTTCTGGCAAGGTGGTGCCATCCGGAGAGAGTTTGAGCTTTCAGGAATATTTGCTGAGTTCCTCCTAGATTTTGGAAGTGTCCTTTCTTTGCTGCCCTTTGGTGGCACTGACCATCTGCTGAGGAGTTTGGGTGGGCTCTGGGAGTACCTGCCCATGACATGTCCCTACTGGCTCTCAGCTGTACCCATGTGTCTGCACTTACTCAGCTGTGGATCTCAGGCACCCGGCCAGGGTCCTGGCTGGCTTCCCCAGGGCCCACTCCCTCCCAGCACATTCATAACCCGAGTTGTGTCGAAATGAGGCCACCCACCAAGGCCACAGAGGGGGACTGCTGGTGGGGCCAAGGATGTATCTGCTGGGGAAGAGGCCACACCCAGGCCGGGTCTGCCACGGGCTGGAAGCCCCCTTTCTGTGGGTGGTGAGCAGGTCCTTTCTGTCGTCCTCAGCAAGTCTGGAGTGGCCATGGCTTGGGGAGATAGATGGACTGTTGGCAATACAGGGTTTTCCTGCCCTGTTGGTCCTTTGGTGGCACTGACCATGTGTTGCAAGTCTGAGGGCCCCTGTCTGGGTGGTGCACCACTGGCTCAGCAGCCCATGCTTGGTGGGTTCCATGGGGTCAAGCATATCTTCAGTCAGAGCTGCAAAGTGACTCCCTGCAATGGTGTTGCCACCTGAGTTGCCACCAAAACTGGAAAGCGTCGGAGCTGGGCAAGATAGCGGCTTTCAGGAGCTCAAGGAAGAGGCGTCATTTCCACTCTCCAGGGGTCATGATCTGGTTTGCAGCATGTGCAGGGCCACCAGTGCCACCTCCACCACAGCACAAGCTCCGAAGGGGTGAGCCCAGGTCCAGGTCACGCAGCAACCTGTGGTGCCTCAGTGTGATCACTACTTTGTTTTAAAAGGGAAGAGGATTGCTTTTTGGTTTAAATTTTTTAAATTTTATAAATGCAATATGTTCACATGGAAAATTTGGAAATTATAAACAGAGGAAGCAGCTAAAAAAAAAATCCTTTCATAACCCACCAGTAACATCAGTTAACATTTTGGCATATTTCTTTCCAGTCTCCCCTTTTTTTAAGTATTTTTTAAACATAATTGAGAATGTATTTTATGAACAATTTTACATGTACTTGTTAGCTTTGAAATAGCCCATCTGCGTTGTCGATTTGGGCTACGGGGAAAAGACCAGATTGCTGAGTCTTAGCTGAAGCTGTGGGAGAAGGAAATCTAAAAATACCCTCCTTGCTGGACTCGCTCAAGGAATGCCAGTGGCCCCTCGTTCTCTTCCCAGTGAGTGCAGGAGAATCAGCAGGACACAGAGCGAGCCTCGTGACGGGCGCTTGGTGTTTGCGCTCACTGAGTGCGCGCTGCGTGGTCTCCATCAGGCTCAGGGATGACACAGGGGCTGTCAGGGCAAGAGGGCTGCTGGAGCCCGGCCTGGCTGCAGAGGGGCCGGGGCTCGACTGCTTCCTGAGGAGCCCCTCAAGGGCCCTCGAGGATCTTCTGCAAAGCCAACATTTTAGGGGGAGCTGGAGGGGTCTTCTGTCAGAGACACATGCTGCTTCTTCCCCCAAGACCCACCCTGGTTGTGAGAGGAAAAAAAATCTAAGCCGTGAAAAGCATCAGTAGAGACTTCTGCTTCCAGCAAAATGGAGAAGTACCTTTTCATATTCTTCCTGCTGAGTAAAAACCCTTGATGTTAGTTACAAAACAAACAGAAGAAGACTCTGAAACGCAGAGAGAAAACGGACTGGCTGGGGACCTCAGGACCTGAGGGACAACATAGTGGTCCCCTGGGTTTTCTTTTTGCCTCATACGTCCCAGACTTGGCGCTGAAGAAGCCAGCAACTCAGAAACACCATCGGGAACAGACCAAAAAAGCCTCCACAGAAGCCTGCTCTCTCCAGCCAAAGGACCAGGAAAGGGGCAACTTAGCAACACAGAAAACTTTTAGATAATACCTGTGGTTTCCACCCCCACCCATGCCAGCAAGGGCCAAGCGGGGAGCCTAGACTTCCACCCCCACCAGGCTGTAATGAGGGTCCCCCACTGGGGTGTCAGTGGGGACCACATGAACAGCCTGTGTGTCCACCCCCACCCAGTGGTAACAAGGAATACCTCCACCTCCCCACTAGACAGGCAGCATCCTAGTGGACAGTCAGGGCTTCACCCCTATCCAGAGGTAATGCGCCCCACACACACAGTGTCAATGGAGATCACACAGGAAGGAATAATGAGGGTTTCCTCCTTCCCAATGAAGGTGGAACTCCCACCCTTGACCAGCAGCATTGAGAGCATCTCCCCCACCTTGGTATCAGGAGGCCAAGTGGAGAACTTACACCCCACCTGGCAGAGGTGAGGCAGCAGTATCCCTCTCCCCTTCCAGAGTTGTGTTAAAAAATAAAAAATAAAAAATCCAGCTAAAAGAGAAGGTTCATATAAGATCTAGAGTCTCATACCACATACCCCAAATATCCAGGTTTCAATACAAAACCACTTGCCATACCAAGAACCTAGGAAATCTTAACTTGAATGAGACAAAATAATCAAGACACCAGCACTGAGGTGACATGGATGTTAGGACAAAGATTTTAAAGCAGCTACTATAAAAATGCTTCAACAAGCAATTGCAAATACACTTGAAACAAATGACAAAGTAGAAAGTCTCAGCAAAGAAATAGAAGATATAAAGAACCAAATGAAAATTTTAGAACTGAAAAATACAGTTGCCAAGATAAAAAACTCAATGGGTGGACTTGACAGCAGAATCAATGGGACAGAGGAAAGAATCTGTGAACCTGAAGATAGAAAAATGAAGGTTACCCATTTAGAACAGAGAAAAATTAGACTGAAAAGAATGAACAGACATTTCACCAAAGATGGTATACCGGTAACAAATGAGCAGATGAGCACATGAAAAGATGTTCAACATCATTAGTCATTAGGAAAACGCCAATTAAAACCACAGTGAGATGTCACTACACATCTGTCATATTGGCTAAAGTAAAAAGTATTGATGAGGAGGATGCGAATCTGCATCACTCAGACACTGCTGGTGAGAAGGTAAAATGGTACAACCACTTTGGGAAGTAGTCTGGCAGTTTCTTAAAAAATAAACATGAGACTATTATATGACTCAGTAATGGCTCTCCTGGGCATTTATTACAGAGAAATAAAAACTTATAATCCACACAAAAACCTGTATATGAATGTTCATAGCAGTTTTATTCATAATAGCTCCAAACTGGAAGCAACCAGATGTTCTCCTGTGGGTGATGGTTAAACAAACCGTGTGTAAAAAGAAGCAAACTGTTGATACTCACAGTGACTTGGATGAGTCTCCAGTGAAAAAAGTCTATCCTGAAAGGTTATGTATTGTCTGATTCCATGTATACAACATTCTCAAAATGACAAAATTATAGTGATGGAAAACAGATTAGTGGTTGGCAGGGGTTGAGGGAGGTGTCGGGCCAGAGGGAATTGGGGGCGGCTGTAAAGAACAGCCTGAGGTCTGGTGCTGATGGGAATCTTCTGTATTTCCACTGGGTTGATGTCAGTATGTTGGTTTTCATACTGTTCTGTAGTTTTGCAAGATGTTACCATGGGGGGAAACAGAGTTACTTAGATTTCTTACAACTATATAACAATCCACAGTTATCTCAAAATAATGAGCTTATTAAAGAAACAGTGGAACAAGAAAGAAAGGAGCCTTTGTATGTAGCAACCCAGGAAAATGCCTCCGATAATCTGAAGTGGCCGGAGCTGATGGCAAGCTTCCTTAAGAGTGACAGTGAGTCTGGAGTGAGCTTATTCCTGGGGAAGACACCAAGGTCCACATGCCCAGGTCGATGCTCGTGGTGGTGGAGTCAATCATCCTGTATCTGTCTGAACAGCAGTCTCCTGCTGTCATTCCTGTAACACTCACAAGCACCTTCTAGGTGTGTGCACTAGGGACACAAGTCCTTGGTGCCCAGGACAAGAAGGATGAGTAACGGGGCAGCTGCAGTGTGGGGTGCCGAGTCTGGGCTGGGCTAGGGCACTGTGCTGTGGAATTTCGGAGCGTCGTTCTTCTTACCTCTGAGTTCCAACGTGGGGTACAGTTATATTATTCTCTTATGATGGAAAAAATTACATAATAAAAACAGACGCCTGGGGTCTTCAGGCAGGAGCTGAGGGACACACCCGTCTGCCTGGATGCAGGCAAGAGACAGCATGCCCAGGGTCCTGAGGCAGGAGCCGAGGGCAGTGTCCCCTGCTGGGAAACTGGCAAGGAGCACACCGAAAATGCCAGTTCCTTGCAGGTGGCCCATCACAGCCACCACCACAGCCACGGCTGCCACAAAAGTGGCTGGACACCACAGCAGTTGCCACAGCCACCGTGTAGGCGGCCCACCAGACACTTGACTGCAGTGACACAAGGAGAGTCACCAGCAGAGACCAGAAAAAGAAAACGACGTCTCTCTCCTCAAAGCCCACTCTAGCATAACAGAAGAGGCACCTGCTCTACCATGCCCCCGCCGTACTTCTGATTTTAGTAATTTCTGTTTTCTCTTTTTTTTTGGTCAGTCTAAATAAAAGTTTGCAAATTTTGTTCATCTATTTAAAGAATCAAAAAAAAAAAGGCTATTAAGTAGTCTGCAAAGCACATTGATGTAAATATTTTAATCAAACATTGACTTTAGATAATTCTTTTAGGGCGTAATAACCTTTATATATGTTGTGTAACTTGTTAAATATGTAACTATCATTCATTTTCTTTGAAATCAAGCTCAAAACTCATTTCTTGTTATGACCTAAGTTTTTTTCCTAACTTTATTTCTTTTCTGCATCTCTTCTCTTTTGACAGTTTTGAATTTTGTAAATCGGATGGTTAAGAACATTTTTGTTTTTAAGAGTTTATCATAATACATTTCTATATTATTTTTTAAAAAATAAAAACAGAAAGCACATGAACAAAGAAAAGCCCCTCTGCTGTCCATCTTCAGGGAGCTCATAGGGCACCACGTTCCTGGGGAGTCCTCTGACAGCAGCTCTGGGATCTGGGGTCTGACTTGCCCGGGTGGAAGAAATCTGCTTCTAAGCACTTTGCTGCTGGTTCTCTGCCCTGCGCCTCTCTGACACACACGTCCTCACCTGGGCCAGACGCACCTGTTCTAGCCTGTTGTCCCACCAAGCACTAAGCCAGAAGGTCATCTGCACACAGGAACAAGGACAGCTGTTGGTCCAGGGGTGGTGTCCACACCCAGCACACGGTCCATGTTAGGCTCCGTGCATTCTTAACACACACTGTGCCCTGATGTCTGCAAACGCGATGCCCAGCAACAAGTGAGGCCCACCTGCGACACTCAGGGGACCTCACTGGACAAAGCGTGGGAAGGGCATCCTCCCCCCTTGGGAATATTTTTCAGTTGTGATAGAGGGTTTAGTTTGTCTTCTTGCTCGCTTGTTCTCTACCTGCAGAAGTAAGAACTTGTCACCCTTGCCATCCCCGACTGGGGGTGATAAAGAATACAGGCACCTTCGTGCTCTCTGTGTAGCCACAGTCTCCGAGAATTCCCTTTCTGGCATGTCTGCCACAGTTCACGTTTAGGGTTATGGTTTAGTTTGGGGAGGGGTTGAGTCGCCAGATTTTGCATCTATTTTTAGAAAGGCCACTATTTTTAAATGGATAGTTGTCCAACCCTGTGTCTGACCCTGTGTCCTTCGAGCACCACGTTAGGAAGGGCCTGGTGCTCAGGAGCCTGACAAGGAAGTAATGCAGGCCCTCGCTACGCTCCCCGGGTGGCCACTGTCATCCAAGAATTTCAGGTTCTTTCCCGCATCACTTCTTGTCACATCCAGTTCTGTCAGGCAGGAAGGAAGCACCACCCTCGTTGTCCCAAGGCGTAGCCAGAGACCTGGAGGGCATTTTGACCTTGCTCAAGGTCACCGGGAGGCAGCTGCAGACATTGGCAAATAGAGCCGTGGAGTACGGTGCCGGCCCCAGCCCCAGCGATGAGATTACAGTAAGGATGGGGGGTGGCGGGGTTGCTGCAGGAGCCCAGGAGAAAACTGGGCTTTACACCTTCAGAAACCTGAGAAAACCAAGACACCAAAGCTCAGAGTGCCTCTGCTATCCTCAGAGGGCCTCTGGTGAGGTGGGCCTGGGGGGCCCGTCCTGCCCTGGGTGGCCTGCAGAGCTGGGCTTGGCCGCTGTGCAGTGTTTGTTGTGGGCAGTTGCTATGCCACGCTCCGGTCTCTCAGCGGGAGAGGCCCAGGGACAGGTGTGGCCAAGCCTGGTGACTTCCGGCCTGGCCTGGCCTCCCAGCCATTCCTTCTCCAATTGCTCTAAGGGGACCAGGTCCTGGTTTCTGGGTATATCATTATATACTCTCCAGATTCTTGCAGATACTGGGAGTCTGGTCAGCATCGCTGGGCCTTGGGAGACCCACTCTCAGTAGGGGTCGTCCTTACACCCCGGGGGACACTAAGCTGGGAGACCGCAGGTGCCGGCCCCCTCTGAGCTTCTGGATTTAATAACTATATCATGTCCCATGGTTCTTTTTTTAAGTTTCTTTAAATGAACTTTATTGAAAAATGACATACTTGTAGAGAAGTGCATGTATCATAAGGGTACAATGTGATATATTTTCACAAAGTGAAATACATTCTGTAACCAGCCCCAGATCAAGAAACAGGACATTTCCAGCCCCCCATGTTTCCCCTCCTGTTATTCCCCCTCCCCAGGTGACCAGTTCCCAGACTCCGACCCCAGGGAGCAGTTCTGAGCTTTGCTTTGTGTAAGAGACACTGTGCAGCGGGTACCCTCGGCGTCTGGCTTCTGGCTTCTCTTGCTCAGCACCGAGTGTGTGTGACTCTCCGGGCTGCTGCCTGCAGGCGTAGTCTGTCCTCCCGCAGTGCTGTGTAGTGCTTCCCTGTGACCTGACGCAGGCTCCCGACATTGCTGGGATGGTGCTCTGGAATGTTCTTGCACAGATCTGTCGGGTGTGCTCGGGGCAGTGGGATTCCGCATCTGACGCCCTTCTTCACCGCAGGCCCATGAGGGGGACTGTTGTCCCAGGGTGGTGTGAGAAGGAGGTCACCTTTTGGTAGTCACTCTGCATGTGGCCTTGTGCTGGGCACTTCATACCCCTCACCCTGTTTAACCTTTACACAACAGTCCTGCCGTGGGTGGTTTTTCCCTGTTTTATAGAAGGGGAAAGGGAGGCACAGGAAAGTGAAGTGACAGCAAGCCCCTGGGGACACTGGGGTGCACACCCAGCTTTGTCTGCAATGAGCTTGTGCTGGGGACCAGCACCCTCCTCCCATGACTGCAGGCCACGTGGGACAGGGTCTCCCCCCAGTTCATGAGAAACAGGCTTGGAGAGGACCAGCTGGCCCTGCCACTAATGGGGGGGTGTACCCCGTTTCCAAGGCAAGCCTACAAACCCCGGGTCTGTGCTCTGGGGTTCTGACCCCCTTGTGTCCTGTCCCCGCCGACACACACAGCACAGGACGAGGCTCCTCCCAGCGCCGGTCGGCACCCTCTCCTGCGGGCAGGGCCCCTGGGGCATCTGTCTTCTCTGCCCAGGAGGGAGGGGCTGCTCGTGGCCCCATCTGGGCATGAGACTGAGCTGGGAGGTCCAGGCTCTTACAAAAACTGGGACTTTATTTTTTCTCTCCCTGGTTTTGGATCGGGTTTCCGAAGTTGTGCAAATGTAGGAATGAGGCCTCTGAGCCCCTTTAGCTGTCCCCACAGGGCAGTCTGCGAGCCAGCTCCTCTGTCCCAGGCACTGCAGCGGGGCCCGCCATCTCTGCCATCACGCACCGCTGGGCTCTGTCGCGGAAAGTCTGAGAGCAGAGATGGCACAGCCACGTCTCCAGAGCAGATGGAAAAGGAAGCAGGAACATGGAGGACCTGCCGACACTCTTGTGTCACGCGACTCGCTCATTCCACAAGTATTTGCTGAGTGGGCTGGTGTGCTTGGTGGCCCCAGAGTAATCCTGTGCCGGAGAGTGGCATAGCAACTGCCCACAACAAACACTGCACAGCGGCCAAGCCCAGCTCTGCAGGCCACCCAGGGCAGGTGACCAGGACAGACATGTCTGCCCTCATGGAGCACACAGTCTAGCGGGGCCACATGCGTCTGCCACCTACCCAATCACAGATGCGATGAGTGCTGTGAAGGGAAAGACCAGAAAGACCAGGGGATCCAAGACACTGCTGAGTGAGTGGCAGTCATGAATTGCAAGCGAGTTTTGTCTGTTCTTCCTTTTAAATGTTTGTTGAGGTGTCACATGCAGTAAAGTGCACTGATATTCTTAAGTGTACAGCTTGGCAAAGTTTTACATATATGTACACCTGTGTAGCCACCACCCAGATCAAGATATGGAACATTCCAGTGCGCAGTCAATTATGGCCCCCAGATTTCCACTGTTCTGACATGCAGCCATGGATCAGCTTTACACCTTTTTCTATTTATTCCTCACAGCAGACGAGGAAGGCCTTTTACTTGAGAAAAACTTCGTTAATTTAGGTTTAAAATGTATTGCTAACAGGCACATCTGACCATGTCCCTCCCTGGCTCACCTCCCTTTGGTGGCTCCCAGGATTACTCTGGGGATTAAGTCTAAGCTCCCCACACAGCTCCGGCCAGAGCTAACAGGCACTTAGCCCTCAGGGCTCGGGTTAGCTGGCACTTCCTCCAGGAAGCACCCCCTGCCCCACAGTTCTGCTTCTCTCGGCTGGAGGAGGAGCCTCCTCTGTCCCCATGGCACCCCACCTGGCCCTCGTAGCCCTTCTCCTGGCCCGTCACTGCCACGCAGTCTGGTGGGGGACTCTCCGTCTCCACTGCTGGATGGACCACGTGTGTCTCACCCCTGGTGCGGCCCCAGTGCACAGCTCTGCTATTTGCGTCCATCTTTTTTAGTGCAGTGCAGCCAGACTCATTAAGCACCTCCTATGAGTCAGGCGTTGAACTGGCCCAGGGCCTCTGGGGGTGAAGGGATAGTCGTGAGGTGGGAGTGGTCCAAAATCAGAGGTTTTCCTCTCTGAGAAGACAGGTTTTTAATTTTTTTAATTGAGATATAATTTCTTTTAAAGTACATAATTCAGTGGTTTTTAGATTTTAATATATTCACAAAGTTGTGCAACTATTACCACTGTTTAATTCCAGAACGTTTATTTACTCCAAAAAGAAACCATGTACCCATTAGCTGGTGCTTCCTAATCCTGATTCCCCAGCTCCCGGCAACCTCTAGTCTACTTTCAATCTCTATGGATTTGCCTGTCTGGACAGCTTGTATAAATGGAATCAGACAACATTTGGTCATTTGCGTCTGGCTCTTCTCATTTAGCACAGTGTCTTCTAGGTTCATCCGCACCGTAGTATATATCAGCACTTCATTCCTTTTTAAGGCTGAATGACATGCCGTTGTATGGACATACCACATGTCGATCCACTCGTCAGTGATGGGCATTTGGGTTGCTTCCACTTTTTGGCTATTGAGGATAGTGCTGCTGTGAACATTAGTGTACATTTTGTGTGGACATATGTTTTCAACTGTCTTGGCTATATAACGAGTTGTGGAATATCTGGCTCATATGGAAATTCACATTTAACTCTCGAGGAACAAGCAGCCATTTTTAAAGACCGGATTACAACGTGCAAGAAAAACTTACATTTATTCACTTCCGTTCATGAAATGTACCAACAAAATCACATGGTGAATGTGAACCTTTAGAGCCTTGGCCCAAAGGTCCCTTCACGAGGCGTCCGGGACGTATTACCTGGAATAGGCCACAGACCCACATGCCCAGAGGAAGGGCAGCAGAAGGTGGGGGTGCCCCAGGTTTTCAGAGACGGCTGTTCGTGGACGGGTTAGTCACGCATGGTCCAGCTCCTCAGTGAGCTCATCAGCTCTTAGAAAGGTGATATTTTCATGGCTTTTCTGCTGTAGTAGATTGAATTATGTCCCCCCAAAACTCCTTCAGTTGTGATGCTTGAATTGTGTCCCCCCAAGTTTTATGTATTAGAAACTTGGCCCCCACTGTGACTGTTAAGACGGTGGGAAATCCTACTTGAAGAGGTGGTTGGACTGTAGGACGGTGCAGTAGTGAATGGATTAAAAATGGTGGTCAGGGACGTGGTTCTGAGGGCTTTAAAAGAAGAGAGTCTGTCTCTCTCTCTCTCTCTCTGCTCTCTCTGCTTCCACCATCTTACAGTGTGAGACCCCTGGGTCACTGTCACCACCACCAGATGGACTTTGGACTTCCCAGCCTCAGAAACTGTAAGCAATAAATTTTTTCTTCTTTATAAATTACCCAGTTCCAAGTATTTTGTCATAAGCAACACAGACGGACTAATACATCTGCCAAGTCCTTCACTCTGTAACCAGCGTCAACTAGGCAGCACTCTGTGCCAGCACCGGCCTGGGCACTGGGAGGCAGCAGTGGCCAGAGCCAGAGGTCCCTGAGCTAGCAGAGGAAGGCCGACATGAAAAGTGGCAAATGAGTAAATTGTGTCATATGTAAGAAAACGAGAGGGCGCTAGACAAAGAGGAGGATGCAGGGAATGGGTCCCAGGTGGCGTGGGTGCAGGTGCAGGGCAGTGAACAGGTGGGTTCAGGTGGGTCTCATTGAATCAAGCAGTGCAATTGGAACCAAGACTTGGAAGGAATGAGGGGTCAGGGATGGGGGGGTTATGAAGATTTGAGGGGAAGGAACATTTCAGGTGGAAGAAACAGCAGCCACTGCAAAGGTCCTGGGGTGCTGGAGCAACAGCGCAGAGGAGCCGTGGCTGGAGCAGAGGGGAGGGGAGCACTGCAGGGGGAAGGCTGGGCCCAGCATGGCTTTCGCTTTATCCTGCCAGGCTGGGTCTGCCAGGTTGGGCCATTGCAGGGTCTTGCGCAGAGGACAGCCATGAGGTGAGCTGCCTTCAGGTATAAAGGGCCCTCTGGCCGCTGTTTGAGAGGTCACAGGGGGCATGGGCAGAGTGGGGAGACCGGTCAGCTGGCTTCAGCAGCTGCCCACAGAGAGGCAGGGGTTGCTCTCAAGGGAGGCATGCGATGTAAAGGAAATACTCTGTTCAAATAATGTTCTCAGAAGATGGACACTAGAAAGGGGATGTCACCATGTCATTGTACTCCCGAGAGACCTGCCACTGGCACAGCCTCTTCCGTGTGCGTGGCAGCACATCCTTTGTACGTCAGTGGGATCAGACCAAAATACAACGTTTCCCATCTCGGTTTTTCCGGATCCCTGTAGCCTGTGCCGTGAGTGTCTGTGTGGACCTGGTTGTGCCATCATGTATTTAACAGTTCCTGGATGGGCAGACATGGTTGTTTCTAGCTTTCCACTATTTCAAACATAGTTGCAGTGAAAATTCTTATACAAGCATGTGTGCTTTTATGCAAGCTTTTCATTTTGGAATAATTTTATATTTATAGAAGTTACCGAGATAGCACAGAGTATTCCTGTCTATTCTTCACCTGATTTCCTCCATCAACACCTCACGTGTCCATGGAACATTTGTCACAACCAAGGAACTGACACTGGTACACTGTCTGTTTGGTTTTGTTCTGGCAGCTGGCTGTTTTGGGGATCTTCAGTTGTGATGTTATAACACCTTTTCCTCGGTGTTATAACACCATGCTCTAACCCACTGAGCCAACCTGCCAGCCCATGATACACATACGGTTAACAGACTCCCGGACTTCATTCGGATTTCACCATAAGCATGTATTTTTGTATACTTGTTTGGTTATTTGTTTAGAATAAATTCCCTGAAGTGGAATGACTGGGCCAGAGGAACCATACAGTTTAAATCCTGATACCCTTTGCCTTATTGCTGCCAAGAAACTTGTGCCACATTATCACACCACAGCGTGGACGAGGGTCCCACTGTCTCCCATGCTCACCAACCACTGAGCATCATGACCAGGGTAAGATCACCGGACTTGGACCGCGGCCACCCGTGCCAACCCAGCCATTTGGTAGATGAGGACACAGGCTTCCTTGCAGAGGCCTGGGAGCTTCCCTGTGCCACTCCTGAAACCCAGAGGTTCGCATTCCCAAACCGTGATTTTGTTTACCTGAGACTCAGAAAGGTCCAAGTTTATGTTGGAGTCCTGGGAAACAAAAACCATTCCACAGCCTCCAGGCACGCAGGTCCCAGGAGCCACTGTGCTGCCCTGTGGTTGTCACCCATGAAGGCGCCTGGCCAAGGTCCTGGCCCCGGTGCCCAGGGGAGCCATGTCTGCAGCTGCGCCTGGCACAGCGCAGGTGACGCGGAGCCCCCATGCTGGCTCCTCCTGACACCTCTGTGAGTTCCGTCTTCCATCAACGTGTGTTGTCTGCGTGCACATGTGTGATACCCGAAAGACAAGCAGAGGAGACCGCCTGCCAAAATATTTGCTGTCACAGAGAACATTAAGTTGTGTGTGACATATGGCTCTTGACACGCAGCTACAGCAAATAAGCAGTGCAGCACAGAGGGCGGCAGGTTTGCTGGGAAGCGAGGCTGGGAGCCGCACCAGCAGCCAGCAGCCCCGTGCAAAGGCGCCGGTTCATGGCTGCCCTAGAGTAGGGCCTGCAGGGAGGCCCTCGGCCCAGTCACCTGAGTGCCCGGAACCTCACACGCAGAGCCTGGCCCGAGGACAGCCGCAGGCTCCTCACTGGCTGTAATCTCCACCAGGTGCTCTGTGTGCACAAGTGGGGGTACTGGCAGTCAGGGAGCTGCTCCTGAGGTGCCAAGGTCACAGGCACACACACCCCACCCCTGTGCCATACCGCCCCAAGGACACAGCCAAAGTTCTGAGGTCGTCCCAGCCCAGGGAGGGAGTAGTCACATCCCACCGGGCACCTGGCATGGCTCTGGAGGTGGCAGCATCTGAGTTGGGCCCTTTAGGGTGATGGGAGGATTTGTAGGGACAGGAGGGAGTGGGGTGCGGGCAGAGGTGCAGAGGTGGGGGCGTCATCTTGGAGAATTGACAGTGGCTTCCTGTGTTTCACCTGCTGAGGAAATGGAGTCTTCTCGCGCCTCCCGACAGACAGGTGTCCACGGCCCACCTCAGTGTCCCTGCAGGGCTCCTCTCCTTCCCAGTCGTCCCTGTCGTGGGCTCCAGGGCAGATTGGCTGGCACTCGCTACTCTCCGTCTCTAGCCTCTGCCCAGGGGACCCCAGGCCCGTGGGATTCTTCCCCACCTCTGCCTGCAGCCCGCCCCCCCCCGAGTTGGGGACGCTGCTGTAAGTAGCCTCGTGACTTCTGCCCTTGCCTGTCAGTCATCTCCAACCCAGCAGCTTCAAAACAGAGGCCGTTGGAAGTTTAAGCAGAAACAGGGTACTTCCATGGCCTTCAAGTATTCCACCCCCCACCCCCAAATATTTAGCAACTACAAAGGGAAAAGCAGGAAGTCGTACAGCGGAGAATCCTGGTGGACACAGCCTTGGCCAAACGATCAGGGTTAATGTCTCCTGTGATAAGACGTCATGTACTCCTGATGACGCGCTGAGAAGGGCTCGTCACCCAGTGTTGGTGTCCTTCCCAGTAATGCGCAGTCACATTGGGGGTCAGGGCTTCCGCATGAGTTCTGGGGGGACGTAACGTACCACGTCCTCAACGATCGCCTGCTAACCGCCTGCTGCAGAAGCCCACCCCTCTCTCTGGGGGCCCTGCCTAGAGCAAGCTCCTGTGACAGTCCCTTGGCCACTTCCTCCAGCCTCTCTCTGCACTGCTGCGGCGGGGCTCCTGGGGGCAGGAGCTTCATGTTTGCTCCTTGCTGCGTCTCCGTGCCTGGAGCTGGGCTCAGAGCAGAGGAGGTCTCATCGGCGCTTGCGGCTCTTGTGTCCATCTCGCCCCTCATCCGTGGCCCCCTCTGTCCACTCGGGCAGTGCCTCCCCCTGCACCAGTCTCCCTAGACCCACTGCCACCTGCTCCACGTGCTCCTGTCTGCATCCCCTGTGCTGTCTGTCATGTCCCAAGTTAATGTCCTGTTCCTCCACACCTAGGCCCCCAAAGGTGTCGCACAGATGGGCAAATAAGTGAAATGCCCAGAAAGAGTGAGCTGGCACCTGGGCGTGCAAGAAGGGTGGTGAGGTATCCGGAGGGCAGAGTGGGGGCCGGGCAGGGACGATGGCCTTGCCAGCCTGGGGACTACAAGTGGCCACCCAAGAGGACCCAGCTCGGGGGTCTGCACAGCCATCAGCAGTGCATGAGACTCAGGTGCCAGCTGAAAGCAGACGGGCCAACTGGATGAGGTACTCGCTTTGTCACTAGCATCAGACCAGGTTTCCTCAATCACTTTGTTCTCTGACACCCAAGGTTTGATTATTAGCTGCTGGGGATGACTTCATGTGAATTTTACTTCAGGAGATTTTACTGCCAAATGCAGTGCACACCTGGCAGGACAAGAGTGAAAATACAGCTTTCCCAGAAATACATTTAAAGAAAAAAACTGTTAACTGGGCAGAACATACAGCACTAGTGTGAGATGTGAGGCAGCAAAGGGATGCGGGGCCATGCGTGGGGGTGGTGGTGGGCAACTCCCCCATGGCCTATAGTTAGCCCCCCACGTCCTGCCTCCAGCCCCCTGCATATCACAGCCTACCTCCCCCACAGCCTGCCCCAAGCCACCTCTCCAAGGCCTGACCTCAGACCCTCCCCCAATATTCTGCCTCCACACCCCCCTCCATATTCTGCCCCCACACCTACCTCCATATCCTGTCCCTAGGCTGCTGGGAACATAGGGTGCAGGATGTCTGGTGTCCCCACTGCACAAGCACACACAAAACTGCTTCTCCCTAAGCAAGGGACAGGCAGAGGTCAAAGTGTGTGGCTTCTTCAGGGCAGGGGTGCTAGTGCAGGGCCTGTCCCAGACGGGCACCCACTGTCAGTGTTGGTGGAAAGCCCTGCCCTCCCCATGTCTCTACCTCCATAGCCAAGGACCCCAGACTCCGCCCCTGTCCCATCTGGCCAGTTTCAAGGGGACTTGGCTCCTTTGGTCCTCAGTTCTCAGGTACCATGTCCTGCCCACGCAGCAGCCTCCGCAGGAGATGCAGGTACTATAAGTTGCGTTTTGAGGGTGAGGAGACTGAAGAGTAAGTGGTAGAAATGTCTGCTGAGCGCTTCCCCATGTTAGAGCTCGGGGAACAGAGGCCAGGCAGGCTCCACACCCCGCCCAGGAGGGCCTGTGTTCACGGCAGAGGAGCAGCTGGGCTGACTGTCCGAGCATGTGCTCCTGACCACCACGTCGTGCGTCCTGACCATCAGGGCCAGCGTGGCTCAGCCAAGCCCCAACAACCTGGGAACGGAGGGCACCTCCCACCCCCAGCCCACCCACACGGCCTTGGCCCCCATCTCACCTTTTTGTTAAAGCGAGATACACCCTGGAATGAGCCCACCCTGAGATTTTATTGATCCAAAGAAGAAACTTAATTAGCTTCATAAACTCACTCGACACTCTCCAGAGGACCCGTCTCCACCTTTCAGGGCCCCTGGGGAGTCAGGCCCTGAAGCCAGTGGCAGGTCCCTGGCCTGGCCCTGCCTTCTAAACATGGAAACTTCTCCCTGTAGTCCCTCTCCTTCCCGGAGGTGAGGCGGTGACTGAGTGTACACATGTGCACGTGCACACACACGCAGGCACACGCACGCACATACACACACACACACAGAGGCACAGGCACGCACACGCACACACGCAGGCACACGCACGCATGTGCACATACGCCTGCACCTCCTTTCCCTCCTCGCGGCTGGCACTGCCTTGGGGCAGCGTTTCTCCCTCCACTCTCACAGCCCCAGACTTGATTTTCATGGCCCCTGTCGTAACTGGTCACTACTCTAACTCCTCGTGTGATTGGCCCTCCAGGCTTGAGCTCGCTGAGGTGGGGCTGTGCCACGTGGTAACCACCTGTCCAGCTCAATCCCAGCACCAGCACAGCCAGGCACACACAGACCCCAGGCTTCCATGGCTTACGCCATTTGGCTTCTGTTGCAGCTGTCCTTTGCAGAGGCTGAGCAGACCCCTTCCTCAGTGCCAGAGTGTGATGCCTGTAGGAGGGGCCCTAGAGTAGCCTTCAGCCCAGACTCGGCCCTCCAAGTCCCGGGACAGTAGCCTGCACACGCCTGGGTGGTGGTTCCTCCCGCGGCCACGTGTCCAGTTCCCACTGTCCTCCCAGCCCCGCCCGGGTGCCGTCCCCTCCAGGAAGCCTTTGCAGACCCTTCATACCACCCTCGCCCTGGTTCCCAGGCATATGCAAGGGGAGTAGAACAAAGGATAAATCCTTATGGGAATTGCTGACTGTCACTGAGCATGCGTCCCCGTGGCCACCTCATGGGCAGCTCTGAGGCCCCACCTGACAGGTGAGGGGTGCAGGAATGGCTCAGAGTCCTCCCAGAGCCTGAGTGTTTCACTGGCCCTCATGCATCATTCTCCCATCTCTTCATTCACTCATTCACACATTGATTCATTCAGCAGGGGTTCTTGAGTGCCTCCTCGGTGCCAGGAGCTCTGCTAGGCGAGAGCGGGGTGGTGCAGAGCTGGGCGGGGCTTCTGCTCTGGAGGACTCGTGGGACTCGGATGGTTACCACCAGGGTGACAGGCTGTGATCGGAGAGGCATAGGGGGCTGGGGGAGCTAACAGGATGGCATCTAGCCCCACCTTGGCAGCAGTGGGGAGGGACATACCTGTGCCAGTTGTCATGGTGGCACAGAGCTGAGGAGAACCAGGCACAGCTGCTGGCTGTGAACAGCTTATGCTCTGCCACGCATCAGAAGCTGGCAGGATCTGAGTAGTGTCTCTGCTCTCTCCCCATTGGGCCCCCACAGCCGGTGCAGCCTGGCACCCAGTGGGCATTCGCTGGTGGCTCGCACATTTTGTTTTGACCTTTAGAAAAAGAGCTCTTCACATTGGGTGCTGCTTTAGCTTTGGCCCCACCTAACTCAGCCTGCTCAGAGGGGTTCCTAGCAGCGGGGATAGCATGGAGGAGGGGTTCCGCAGGCAAATAAGTCTGGGAAGTGCTAGGCTGCTTGAGGCTAGCGTGCTCCTAAGGACCTTGCCCCTCCACCTCCAGCCCCTGAAGTCGTTCCAGATGCTGTCCCTGGGTCTCCATGTTGGAGTCTCTTTAACACAGGTCTTACCGAATAAATAGTAGGTAGACGTGCACTGTAACTATCTGCAAAGGGGTGTGGGGTCTCACATGTCCCAAAGGAGCTTGATGACAGACCCTCATTTAGGGAGTGCCTCATGGACCCATGTTTAGAGTACCCTCCACAGCAGATAGCCCCACCACCACCACAGAGCTGGTGCGTCCAAGTCACTCCTGTGTTTTGATGTAGTCAACTCCTGGAAGGTGGAAGAATCACAGCACTGAATGCTGTCCAGTTTCCCTCAACTGTGTTCACAAGACATGGCGCCAACAGGAGAAAGCCATACACAGCACCTATTCATTTAGAGGCCTGGCCAGCCTCTGGAAATCAGCATTTCAGTGCTGGCCAGGAGGGCGGCCAAAGTGACATGGGAGTATTTCAATGTATGGCTATCCCACAATTTATATTCCAGTCTCCTGTTGATGGATGTGTAGGTAGTTTCCAGGTTTTTTTCATGATTATAAATTATGCTGCAGTGAATGGTGTTGGACATGTCTCCCTGTGCAAATGTGCTAGGATTTTAGACCAATATTCCCTAAACTTGCTGCATAGTTACTTCACCTTAGAGAGCTTGTTAAATATACATATTTCCAGGTCTGCCCTAGTGGGTCTTATTTTTGGACCCAAGAATCTTTTCTTTCTTTCAACGAATACTCTGGTGATTCCTATTGTCAGGGAAGCTAGCAAGTCCTGATGCAGGAGAGCCGGCTGGAGTGGACGGGCATCTTCCATTTTACCAATTAGATAAATCATGCTGGTCACTCCGAAGTGGATGTGCACACATTTCTACCCCTCCAGTGGTGGAGAAGAATCCCATTTCCCCATATCCTTTCCAATTCTGTGAGACTGTTTAAACTTTTCCTAATCTGCAGGGTGTGTGATGGTCTCTCGCTTTAATATAATCTGTGTTTTCTGTGTTATTAGTGTGGTTGCACACTTTTAGAAATATTTGATGGCCACTTAAGCTTTCTTTTTGTGGATTATGTATTCATATCTTTTGTGCGATTCACTATGGAATGTGGTCATTTTGTTACTGATTTGTGATCATTCTTTGGGCATCTACTTCTGCTCCTTTGTCAGTTAGATGTCAGCAAACGTGCACTCCCAGTCTGCAGTTTGTCTTTCCACTTTGCCATGGTGTCTTATTGAACAAAAGTTTTAAAGTGAAGTACAATCAGACTTGTTAATTATTTTGTTATGGTTTGTGCATTTTCTATCTTGTCTTAGAAATCCTTTTATCACCTACTTACAGTTAAAAAGATAGTCTTCTACATTCTCTGTCAGAAGTTCTAAAGTTTTGCTTTGCACATTCTGGTTCTAAATCTACTTGAATTGACTTATGTGTATGGTGTGAGGTAGGGATTTACTTTTATTTTCTATATGGATAACCAGTTGTTCTAACACCATTTTTAAATAGTCCACCCTTTCCCCAGTGACTTACAATGTCAACTCTGTCATATGCCAACTTTCCATATTTGCTTTTATTAGTTCCTATTAAATGTTTTCTCCTTAAAAAAAAAAAACTTTATTAAGATATAATTCACATACCATACAATTCACCCATTTAAAGTGTATAATTCAATGTTTGTATTGTATTCACACACCATCATTATCAGTCAATTTTAGAACGCTTTTATCACCTCAAAAAGAAACGTTGTATCACTAATCTGCTTTCTGTCTCTATGGCTTTCCCTATCTGATCATTTCATATGAATGAAACAATATAATATGTGGTCTTTTGTGTCTGGCTTCTTTCACATAGCATAATTTTTCAAGGTCCATCCATGTTGTAGCATGTATCAGTACTTCATTCCATTGTATGGATATTCTACAGTTGTTCATTCATTTGTTGATAAACATTTGGGTTGTTTCTGCCTTCTGGCTACTACAAGTAATGCTGCTAAAAACATTCATGTACAAGTTTTTGTGTGTACCTATGTTTTTATTTATCTTGGGTGGCATATATCTAAGGAATAGAATTGCTGGGTCATGTGGTATCTGTTTTTAATTGTTTGAGGAAGTGCCAGACTGTTTTCCAAAGCAGCTGCACCGTTTACATCTCCACCAGTGGTGTATGAGACTTCTGATTTTACTGTGTCCTCACTAATGCTTATTACTGTGTGACTTTCTGATTCTAGCCATCCTAGTGGGTGGTGAAGTGTTGTCTCATTTGGGTTTTGGTTTGTAGTTTATTGATGACTAATGATGTCAAACATCTTTTCTTGTGCTCATTGGCCATTTGTATATCTTCCTTGGAGAAATCTTCCAAAGTCCAAATGCTTTGCCCATTTTTAAATTGGGTTATTTGTCTTTTTATCATTGAATGTAAGAGTTCCTTATGTATTCTGGATATAAGACCTTTATCAGATATACAATTTACAAATATTTTCTCTCATTCTGTGGGTTGTCCTTTTATTTTCTCACTGATGTTCTTTGAAGCACAAGTTTTTAATTTTGATGAACTGTAATTTACCTGTTTTTTTCTTTTATTGCTAATGCTGTTGATGTCATATCGAAGAATCCTTTGACAAATCTGAGGCCATGAAGATTTGCCACTATGTTTTCTTCTAAGAATTTTGTATTTTTAGCTATTACATTTGGATATTTAATCCATTTTGAACTCATTTTTGCATTTAGTGTGAGGTAAGGGTTCAACTTCATTCCTTTGCATGTGGCTATCTAGTTGTCCCAGCATCATTTGTTGAAATGACTATTCTTTCCCCTTTGAGTGGTCACAGCATCTTTGTTAAAAATCACGTGGCTGCACACACACTTTTATTTTTGGACTCTAATTCTATTCCATTGATCTATGTGTCTGTCCTTATGCTAGTACCACACTGACGTGATTACTGTTGCTTTATAGTAAGTTTTGAAATAAAGAGATATGAATTCTCCTACTTTGTTCTTCTTTGTCCAGACTGTTTTGCGTATTTTGGGTCCTTTGCAATTCCATAGGATTTTTAGAATCAACTTGTCAGTTTCCACAAAGAAGTCAGCTGGGATTCTGATAGGGATTTTGTTGAATCTATAGTTCCATTTGGGGAGTGTTCTTCCAATCCAGAACATGGGATGTTCTCTGTTTATTTAGATCTTCTTTACTTTCTTTGAATGATATTTTGTAGTTTTCAGGTATAAGCTTTGCACTTCTGTTGTTAGATTTATTACTAAGTATTTTATTCTTTGTGATGCTATTGCATGTGGAATTGCATTCCTGTTAGATGTGTTTTTAAAACAACATTTTAGAGTAAGTTTTTCTCAGGCAAGCTCAAGGCTGATGTGCTCAAGGTCCCAGGTAGGGAAGCAGCAGGTGAGTCCTGGAGGACCATCTCCTCCCACTCCTACCCTAGCAGCTGTCCCAGGTATTGTGGATGGGTCCCTGCTTGGTCTCCTTTCTGTCTACATAAGAAGTGGGGAGAAGAAAGGGGGATGATCAGTGAGGTGAGTCGGTCCTCCCTTGAGGGGCAGGCCAGTGGAAAGAAAGGCCCATACTGTTCCCCCAGAATTCTTCCTTCCTGACAGGAGCAGAGGTCAGGAGAAATAGCCCCCACCCCAGACTTGATCTGGTGTGGACCGTGGTCAGTTACAAATATGAGTGAGAAGGGCCCCTGCCCTGAAGGATCTCCCAGACCTGTGGCAAAGAGACATAAACTCAGCACAGGATGCTGAGGCTGGCCTGGCGACACAGCGCTACGCCCAGGGTGGAGTTCTCCTGAAGTGGGCAGCCGGCAACGTCTGTGAAGGTCCAGGCAGGCTTCATGGAGGAGGAGAAATCTGAGCTGAGTCTTGAGGGAAAGGCAGATTCTCTGGCAGACAGAGGAGGGGAAGACTTTCCAGTGGACAAGGGGGAAAGTGGTCCACAGGCCAGAAAGAGGCCACAGCTCGCCCGTGGACCTCCACCTTGCTACTACTAATTTTAATGGCTCAAAAAATTTTGTAAATTAAAGGTTTGCTTATTTAAACAGAACTTCCCTGGGTTAGTAGTAATTAGGTTTTATTGTCATTATCTTGGAAATTGCCTCACCACGTGTGTGAACACTGGCCTATTTCTAGGTGAGCATATAAATCACTGTCTCGTGGAATTGTTTTTAACTAAGAGGAACTTCAGGGGTTTTCAGGTTCCAGTGGTGTGCTCTAATGTAACAACCAGCTCTTCTTGGCGAGGGGTGGGGGACCGGGTTTGTAGCACTCTCTGCTTTCCATGGTGTAAATACTCCCACCATGGCTGATTTTGAGCTCCCAATGTGATGTCGCTAACGTGGAATTGAGGAGAGATGCACAGTCAGCTCTTGCCAGCCAGTGTAAGCCGCTCCAGCACCCTGCTGCTTGCAGCCCACTTAGTGTATGTTCTGAAAAGGAAAATGCAATCTCATGATTCTTTCTGGGGGGAAACTGGTTTTAGCCATACAGACATTAGCTAATTTCACCCCTGAGTGCTTGTTCATGGTTGTGTCGATAGAGCCCTGGGAGAGAAGGATGCACGGATATTACTCAGAGAGGGGACTACTTGTGGCTCATCTTTGCGGAGCATGAGGTCGGCAGTGGATGAAGCAAAGGGGTTTCTGGGTGGGCTACTGATAGAGTTTGGATGTGTTGTCCCCGCTAGAACTCACGTGGAAATCTGATCCCCAATGTGGCAGTGCTGGAAGCTGTTTGAGTCATGGGGGCAGGTCCCTCATGAATGGATTAATGCTCTCCCTGGGGGAGGGAGGATTAATGAGTGAGTTCTCCATCAGTTAGTTCCCGTGAGAGCTGGTTGTTTAAAAGACCCTGGCACCTCCTCTCTCTCTCTCTCTCTCTTGCTTCCTCTCGCCATGTGATCTGCTTGTACCCACTGGCTGCCTGCCACTTTCCACCATGAGTAGAAGCAGCCTGAGGCCCATGCCAGATGCAGCTGTCCCAGAGTCATAAGCCAAATAAACCACTGTTCGTTATAAATTACCCAGTCTCAGGTATTTCTTTATAGCAACACAAACAGACTAATACAGCTACAGAAAAGGCAAGAGGAGGACGTGGAAAGAGCAAAGATATTCTAATCCCATAGGAAATGCCACCTGGCAGGGACATTCCCAGATGTGACCCCAGCTCCATCTAAGCATGGAACACTCAGGAGTGCACAGAGGGAGCTCCCACTTCCCTCCAAAAGGGGAGCCAGGTATCTGGAGAGCAGCCAAGGGTTTGAATGCTGTCCCCTCCAAATTCATGTGAAACTTAATCTCCAGTGTGGCAGGGTTGAGAAGTGGGGCCTTTAGGAGGTGATCAGGTCATGAGGGTTCTGCTCTATGAATGATTAATCCATTCATGGATTAATGGGTTAATGAATTAATGGGTTATCATAGGAGTGGGTCTGGTGGCTTTATAAGAAGAGGAAGAGAGACCTGAGAGAGCACATTCAGCCCCTCACCTTTATACCCTGTGCCACCTTGAGACTCTGCAGAGTCCCCACCAGCAAGAAGGCTTCCACCAGATGTGCCCCCTGACCCCAGTTTGGGATATTCTTTTATAAGCAACACAAAACAGACTAAGACAACCAGGTTCTGGGTCCAGGCATTGCCCCAAGGCAGACCTCTCTGCTTCTGACCCTGGTCCTGGCCAACAGTGCCCTGCAGATGGGGTCTCTGCACAACAGCAGCAGCACAGCCTGGTGGGAGCCTGCGTTAGAGCTGACATGCAGATAGTGCCCATTCTGGCTGTCGTTCCTCAGGCCTGGGCACGGAGGCTCAGGAGTGACCCTGTCAGTACCTCGGCAGCGTTTACAAGGGCTCCAGACAGCCCTTGCCTCTGTCCTTGCTGTGTGCCAGCCACTTGGGACTCTGAGTGGGGTGTTAGGTCCAGAGGGCCATGGAGCCTCAGGCTGGGGCACAAGCCTCTGGATGGCAGGGGGCCCCCAGGGAGGAGGGGCCACGCTATGCCACGCCTTGGCAGTTTCCTTGGGGGCTCAGAGGGCAGCCCCTGCCCTGTCACTTTGGCCAGCAGCGCCTTCTTTCTTGGGCCCCTGTAACTTCACCATCAGTTCCTCAGTTCAGTCTGAACATTGTCTCTCCTTCCTGATTCACCCCCTTCTTCTCCATCCCTCCCGCCACCCTGGAGGCCAGGCCTTGCCCCTCAGCCAGGGTGATCATGACAGCGCCGCAGCCTGCACCCTGGCCCACGCTCCTGCCCCACTGGCCGTGCTCGGCCTGCTTCTTCCCTGTCCCTCCACTTCTGCCTCCATGGTCTTCGGCCTAGGCCGTTATCCTCAGGTGCAGCCAGAACCCAGCCTGTGTTTAAAAGAAAAAAGGCGAGAAATGCTCGTGCACTGTCTCCGGGGCCGAGCCCACGTGCCCCCCACAGGAGGAGGACATGGAAGCCCCAAGGCCTCAGTAGTGATGGGGATCCCGCCCGCCAGGCGGTGCTAGGGCACAGTGGCCCTGATCAACACACTAGCAGGGCCACCCTCCTGCTCGCCTGCCGGCTGTGAGCGCCTGTCCCATTGCCCACCGCCCCTCCCCGGGAAACCCACCCTCACCAGTGCTGGGTGTGGAGGGCCAAGGCTGAGAAGAGACGGCCACCGAACAGGCACGTGTTGAGGGTCAGTGGCTTCGTGTTCCTCCCCGAGGCAGCCGTGGCCTAGCACGTGTCAGCCTGGGCCTCCTCACCTTCTGGTGACCCCTCCAAGGGGACCACGGGGTACAGTCGACCTTAGGCATTGCTCTCTGGAGCAGCCACCTATGGTTTTTAATTTTTAAAAAGTTACAACTGTTTTCAAATGTCTGTACAAAAATACCCATATCGATGGGTTCGAGCTCCTCAGGACCTGCGGTGACCATGGCTTGCAGGGGTCGCAGCTCCCCCAAGTCTGCCTTCCACGGGGAGGGACGGGGGTGGATGCACATGTCGCATTGCTCCCGGGACTGAGGCAGGAAGAGCAAAGGTTAGGGAAAACCAGACAGCATTTTCTCTACCAGCTGTGTTGTTGGCCAAGCACGGCTATTTATAACCACAGAGGAGCATCTGTAAATCAAGGCCCTTCCCCCAGCAGTGCAGCTACTGAGGACTCTGAAATGATCTCATGGTACCCCCTCTGTTAATCCAGCTGAGGGAAAACAGGCCTGTCACCTTCAAAGACCAGCTCCTCTGCCGAGGCTTGCTCAGACCCTCACAAACCCTTGTTCCTGTGGCTGCGAGGTTTACAGGCAGCCTTGGGGACAGTCCGTGCAGAAGTGTCAGTTGCCTTTTCCTGCAGGAAGCAGCTCAGCTTGGGGGCAGCATGCTCATGCCTGGTGGTGGGATCTGCGTGCCACCTGGAGCACGCTTCAAGTCCTCACTTCTCGTCCATTCCGCACACAGAAGCTGTCAGCTGCTGGATCGAGCTGCACCCGCCAATCAGGCTAAGCTGCCTCCAAAGGCGAAGACGGATCAGCACACATGAAAACTTGGCTTTAAAAAGGTGATGTGGGCTCAGCCATGGAGTTCACAATCCTGCAGGACTGCACTCAGGAGCCAGTCCGGGCAGCGCCACGCAGGCTCAGCACGGGGAGCAGGGAGGAGCCGGGCCCCTCCTGCGTGTGAGAACGTGGGCCAGGCTCAACCGGAAGGTCACTGTGCTGAGGGCTCACCCCTCCCCAGTCGGGGACTGGCCTCCGTCGTTCCCATTCTCTGGGCTTCCTTGCTTGCTGTCCATCCTGGACAGACCCTCTGGCCTTCCCTGCATCTGTGGGGACGCCCCCCGCTGCAGAGCTGAGGTCGGCTCTCCGTTGAGACCCGCAGAGCCCTGGTGCCGCAGCCCCCTGGCTTGAGGGCCCTCCATGTGCAGCAGCTCCCAGCCCAGCTCGGCGTTGAATGAGCCCATTATTCCCAGCCCTGGGCCGACGGCTCTTCAGGCTGGCGGAGCTCAGAGCTGTCCGCCTGCCAGATCCAGTTGTTTGACTTCATGTTTCAAGGCCAAGTCCTTTCAGGAAAGTTCTTTCCACCCTGCCCCCCCTTAGAAAAATAGATGTGCGATTGACTGGCTTTGCAGGTTTTTAATCCACAGTTCTTTCCAAAGAATAGTGTGAACAGCTCATCCGTCAGCCACATGACACTGCCTCTCGCTGTCTCTCCCTCTCTCTCTCCTTCTTTCTGTCTCCTTGACTGTCTCTGTCTCTGTCCCTCTCTCCTTTCACAGGCACACGAAATGGAAGTGGGAGAATGTGAGCATTTCGGGGTGGGGGCAGGATGGGCACTGGCTCTGGCTGAGGCCCACATGGGAAAGCACCCCTCTACCAGGGAGTGGCTCCCACGTGTCCATGGGGTGGTGCTGGAACCTTCCACCCAGCTCTGCTGCTGCTGGATGTCCCTGTCAATACCTCTCTATGCCTGTGATGTTTTGAAAGACTGGCTCAACGGATAACCCATTTGTGTATTTGTATGCCCACCTGGTCCCCACAGTTGGAGGGTGGCACCTCTGGACTTGGCCTTGTGTCTCCTGCAGGTGAGGGATGAAGGGCAGTCAGGGGAGCCTTTCTCGTGCTCCGAAGGCACCATCAGAGCCAAGAGAACTTTCCGTGACCTAGAACTCTGAGTTGAGGTCTGATGTGGGCATTGGGGATGGGGAGCGCCTCCAGGCCGCCCTGAGACAGCCACTCTGTGACCCTATCAGGGGACTTGGTTTTCCTGCCAGGCAGTCCCACAGCCCCTACCCAGCACCTGCAACTTGTCACTCCTAAGCCAGGAGCCCCAGGAGGGGGGCAGATGGCGTCTGTCCTGTCTGCCCAGTCCCCTCACCCACCCCACAGGGAGGCTCAGCCAAGGCCCCGCATGAGGAGACACAGTGGGTGAGAGGCCCAGCACTGCCACTCACCTGCTCTGTGACCCCAGGGACGTTACGGCCCCTTCCTGAGGCTGCACTCTTGTCCACAGAACAAAGACCAGATTTTAATAGTGCACACATGGAGGAGCAGAATGGGCTGGTAGCACTGTGCCCTGGAACCTAAGGGAGGGGACTGTGGTTGTTAGTAAACACGGTCGCCAGCCTTCTTTGCAGGAAACCGGATCCTGGTTCCAGATAGAAAAGGTCCTGCCTGTCCTGAGGCCTAAGGTCATCATCCTTTTGTGAAGTTTCCTTCAGACCCAAGCGTGAGGAATTCCTGTTTCCGCAGCAGTCTGTGTGGAGGACATAGCCGCCCTCCTAAGGGGTGTGGGGTTTGCAGGAAATAAGCCAAGGGCAGAGCATGGTGGGTGGGTAGGTGCTGTTTCGGGGCCCAGGCTTGTTAATTAAAGGGCAGCGGGGCCGGGAGGGAAGGCTCCCCATACCTGACCGCTGGCGTGCGCTGTGTGGCCAGCATGTGTGTCCTGAGTGTCTGGTGGGGGCAGGGGGTTACAGGGGGAAAAGACAAAACCCACCCAGCACGGGGGTGGGGGGTGCTCCTTAAGGTGGAGCAGAGCCGGGGCAGTGGGGGGCTCATCCACAGGGCAGGCCCGGGGCTGGGGGCAGAGTCCTTTCCCCCGCAGTGGAAGGGACGGGGAGGGCAGGGCCCCCGAGGACTCCCACCCCCGGCCTGTCCCTCCCACCCCTGCTGCCCCAGGTTCCTCCAGAAGCCCCAGGTTCCTCCAGAAGCCCCAGGTTCCAAGCAGCACCGTAGGAGAATGTCAGGTTTAGGACTGAGCTGGTTCGGACAGTGAGGTCCAGAGGGGAGAAGAGACTTGCCCAGGGTGTGCAGCAGGCTGCTGCCACCGCTGGGTCCTTCGTCGCATGCTCGCTGCCTGCTGTGGTTACACTTGCTCTCCGTCTCTAGTTTCTTTAGGTGGGAGCTTAGATGATTCACCTGAGACCATTCCTCTCTCTAACAAGCCGCCAGTGCTGCGCCTTTCCCTTGTGGTGCTGCTTTAGCTGCATCGCACGCTTTAGACACCTGGCCAGAGCATGTGTCCCGTGCCCCGCAGGCGGCCCCAGTCAGCAGCCGGTCCGAGGAAGAGTGTGCCCATCTTCTCTCTGACTGTGGGCCTCCAAAAATGGAGCTAACAACACTTTCCAGTTCACTTCCTAGGGTTCCGAGGAGCAGATTAGACATTGCCTGCTGGAGAACTTTGGAGACAATTTAAGATACCAGCAGGTATCTTTCCTCCCTCCTGCCCACCTCCTAACACACCCTGGGCCAGTTAATGCAAAAAATAAGTGAGCAGAACCCATCAGGAAATCAAATCTCAGGATGGGGGACACTGAGGGAGACGAGCCCTACAGTGTAAAGCCTCAGCGCCAGCACAGCATGTTTCTGGCACACAACTAGACCAGGGAGGGGTGGCTGCCTGCACGTCACCCAGGAAGAAACATGTGGCAGATGGCACCTGAGGCCTGCTTCCCCTGGACCTTGGGCCCTCTCAGCACACTGGAAAGGGAGGTCCCATTACCCACGATCACCCAGCCCCAGCATGGCCCATTGGTTCTCGAATCTTGGCACACTTGAGCCCTGGAAACACGCTGAACCTGTGGCTCAAGGTTGAGCCTTCCTGGTGAGACCCAAGGGTCACTGGTGGGGAATCAGGACTTAGACGACTAAAGGGAAAATGAGTCACTGGGGCGTCCTGAAACTTGGGAAAAACCCTGGCCCCAGAATTCTGAACCTATATTGCTGCCACCTGCCAGGTTCCACCTTCCGGACCTCAGTTTCCCCCTCTCAGCACCCTCCTGAGGATCACTGAGCCCTGACAATGTCATCTCCACCCACAGTGGGTGGCTAGGTGGGTGGGAGCTGCTGGAGCTGCTTCTGGGCCTTTCTGGAGGCTGCAGAGAGGCTATTTGGGCCGGTTTATGGTTTCCCAGTAAACAGTGGGACAGGCCAGGCTCTGAGGAAACCAGGGCGGTGTTGGGTAAATGTTCTGGAGGAGCAGCTCTGCTCCCTGGCCTGGGATGAAACGGGAGAAAACAAGATTCCATCTAGGAATCGTCCAGGGCACGGTGTCCTGCCAGGAGCCAGGGCAGCTTGGATGGGGTCCCTGCCGGCACAGTCGGCCCAGTGTGGGGCACACTGCCCTAGCAGTCTGGTGTCCCTGGGGGCCGAAATGAATGGCCCCTCACTGGGCTGCTTCGACGATTTATGAGGTGACAGTATCTGGACTGTGATTAATGAGGTGGCCTCAGTCAGCTTTTCGGGGAGCCTGGGGTGGGAGGTGCTAAGTAAATACAGGGGGAGGGTGCTGGCCACTGCTCTCCACTGGTTCACTCTGTGTTTCTGTTTCTGTGCCTCAGTTTCCCCATCTGTATAGAAGAACAGATGACTGCCCACAGCCCCCCTTCCCCTGGCTCCCGTATTATAAGTACAGGCAGGAGAGAGACCTGGGAAGGAAACTGAGGGATCCCCTTTCTGCTCAGGCCCTGCTGCCCTGTGGGTGGCAGACAGACAGCCCAGAGCTAGGCTCAGCCCTCAGGAAGGACACGGATTCTGTGGGTACAGCCTCCGTGAACATCTGCCCTCCCTGGCCTCGGTTTCCTCATCTGAGACCTGAGGGGTTGCCCCCTAAAGATGCTCCAGTTCTTGGTTTTGGGGGCTCATTTTTCTCTCTCTCTGGTTGTTTCTGGCATTGGAGTGACACCAGGATCCGTATCTCCAGCCCTTCCTTTCACCCCCACATGCTGGCTCCATGACTTGAAGCAAATCCCATTACTCCCGTGTCCTCCTCTTTGGGGCTGTGATATGAAGTCTTCACCAGGAGGTCCCGAGCGAGATACCACCGTGGACATGCTGGGCGGACCCCTGGGCTTTCTATCCAGAAGGTGGTGGGGCTTGGGACCAATGTGACGCCTGTCGGTGGCCAGTGGCTGGCCAGAGGGGCCGGCTGAGGACCAGCTCTGGGCGGTCTCCAGGAGGTGTGCATTTGAGGTTGGCAGTTCCACAGGCCCCAGGGGTTACCTCGGCTGAGCTGGGCTGGCCTCTCTCTCTAATTAACTGATATGGTCTGCAGAGCAGGTGGCATTTGCCATACCCAGCCAGGTATTCGGCCCCAGGGCCAGGACTGGCCTGGACTGTCCCTCCCACAACTGTTGTGGCCCAGGAGGGGCTGCCGTGCCCCTTGTGTCTAGCTGGGCTGGAGAATAACCTTGACTTCTTGGCCTTGTCAGTACCTCCTGTGCAGCAGTGGCAAGAAAAACTAGAAACGTAGCTATTCTTAGGTGCATTCCTGAGACAGCACTCACGGCAGCCCCCAAGGGAGCTGGGAGAAGTTCTGCACGTCCCCACCGCACTCAGACAATGGCTTATTCCCCACGGTTTCCTGCCACTCCCTGCCGTCGCCACGGGCATGCACGTGTGTGACTCTTGCCTTCTTCCCCACACCCGGACCCTTGTTCCCAGCTGCATGGTATTTTACGGAACAGCTGTAGCAGCCTGGCCTTAATTACTCCCTGTGGCTGAAGATCGGGATTTTTTTTCTATTGTGACTTGTCTTGAATGTCTCTATAATTTGTATAGCTTTTTCCCTTCGATTCTGCAGACTTCTTTTACATTTTATTTTTAATCAACAAATAATAATTGTATCAGCAAACTTTTCTTGAAAACTCCCCCATGCCAGACTGTGTATGAGGGCTCTTTACAGTTGTCTTTAGGGAAGGTTTCTGAGAACGGGTTGAAGAACACATTCTTTCTGAGGATGTTCCCGTCAGCAGTCAGGTCACCTCCCCACATGCGGCAGCCGCTGCTCTGGGAGGGAGGGCCCGGGGGCTCGGGGCCGGGGCGGATGTGCGATCACGCAGAGGGCCTCGAGGTGATGCGCCTCATTCGGGGAGTCACTCGATCGATTGGGTGGGGTCTGGACCCAGGCGCAGAGTCGGGATTGTGCACGGGACACTACAGCCAGGCCGTGTGCCCCGGGGCTGTTGCTGCCGCCCTTTGTGCAGGAGGAGCTCCCACTTGAGCTCAGTGGCGGGCGGGCAACAGCCACGCGGCTCCTGGGTTGGAAGCTGACATCAGGAGGGGTTGCAAGCAGCTGGGTGCGGTTCCTTCTGTTGCATCAGTGCTGGAGCCTCCTGATCGTGGTTAGTGAGTGACAGATGACTACCTCGGGACCCTCACAGTGGAGCACATGACGCTCAGAGGCGGCATTAAAACGTCTCATTCACCATCTCGTTCGCCACTGCCTCTTTTGGCTGGAGCGAGTCTTCCCCATGAAGGTCCTCCACCAGCCTTGGGAGCAACTTCTGGAGCCTGGGGGACCACAGGGAACAAGGAGAGGAGAGCAGGGACTGTGCCACCTACCCTGGAGGCATCCTCGGAGCCGGATGCGTGGCGTGTGAGCTGAATGATGAAGTCCCGCAAGGGGCTCTGACACCCCAGTGGCTTCAGGACCTCTGCCAGCTTGCCTTGCTGTACCAGCGGGCCCCCTGCAGCTGCCCCAGGCCTGAGGCTGCCTCCGTCCCCTGTCGGCCCCTCCACACGACACACGGGCGAGACAAGCGGGAGAGCCCGGACATCAGCTAGAGCAGCCCCTGGGTTTGTGAGTGGGGACTGAAGCATGAAAGATGGACGCCTCTGAACAAGAGGTGGCCACGTGGCTGAGGGAGAAGTGGGAACAACCAAGCGACCGGCAGTGCCAGGTGTTGGGACATCCTGAGCCAGTGTGGACCCAGAGGCCGACCGTCCCCTTTGGAGCCACATAACAGGCACCTGAGAGTTTGCACGCATAGAAGATGGCCAGGGGTCTGCTCGCTTGGCAAGAATGGCTTTTGAGCTTCTGCAGAGCCCATGCTGGAGCCTCTGCTGCCACATAAAGCCACGTATGTCCCTTGCATCCTGGTGTGTGCTGCTGGGAAGCTTGTCCTCCTGAATGATCATTCGTTTCTGTGTAACCTACAGAGTTTCCCTCTTTGCTTTATTTGCTGGGGAACTCAAAGAGCATTTTTTTGCTCAAATTCTCAGGCCTCTGGTGCAGATATTTTCCCTTTCCTCACTGTGGTTTCTGGGCCACCTCTCTAACTTCCTCTGGATCCATCCTAGCATAAATATCACCATGTGCCGCCTTAGGCTACCTGGGACACAGGCTTTAATTGAGGCTCAACTTGCATACAGCAAAGTGCACGAATCTGAAGTGTACGGCTGATGAGTACCCCTTTACAACCACCCGCAATGGAGCATTTCCAGCACCAGAGGGCCCCCTGGGCCCCTTCCCAGTCAGCGTCCTCCTCCAACGAGCCACCCTGTGACCTCGTCCTCCTCAGTTTTCCCTGATCTTAACCTGTGGTGAGTGGGCTTCTGCACGTGCACTGCTCCTGTGCATTCAGCCCTTTCGTTTGTTTCTTCCCTCCACGTTGAGCTGTGTAGCAGGAGTCCCTTCTGTCACTGATGGGTGGTGTTTCCTTAGATGACCGGACCATGATCTGTTTATCCATTCTACTGCCGATGGACACTGGGGTTGTTTCCAGGTTGGGGTCCTGATGAACAGAGCTGATAGGAATATTCTTGTCTATGTCTCTTGGTGGACACAAGCCTCATTTCTCTTGGTCATGTATGTGACCCAGAACTGGAACTGCTGGGTCCCACGGTGTTCATGCACTTAACTGTAGGAGATATTTGCCAGACATTTTTCCAGAATGCGTGCCGCACCATTTTGCATTTGGCCAGCATGTGTGGGAGTTCCTGTCGCCCCACATCCTCGCCAGCATTGGGCACAGCCAGCCTATCCCCCCACTGTGTGGTTCGTGACACGGAGCCACACTGTGCTCTTGCTGTGCACCTCAGCAGCACTCCTGGTGCTGAGCGCCTGTCCGTGTGCTCAGTGGCCATTTGGACCCCTCCTCTGTGAAGTGCCTGTTCTAATCCTTTCCAAGTGGGACACGTGCAAAGAAGTAGGAGCTCGTAGATCAGAAGTCCCGTGTGAATCCCTGGAAAGCCATGGAGCGAATGGAGCTGCATCTCCAGCCCAGGCCTCACGTGGAGTGAGAGCGCCCCGGGAGGGGCTGCCTGCTCACTGGCATGGGGGCACCGCGGAGCGCGGGGGCCTGTCGTGAGATCTGCCTAAGCAAACAGACCAGGACAGAAGTTCCAGGGTAAACCCTGTTCTGCCACTTGGAGCTCTGGGGAAGTCCCTGACCCATCCTTGAGCTTAGTTTCTTTACTTTTCAAGGGGGAGCATTGGTGCCACTTCCCAGGATAGCAAGTCCCCATGAGCCTTCACTGCCACCTCCCAGCACAATCCCCTGGCCCAGCCACCCAGGTCTGCGAGAGGCAGTGGAGATGACACTAGGCCCTCAAAGAGTGGCACTGAGTGACCAACTCCCACTGCCCCCAGGACTGGCAAGGGGAACGCTGAGATCAGAGAGGGGACTGGCACCACTCTCTGTGCCCTCGCTTCTCCTGGGCCGCCTCATGAGAACCGGGAGCTCAGGTGTGCAAGGCCAGGGTTGGCTGAGCTAGACTCGGGGCCTCCCTGCCCCGTGTGTTCTGGTTTGAAGAGGAGAGGCGATGGGTGGTGTTTCTGGGGGGGCCCTGCCCTGTGCCCCTGGGTGGGGGCCATGCAGACTTCTCCGGAGATTTGGCCGTTGGCGTGCATAGTGCGAGGGGCTGGGCCAGCTCTTTTTAATCTAAACACACACCAGGTGCTCAACATGTTTTTATAAAAATATTATGAACAGCTGTCACAGGCTCCTCTCCTTGGAGGCCAGATGCCCAGTCCCCAGCAGCCCCCTCCCTGTGCCAAAGTGAGCCTTTCAGGTGAGCCCCTGCCTGCTGCTTACTAGCCCAGCCCCTGCTCCTGGTGGGGTCTGGGCCGGGCTGCAAGTGCCTCCAAGCCCAGGGTGGAGAGGCAGACAGACCTCCCAGCTGTGTGACTGTGTGACTGGCTGTGTGACTCTGGGCAGGCCACTGACCCTCTCTGAGCCTATCAGCTATAAGGTGGGGGTGGTAGCACTTACCTCGCTGGGCTGCTGTGAACACCAAAGGAGCTGAAGTATGGAAGGCCCTCACTGGGTCCCCGAGGGAGAGCTCTCCTTGACCGTCACATTACAAATAACATTATCAAGAAAGTCCCCTCGGCCTGGAGAAGTGGGCCCAAGGGCAGGCTTAGGGGACACAGGCTGGGTCAGCATCCCCCAGGGGCTGCCCCTTTCTCTCAGAGGAGTCCAGCATGGCCCCTTGCCACCTGTCCCCTGGCACAGCTACAGGGTCATCTCTGTAGGGTCTGGGCCGCCCGGGCTTGCTTAGCAACTGCAGAGCAGGAGCACGGCACCCCATCCCTGGTGGCCCGGCTGGCGCACAGCCTCAGGACTCTATCAGGAGCCCTTGGGAAAGCCCGCCTGAGATGTTTGGGACTCAGAACTGTCCCGCCATCTCCACAGGTGGTGCCTGCTCTCCTGATGGTGACCCAACAGGACTTTCCCATGAGGGGCTGTGAGCCTTCCCTCGCTCCGGCCAGAGCCAACTGTGAAGACTCAGCCAGGAGCAGGTCCACTCATCCATCCACCCTGCAGGGTGCCTGCTGCCCATCCATCCGCCTGGACTGTCCCTCCACCCCGGTGCCAGCTGCGTCATCTCCTTGAATCTTTACCGCAGCCCTGGGAGGGGCTCTTTCCAGCTCCACTTTATGGATGAGAGAAGGGCGGCTCTGCGGCTATTTGCCCAAGGCCACTCAGAGGTCAGGGCCAGCCTGGTCCAAACCCGTGGCTGCATGGCCTGGAGCCCAGCTGCCCGGAGCCTGCAGGTGGAATAGCGGGCGGGCCCCACACGCTCTGCCCTGCAGCCCCGGCCCTCGCAGCCTCCTCTTCCCGGTCCCTGGCCCTGCTGCGGGAGGCTCGAGCCCTTGTGTGATGGTAATTAGGGTAGCCTGATCTCAAGGTCAGGACCGAAATGCTTTTTGGAAACAAAAATGGGGGAGAAGAGAAAGCACCTTGCTGTTTGCACACCTGTGGGAGTCTTGGTGGCGTGTGGTGGCTGACTGCTCGGGGCCTGACTAGGGGTGCCCCAGGAGGGCCCAGGAGCTGCGTCTGCTCTGAGGCCCTGAGGGGAACATCAAGCTTGGTGGACGGAGCCGCCTGCTCTGGGGGTGCTGTTCCCGAAACCATCAGCCCCCATTCTGGAAGGTTCTAACTCGATGCCCTGGGCCTGTGTCCCAGAAGCCGCACAGGTGTCCATTCATTCGTCATGCATTTGTCCTGGGGGTAGGACAGGTCCTGGGACCACAGGGGCGGGTCGCTGTGGGTTGGAACTTGCAGAGGAGTGGCTGTGAGAGGATGTTCCCAACAGAGCAAAGGCCTCAAGTGAGGCTTGGACAGTTGGGGAAGGTCAGTGTTGGGGAGCTGGGGGCAGCGGAGGGGAGCATGGGGGTAGCTGGCGGGGCCAGCTCTGGGGCAGCCTCGTTGGGCTTGTTGGTCGTGGGGACCCTCAGGGGTGGTGGTGCCTGCTCAGACCTCCCGGACCCCTCACCACTGTTTTGGTGCCACCCCGGCTTCCACCACCTTTGCTTGCACTGCCAGGAGCTCCTGCTCTGCCGGTGGCGCCTGCAGGGAGCTGCAGGCAGCGGGCGGGGCAGGGACCACCCTCAGGCTTCAGCTGCACGGGCCCGCAGGTTGGGCCGCAGGCAGGGCTGGCCCAGGCTGGGTGGGGCCGGGGTGGGTGGGCGGCATTTCCACGCTTCTCAGGCCGGATGTGAGGGGAGAGGGCAGCTCACCGTTGAGCAGGTCTCCTGAAGGAAACCCTCTGTGGCCTGGGGTCTCAGGCAGTGGGGTCTCCCCTGAGGAGCACGTGTGGCCCCTCGTGTGGGAGCCTAGGCTCTAGGGAGGACCTGGAGAGTGAGGCCAGGCCAGGGAACGAATCAATTATAGGAGAGCGATGGGGCCTCTGATGGGGTCCACACAGGTGCCACGGAGTGCAGCGTGGGCACCTGAGGAGGCAAGGGCCAGGGGAGGAAGACTTCGGGGAAGACTATCTGGAGGAGGTGACTGGCTCCTGGGGAATGAGTCCCAGACAGGCAAAGCTTCCGGGCAGGGCAGCAAATTCAGATGCCTGCGGGGCAGGCGGGAGATGTACTGGAGTGAAACGTGCCTGGTGTAAGAACAGGGAGACAGTAGAGAATGGTGGCAAGTGTAGCAAACGAAGCCACTCGCTCCGTCACATCAGCCTGTTGTTGCCTGTGGAATGCCAGCCCGTTGTTACTGACTCTTGCTGATTTTCAAAAGAAGCCAGACTTCCAGCTATTTGTGAAAAGCTCTTTGTGGGCCTGACTAGCCATGTCCAGAGGCCTTACTGTGTGTGCGAATTGGGTAAAAGCCTGAGGAAGACAGGTGGTGGCACCTGCCACATGCTCCAGCCTGGACCTGGGGGCTCAAGGGACCCGATCTGTTGGTGTGAGATAGGCTCTGGAGACCACCGACACACTGCCCGGTCACCGTCAGTGTGTTCCACCTGTTCTCAGCCCCCACAGTGCCTGCACTCAAGGGGGCAGCAAGAACCACCCAGGAAGCAGCTGGCACCATGGGGTCAGTTCTGGTTGACAAGTTGCCACCTGGCTGAACCAAGTTGTAAATAGGCCCTGTTTCCTCCCTGTGGACAGGGACAGTGGGTGCCAGGGCCCACTGCAAAATCCCTCCCCCTCTGGGCTCAAGCCCTACCCAGTCCCCCACTGCCCTGTGCCTCGCTGGCCACGCTCTTGTTCAGGCCTAGGTTTGAGATGCCACTCAGCACCCACTCTTGCTGCAGCCCGGTGCTCTGTGAGTGGCATCTGCGGCTCACCCTGCCTGCTGGCCGGTGGCAGCTTGGGGTTGGGGACAGCAGGCAGGTCTGACTTCCAGGAGTCTGTGGCTCCTGGGGATGCATGAGACTGTGGGTAAGTCCCTTCCCCTGCCTCGGTTTACCCACCAGGGCTCCAAGCCCCTGGGACTGGTCCAAGTCCACCTCCCGCCTGAAAGAAAGGGGAGTTCAGTGAGCCCTGCCCTCCCCTCACCCCAGCTCTTCACCAAATCCAGATAGGGGTCAGACCACCAGGAGATGGCAGGGCCGGGAGAACAGGTAACATGACCCCCCCCGGCTGCACCCCAGCTCCCCGCGCCCACACCTGCAGCGCACATGCAGGGAGGGTGTGTCTCTCCATCGAGGTGCAGGATCACCCCACTCCTAGCTTCACTGACATGTTGGACAGGCCTGGACAGGTCGGGGAGGGCGAGGTAGCCAGCCACAGCCCCTGGAGGGGTACCGGGGCCAGGTGGGACAGCGTTGGGGGGTCCCAGCCCCTCACCATTGCCAGGCCATCTTCACACAGCACTGCGGGGGCACACGCTGCCAGGCACCTGCCCTCCCCTCCCCTGTGATGTCTGACTCAGCCCAGGTGGGAGAAGGGTGGGGGTGAGGGGCACAGCCTTCTCCTCTGCACAAGGACGCCATGGGAGGGGTGCTCTTCCCCCCCTGCCCTGCACATTGCAGAGGAGCAGACGGATGGCCTGACCCCAACCCCTGCTGCCTCTCTCGCTGGGCCATCAGGAAAGGGAACTTGGCGGCACGACCCCCTGACCCGGCTGGAGCTCTGGCTCTGAGGGAGGCCCAGCCAATGGAAGCACGTCCCCATTCCCTTTCCTGGCCAGGCAGCGTGGGCCTCAGTGGGGCCCAGGACGAGAACTTGTTCAGGCCTGGGTTTTCATTTAGATAACAGTTTTCTCCCAAGTGATTTTAAAGCAGCCCGAGAAGTCCCTGTCCCTGCAGCTTGTTAGGCAAGGGGAGGGCAAGTCTTGCAGGCTGGCCAGCCTCACAACAGCCCGAGTTCTGGGCTGGTGATGTGGCCTTAAACCCTAGGCCATCCCCAGGTCTCTCCAGACCTGATGAGGAACGGGAGCCAGACCCACATTGCCGTCTGCACACGGCCCCAGCCTGCCAGCATCAACAAGAGGGGCCCTGGGCTGCAGGATCCCCAGTGGAGCTCCGGGCTAGCTTGCAGTGGGCCTCACGCCTGCTGGGCAGGGCTGGGGACAGGTCTGAGGACTGAGTGATCCCTGAGTAAGGACAGGCATCTGAGGCTGAAGCTGATACCCACCGGTACCTGGTTAAGGCACCCAGGCGGGGCCTAGCACTTGAACACATGGGCTTCTGTTTCCGTGTGATCTCCTTGCAGGCAGGGACCAGGTCAGAGTCCCTCTGTGCTCCTCTTGGTCACCAGGCCTGGGTGCAATAGTTGCTCAGGAGGCCTCAGCTGGATGAAGGCTCTGTGGGAAGAAGCACCTACCTCGTTTCTTTGTAAGCAGCAGGATGCAGTGTTTTCCCAGAGGCATCTGGGGGTGTCCATCCAAGTCTGGGCATGCCCTGCCCCAACCCACCTTCAGAACACAGGCCCTGTGTTGGCCCAGGGGCCAGAGGAGTAGGCCTGTTTGAGATCTGTGACCGACTCTGCCCACCCAGCCTCTGCACTGCGAGGTCTCTGACCCTCGAGCCCAGCTCAGGCCAGGGGGTTGCAGGGCAGGCATGTGACGTCCTCACGGTGTGGTTCTGGGCCAGCAGGTGGACAGCAGGAAGCCCCCTGGACACGTGCCTAATGTTTGAGCCATGGTCCGTGGTGGGTGTCCCCTAAATGACCTTCAGAAAAGCATGGACTTGTGGGCGGGTGGAGGCAGATCTCTCAGCAACATTGTCCAGCATTTGCAGAGGCCAAGCTCTGGCCCACACCCTTTTAGAAACAACCGCTCAGGCTCCTGGGGGTCTTGGACTCCTGGGGCACAGAGGGAAAGACGCTCTTTGCCCAGCCTCATCACCTCCGGCCCCATGAATCGACGCCCTGTGTCATTTTCCTCCAACTCCGTCAGCGCAGTCCAGAGTTGGCGTCAGCCTCCTGACACCAGTGCCCAGATCCCTGAATTCACTGGGCAGCCACCTCCAGCACCCAGGCCCTCAGCCACTGCCCTTACAAAGCAGTCAGAACAAGGACATGTGCCCTTGCCAAGGAGCCCAGAGCAGCACTGGTGCCTCAAGAACCCCTCCAGGAGAGGCTGCACCTGTCTCCCCTTAGGTAGTGGAGCTGTAAAGGGGGTGCTGGCCCTGTGTGTGCGCTAGAGAAGGAGTCAGGGAGATAGCCCTTGCTGGGCTCCTGTGCAGGGTGTCTGGCTGTCGTGCCTTCAGCTGGCACAAAGACCATCCCTGTGACGCTGTCCAGGCCATGCGCAGAGCATAGGTCCGCCTGTTTTCTGCCTCTCCCTTAGCCATCGCCTGCGTTGGGCCCACAGGGCGCGAGGGGGAGGAATCACTAATGACAGACTGTGCCCTGCCCAGCTAGGGCCTTTGTTCATTCATGGGGCGACATTTCTGGTGCCTGCTCTGGGCCAGGCCTGTGGCGGGGGGGACCACCGAGGGCAGGGCCACCTGGCCCTCCTGGCAGGTGAAGGACACGGTAGCACAGGCTGCAATGACGTGGGGCAGGGGAGGGGACGGGTGCTGCGTGCTCAGAGAAGAGAGCACCTCACCCTGCAGAGTGGAGCATCGAGTCGGAGCTGGGGCCAAGTGGGTCGGGTCTGGAGGGTGAGGAGGAGTTTGCGGGTGGAGCAGGTTTCAAGGGCATGGCATGGACAGTGGCGTGGGACATCTGAAGAGCAGCAGGCCCTGGTACCGGGTGGCCGTGTGTGGAGGGAGGTCAGCTGCCGGGGCCTGGTCGGGGTGGACTGTCTGCTCTGCTGAGGAACTGGGACATGACGTGGGCAATAGGGAGCCCCGACAGTTTGCACAGGGGAGAGGCGGGAGGGGAGGGCGGGCCTGAGGGAGGACCGCGCCCAGCCCCCCACACGGGGCGCCCTCGACCTCCACTTCCAACCCTGAAGATGGGCAGGAGCGCGCCCTGCGGGTGTGGTGCGAGGTGGGAAGAGGTGCTCCGAGTGCCGCCTCACCCCAAGCAGGTCCCCAGGCTCTAGGCTCAGCTGGAGACACCCAAATGCCGCCTGTGGGAAGCTGAACCCGAGAGGAGAAGGGACCCCAGTGGTCCCTCAGCAGGGCGCCCAGCTAAACCTGCTGCTTTCTCCACCTTCCAGCCGAGACCTGAGGGCCGTGCGCTGCTGGCTTAGTAAGGGAGACATCCTCAGGAGGACGGCAGCAAGAAGGATGGATGGGAGCTGGGCTCTGGCCTTAATGTCCCTGTTTCTGGAAGCTTCCCTGGCCTCTGCAGGTCCCCGTCAATGCCCTCAGACCCCTGGCCCCTTTCTTTCCTTCCCAACACTGGTCACAACTGTGAGTGCAGAATTGGGCTGTGAGGTGGGAAGATGAGAGGGCAGGATGGGGACGAGGTCAACGCCAGTGCCAGCTCGCAGGTCCCCAGGTGCAGGCAAAACTCCAGGTGCCTTTTCAGTCATGCCCACTTCATTCTCAGAGCAGCGCTGAGAGCCAAGTCATGCGCCCACCTTACAGACGAGGAAACTGAGGCTCAGGCAGGTGGACAGACACGGCTCATGGGGTTAGAGCAGGGAGCCCACCCTGTGCGGGGCCTGGGCTGGGCCTGGAGCAGGGGGAAGGGCAGTGCTGTGACTCCCATGGGGAGCCCCCGGCCAAGCCTCTGCTGAGCCCATATGGTCCAGAGAAAGGGGGGCTCCCCCAAGTCACAGTGGGGCAGAGGGTGTTATCAGGGGCCCGCGTGGCCTGGACACGGGGACTCGGGCTCCCTGCCCCATGACTCTGGTCTGTGTGTCTCCCCCACCCCGCCCCATGGTGCGTGCTCTGTCCCTCCCTCCCTGTCCCTCCACACCCGTCTGTCTGGCCTCCTTCCCTCTTGTCTCTCTCCAGCCCTCACCCCCTTCCCGCTTCCCCCGTGTCTCTGCTCACCCTCCCCCACTCCCACCTCCTTCCCTGTTGCTGGGTCTCTCCCTCTTTCTCTGACTCTGGGCTTCTCTTTCCTCCTTTCCTCTGTGTCTGTCTGTCTGTCTGCCCTCCCTCACTCCCCGCCTGTCTCCCTCTGTCTGTGTGTGTCTCTCCCTGCCCCGCTGTGCTTTCAGTGCCCCTCCCTCCTCCGCCTGCTACCCTCCTGGTCACACACATCCTGCTCTGCCCTGGCAGGGCCACTCAAGGCAGGGAGGTCTTGGTCCTTTCTGCTTCATCATCTCTGTTTCTCTCCCCACTGCCTAGGGGCATGTTTTTGCTGGGTTTCTTGGTTCAGCTCCATAGTGTGACATCTTTGGGTCCCCTGGGTCAAAGGGCACTGGCCAGCCACACAGCAAGGTCCTTACCTGCCCAGTCCATTGGACCAAGCATGGCTGCCTGAGGAGCTTTGGGGCAGGCAGGCCTGGAACGAGTCCCCTGACACCTATCCGGCTCCCAGAGAGCAGCAGCCCACAGCAGCATCGTGTAATTAAGACATAAAAGTCCACAATTTCCGCTGCATGTAGGCAAACACCAGCAGGCTGTTAATGCAATCCTTTCTTTAGTGGATTCTTGAATTTAAATGATCTGCAATTACACCTGGTTAGCCATGCATGCCGTCCCATTCGGCTAGGTGCCGTCCGTGTGCTGAGTGGGGTGGCTGGAGTCACATGACAACACATCTGTTACGTGGGATTCTTGTTCCCTCTCAGGGTTGATTTCATTCTACTGGACAGTAACCCTGGCCCAAGGACATTCATCGGAGGTGTCTGAGGAGGGGAGTCCTGGGGGCTGGCTGCCTGGGGACTTGGATATGTTGGGGGGGCGGGTGCTTGCTGGGAGAATTTTTGTTCCACTTTGGGCATCTGCACTGAGCTTGCTTTACTGGGGAGAAGAGGGGAGTCAGGAGGGAACTGATGGGGCAGCAGAGAGCAGGAGCCTGTAGCCTGGCGGGCTGGGGTACCCCCCACATGTCATCAAGCTGGGCTTTGGAACTGCCCTCAGGACTCAGGGACAGCGGAGGGAAACCTAAAAGGTCATATCCAGGGCAAGGCAGGACATGGCCTCGCGCACACAGGCTGAGCAGAGGGAGACCAGGGGCCGGCGGCAGGGAGGCACCATCCCTGGCAGGTGCAGAGGACAGCAGGGGCCAGAGCCAGCGTGCCGGCCACTTCCTGCAGGATGTGCTATCCCTGGCGTGGGGGCTGTTGGGGTTCCAGGCCCCTAGAATCTTGGTCTGAGCCTCCCTGACACTCCTGCTCCAGTGCCTGTGGTGGGACTAAGTATGCCACCCGCTCACCGTCTTCTCTGCATCTCACATACTGATGTGTGTCCATCTGTCTGCCTGTCTGTCCCCCCACCAGCCTGTGTGCCCAGGGGATGTCTCCAGGCCGGCCACTGCTCCATCTCCCTGGCCAGCCCTAGCCCTGGTCCACATATGCCCTGGGAAAGGCTCACTGAGCTCTCTGTAGCGAGAACAGCACTGAACATGCCACCAGCCTGTCCTTTCAGCCTCCAGTGTGTTGCGGAGAAGCTTTAGTTTAGGGACAGGGACACCAGAGCACAGAGGGACTTGCCCAGGTCACATGGCTAGTAAGGGTGGAGTCATGTTTATTCTCATGACACAGATCAGGAAACTGAAAACTGCGGGGAGAGACGGTTTACTGACCTGGCCAGCTTTTCTGGTGCCCTCCCTGACTGTTTCTCAGAGGCCCCTCCCGCCCACCTGCTCGCCCTCCTGCCATGACCTGCAGGGCCAGCACAGTCTCAGAGGTAGAGCTGCCACGAGCGTCCTCTCCTCCCTTGTGTCCTAGAGGTGTGTCCTGCTCCGAGAGAGACCCAAGTAAGGGGGGGCACTTCAGCAGCCACAGGAGCAATCTTGTACCCCCGCCTGCCCCTCATTCTGTACTGGGGGTGTCTGTACAGCCTGGAGCCAGGTGTGGCTGGCAGTGCCCACTGAACAGCAGCCCCAGAGGCCAGAGCCGCCCGCTTCCCCTGTAGCACTGGAGTGCTCGAGCACGGAGTGCCGGGTTCCCAGGAGGAAGAACCTGCTCACAGGAAGAGCTGTCTACGGAGGCCATGGACAGCAGATACACCAGCACCAGGGGTCCCGCCTCTTCTGTAAGGGCCCACACAGCAACCGTTTTGGCTTGCAGGCTGTATTTAGTCTTTGCTGCATGTTCTTTCCTTTTAATGATCCTTTAAAAATATAAAAACTGGCCACAGGCAGGATTTGGCCCATGGGCCGTAGTGTGCCAGCTCCTGGGTTCCACACTAGCCAGTGATGGTAATAGACACCTTGTATTTGTGAGTATCATAGGTGGCTTTTTAATTAAATTGTTGCAGCATAACATATATGGCAATAAGCGCACTAAAAGTGAACGGCGTGATGCATTTTGCATATGAGCATGTGTCCACCCATTACCCCCATCCAGGTCAAGACCTAGAAAGAACATTCCCATCTCCTCTAACCCCACTCCCCCAGGAAGTAGCCACTGTCCTGACCGCTGTCTAGAGGCAGCTTTGCACACTGGAGCTGTGTATAAATGGAGTCATCCAGTGCAGACTCTGCGTCTGGCTTCTGGTGCTCGTCGTTGTCAGTGGGACTCGCCCTGTTGCTGCGGGTGGCGGTAATTCATCCTGGGTGGGAGTGTTGTCAAGTACTCTCGTGTGTGAATCTGCCACATCTCTTCTTCCATCCTGCAGCTGATGGGCCCGTGTGCAGTGTTCACTTTTTTGCTGTCATGACCCTCCAGACCACTGGGCTGAAAACCCTTTGAAAGAAAAAAAGCCCTTGCCCATGACAGTCATTTTAGGGTAAAGCCTTTTGCAGAAACCAAACCCTTTGAAAGGCTTTTAGATGTTATCAGACCAATTTTAACCACTTCCTTCTAGACCAGGGTGGGAGCTTCTGAGGCTACTGGGAGGATGGATTTCCCTGCTTTCCCGGGCCTTGTGGTCAGGCCTTAGGGTGATCCAAGAAGCATGTCCCTCAGCAGTGGGTAGCTTTGCAGAGGGAGGCCCCACCTCCTGCCAAGCTCCAGCGAGGCCTCTCTGGGTGCAAGGCTGTGGGGAGGGGCCTTCCAGTGGCCAGGACTGCCCACATCCCCTGGGATGAGGTCCCACCTCCTCAAATGAGTGTCAAGACTCTGGGATGTCTCCACCAGCCCGCCTGGACCCCTCATGTGATGGGATCTCCTCTCACTCACCGTGTCTACTTGGAGGCCCTGCTCAACTTCAGGACTCAGCGCACAGCCTCTCATCCACAAAGCCCCTAGGCAGGGCCCAGAGGCTTCTGCACTGTCCTGTGGTATCATTCCCCTGGGTCCTCTGCATCCAGCTAGACCTCAGGAGATGTCTGGAGAATGGATGAAGGCCTCAAGGAGGTTCCACCACCTCGAATCGCAGCCAGAGAACAGCTTTTTCAGGAGCCCATGTGCCTTCTCTGCCAGTGGGAGTGGCCTTGGAGTGCACTGACCAGATGGCAGGTGGCATGCACGGACTCCCTAGGCACCCCAGCATTTGGGCGGGCAGGCACTCCGGGTCTCTGTCCCCACTATGCAGACACACTGGGCTCCTCCCACCAGACACTAGGCCAGGCCAGGGGTGCGGGCAAGCCCCAGAGAGTCAGAGCAGGATGCACTTGTGGCCCTGCTCACACGGGTGTGATGCCTCTGCTGGAGGCACAGACAGGGCCGGGGCCAGTTGTCACTCTGCCACAGGCTCCCAACAGGATATGGATTCAAGGAGGTGTCCAGGTAGAGGGAACAGTCAGAAGGGAGGTGGGTTGGGGGTGAAGGGAACAGCAGATGGCCATAGGACAGACTGCCTCACTGAGCATAGAGATTTCCTCAGGGTAATGCCAGGCCTGTGCTAGATGCTGGGAGGCATCTTTGCTGTAGCCACCAGGGTGTGTCTTCAGGGGGTCAATGTGGGGTCAGTGACTAACCCATGGCCCTGCTCTCCAGGCCCGGTGATGAGCACCATCCAGAAGTGAAGGCTGATGGGTACGTGGACAACCTCGCGGAGGCTGTGGACCTGTTGCTGCAGCACGCAGACAAGTGACGGGCCTTCTGGGAGGGCCCCAGCCTCCTTCCAGCCCTGCTTCTCCACCCACCCCAGTTCCCAGACCACCAAGGCCCTGGAAGCCCCGCCCCCTGCCCTCTTCTTGAACCTGCAGGCGAGGGCAGTTCTGGGCCACCTTGCCCCTAGACCTGAGCCAGCCAGCCCCTTCCTCTGCCTCCCCCTCCCCAGTCATGTCCCCCCAGCCTCTGGGCAGAGGTCTGTTCCCTACTGGGTGGCTTGCCCCCTGAATGGGCCCTGACCATGGCTCCCTGGAGTGAAGTTCATGAGGATAGGACAGACCTCCAGAGAATGAAAACTCTCTGGGCCTGGGCTAGAAGGCTGCCTCTGTGAATGTCCCAAATCCCCGAGTTTCTTCACTCTGTATTTGCACCTGGTTCTTGAAATGCAGTAAGCCCCACCTAATCAGATTCAAGCATTTTATCTACTGCCCCTTCATCATGCCCCCATTGCATTTAAGTGATGAGTCTGGAGAAAATGCAGGGGCCTCCCTGCACAGATCATGCAGCCCAAAGCCAAGTCAGCCTCCCTGGGTCTGCCCACTGACCCTTGCCCACCACCCAGTCCACACACCCCACCCAATGTCAAAGTGACCCATTAGCACTGCCCCCACTCCAAACAATGCCAGCCCAATGCTACTTTCCCTGTCCTGTCACTTTTGCAGACAAAGGCTGGGGGGCAGGTTCTGGGGGCACTTTGAAGACTACTGTCCTATGGAGCAAGGATTTTAACCTCTGCTATCAAGGTTGAAAGCACAGAGGGTATACTTTCTGGAGCCATAACTGGATAGACTTGAATGTGTCATGTAATGTGTACAGTAGGAAACTAAAGGTTCAATAAACCCTGCCTTGAACAGTAGCCTCTGACTCAGGCCTTGACTGCCAGGAAGGGCTGTATGTGGGGAGGCCATGAGCAGGGTCCCAGGTACTGTCCTTGGCCCTGCAGTGTGCTTAAACCACTGGACATCAGAGGGGCAAGGGCCCTGAAACACCTCACCTGCTCCAACCCCTTTAACAGATGGAGAAACCGAGGCCTGGGCTGACAGTGAGCTGCCCTTGACCCCCACCCCCACCCCCCGACAAGGCATCATTGGCACTGTGTTCCCTGGCAGAGCAGCCTTGAGGCCTGGTGGTGTGAGTAGCACTTTCCAGACCAAGGGAGCAGTGGCCTTCCCCACAAGACCTCTGGGACCAAATTCACTCATAACACAAGATTCAGGTTTCAAAATCAGACAACTGGATAACTTGATTGCTCTGTTTCTCCCCATATCAATTCAGAAACCACTGATAAATCTTGGGAGACAACTCATAAAAGTAGTCTTGGGTCCTCTGTAATAGGATTTCCATTAAAGGAAGGAAGACCCTGAAACCTGAATCCCCCTGGCCCTGGCACAGTAGCTATGAGCCAGGGGAGGTGGGGAGGCAGACCAGCCACCATTAATTCAGGATTAGGAGGACCTGGTGACTGTATCTTTTCATCAAGATGAAAGGCCACCAGCCAGGCTAGTGTCACTGGCATTCAAGGGAGGGCCCTTTGGGCTATTAGCTGGGAAGTATGCGATGGCTTGCTCCTTGCTGGAGTCCCCGAATTACAGCACATTCAATCAACAAGGGGATGTGCAGGCAGTAGGCCGCAGTCATTAGCAGTTTGGAGGGTGACTGCGGCGGGGACATGCCTGCATGTGCTGCTGGGTTTGCTTTGCGGGTGTTTGGTTTTCCTTTTCCCTTTGGGCATCCCTTGCTTGCTCTCCCTGGCAGGAGTTTGCAGGCAGGGCAGCGCCCCCTCTGGGAGAAGGAGGCTGGTTCTCTCACTGACAAGCTGGGCCTCCTCTTTCAAGCTGCTGCCCAGGAGTGGGGTGCAGAGAGGGACAGCTCATGAGGGTGCAGACCTCTGTTTTGTCTGGGCAGAGAGCATGCCACCCTCTGAGCTGCAGTGGGCTCAGTGAAGAGGATGTTGTCATTCTTCCCATTTTACAGATAAACAAACTGAGGTGCAAGGAGACAAAGTGACTCACCCAGAAGCTGACAGTAAGGGGCAGAGCTGAGACTTGAATCAAGGTCTGACCCCACACCCCATGCCCGTTCTAGGCCTTCTGCAATGCTACCCCCATCCTTGCCCAAAATCCTTCCACAGGGAATGGCCTGGGATGGCCCCAGTGGCTGTGATTTTCCAGCTGAGCCAGTGTACTGTCATCTTCTCTTTAGAGATGAAACATTCTTCTGGGGGTTGAAGGTCCAGCCCTGCCTGTGGGGGATTCATGTAACCTCTGTGCCTCTGTCACCTCATCTGTAAAATGGGAAGATTCATTTCCTTAGAGGCATTTACTGAGCCCTGCTGGGTTACAGGCAGATGGGCTCAGGTCCTTGGGCCAGAGATGGCATAGAGCCACCTGTCCCATGTAGGGCTGGAGTTTAGGGATGGCAGTGGCCTAGGGACCTGTGTTAATGGAACTGCCCCTAAGAAAGACCCTCAAACTCCAGGGCAACAGGCCAGGCTGGCTCCCAGTAGCCTTTTCTGCAGATACCTGGAGTGAGGCAGCAGCCTGGGCTCAGCCACACTTCGCAGCAGAGCATCTGTCAGGAGGAACAGGGTGGATAGGGCAGAGAGGAGAGCAGTGAGGGCAAAGCCACCTCTTTAGGGCCCTTCTTACCCCTGGATCTTTGAACTCTAAGGCCCACACAGTACGCAGCCCTGGGATGAATATGCCATCTCATGAAAACCCAATTCCAATTAGGTTAATCCATCAAGAGACTTTACTGTCTCACATGACTTACAGTCCAGGTCTGGCTGGATCTGGGGTCCCAAGTGATGGCACAGGGACCCTGTCCTTCTCCATCTCAGTCACTCTACAGGTGGCAAGATGGCCCTGCAACCCCAGGCTCCCTTCCTGCTTGCTTGGCAACCCCAGGGCCTGCAGAAAAGGTTCAGGAGGACTCTGGCAAATGGACCCGACCAACACCAGGACAGGGGTACAATGTCAGCCCCACCTGAACTCCCACAAGAGAGAGGCAGGTGTGTGGTACCAGATGAGGATGTGAGCCAGCACTTGTCCACACTCTCATCTCGTGATGTGAGGCTGCAGGAGGTGGAGTCCTCAACAGCAGGTGTGTGCACCATGGGGCCCAGGTGACTTCAGTTCTCTCCTTCTCCAGTTCAGGTTCAATGTAGGTCCCTCCAAAGGCTCAGAGAAGCCAAGCCCAGACCTGGTCCCACTGTCCTGGGCCCTCCCTGCTGGGTAGTTCCTGCCCCCTTCAGGGAAGCCCGTGGGCAGCTGGCAGGTGGAAAGGCTCTTGTGTGTTCACCTTAGAGCAGAAGTGGGGGACACAAGGTGGGACCAACACATGTGGCATGCCTGTGGGGTGCTCATGGGTCCACCTCCCATCCTAGTGTGACTATCAATAGCTCCAGCTCTCTGTCTCAGAAGTGTCCTGGTTTAGATGATAAGTAGTGTTGGGCATTTTGTATTACCTCTTAAGTTTTGATTTCTTTTAGATTATAAAAGCAATATGTATTATTGTAGGAAATTTGAGAGAAGTATAAAAAGAAACTGAAAGTCACCCAGAGTCTGCCTAGTGTCATTATCTGGGGACATTCCCCTTTGGTCTTTCTATGCACACTCATGATTGTGCTGTTTGTCCAGGGTGGTAGTGGGGTTTTTGCATTGATTTTCTCATGCAAGCCCCCAGGGTTACAATCCCTGTGTACAGATGAGGGCATCGCTCCAAGAGTGAGCACATGGCCGGTGTCCCACAGACAGTGCCCCCATGTCACACACACCTGTGAGCTGGCCCGGCTTGAGGACTGCAGCCAGACCCCACAGCAGGGCAGAGGGGAGCTGCTGCCCAGCGAGCCCTAGCACCTGTGCCCAGGGGCAGAGTCCCAGTTTCAACAAACCTTGAAGTGCAGGAAGATAGACAAGGGGGTAAGGCTCTGGAGAAGGGAGCCAGGGTGCCCATCACTGAGCCAAGGTGAGCTTGAGTGGGGCCGGCATGAGGCCGGAGCCCAGCCAGGGACCCTGTCTGGTGGGGGGTGGGGCAGGTAAGGGGCTGTTAGGAGCCACAAGTTCATCCAGGGCCACTCTGTGCCCTCTCACATGGGGAACTTGTGGGAGGCCCACTGTGCCTGGAAGAACCTCCCCTGGCCTCTGCCTTGCCAGTCATCCAACAGGTATCTTAGGCAGGGATGAGGGTAGGCTGGGCAAGTCAACACGTCCAGCCTTGGATCAGTGGGTCCCTGGGCCTCAGGTGCTGCAAGGCTGCCAGAGATGGGAGTCAGGGGCTCACCTCACCCCTGGTAGCCTGGCTTCGCCTGTTTTTTTGTTTGTTTTTTTTAAAAGATGACTGGTAAGGGGATCTTAACACTTGACTTGTTGTCAGCACCATGCTCACCCAAGTGAGCCAATCGGCCATCCCTATATAGGGATTCAAACCCGTGGCGTTGGTGTTATCAACACCACACTCTCCCAAGTGAGCCACGGGCCAGCCCTTCACCTGTTTCTTGAATTAGTTGTTCATAGCCCATTCTGTTTGAAAAAGGCTCTGGTGCTAAAAAGAAAACAAACCAAGAGTCGGAATTGAGCGCTCCAGAGCCTCATTCCCAGAGGGGATCCTGCAGGACCTAACAGATGTCCTAGGCAAAAATTCCGTGGCCAGATTACATGGGCAAATGTTGGGTTGTGAAAACTAAACAAACATCTCCACGCCTGTCCTCAAGGCTATAAATGCCCTGCATCTCCTGAGGTTGGTTAACCAGGCACAGGGACTATGTGCCCATGCTGGGCCAAGCTGCATGCTCTTATGTCACCACAGGCTGAGCACCAGGCTGGACATTTAGGAGTGAGACCTGGAGCACACTGCCATGTGGCCCTTGTATCTCAGGGTGGCTGAAGGCTGAGCTGATGTGCTCATAAGGGCAGACTCTATGCTGTGTGAAAGGCAGACTCCTTCCCCACTCCTGAGTGACCAATTACAGAAGGACTGTCTACTCTCTGCTGTCCTGAGGTCCCTGGCTCTGGCTGCAGTGAGGGGCTGGGCTCCTCCACCCCCACTCTCACACGTGCACTGGCCCCTGGGTGCTGGTGCTGGACAGCCTGCCTCTGGAGGGCTCCCGTGACTGCAGCTGGGCCACAGCAGCCCTCCCACTCCACAGGTGTTCACACAGCCGCCCGCATTTGAGCATGCCCATGGCTCTGGGACATGTCTGCTACCCCCACTGGGGATATGGATCCTGAGCCTGAGGCTAGGAAGGGACAGAAGGGTCTGGTCTATGCCCTTCCCAGCCCACAGCTAATGCTCCCATGGGCAGAGGGGACCTGCTGGTTCAGTGCACCCAACAGAAACCACACAGCCAGCTGCAGGCAGTTGGGTATTGAACCAGGAAGCTTTATTTACACAGTAAAGTAACAAGCAAATTCCTGAGAGACTAGAGCGGCTCTAGTGCAAGACAGTCACAGCCTGCTCAGGGAGGATAGGCTGCGGGGGGCGGGGGTTGAGGATAGGACAGAGACCCAGCGCCCTCTGCACACAGATCGCTTTGCCCCTGTGCAGGGGACTGGCCCAACACTACACTTTCTGGCCGCCACACTTCCTGAAGCTCTGCAACACCGACGAACAGTTTGGGAAAGCATACTACAACCCTAGAAACAGCCTATGTGCTGTCACCTGTATCCCGAGGACATCTCCCCCACGCACTGAAAACTATGCTAGAAGGTGAAACTATCCTACCGAGGCTATAGGTGCTTGGCTGGGCTGCTCTGTCCCAAGCGGCTAACATCTGAAGCAGTCATCCTTCAGGTGACCACCCCTGTGGCCACAGAGCACATGATTTTAACCTCCCATGGCACGAGATCCAGGGTGTGTTTTCATTGCTAGGGAAGCTTGCTCCAACAGGCAAAGTGAGCAGAGCATGGACAATGCATGCCCCCCTGCACTCGGAGACCCATTTGGATGTTGGGATTTGTTTTCTTTTTAATGTGAAATTTTCCTTTATTTAAACTGTCTTTCAGCATACAAATTCACAAAATTTTCCTGCTACAAAATTTTGTTGAAAAGTAAGGCTTTCTGAGAGTGAAAATCCATATGTACGGTCAGGATGAGCTCCCCGTGGGCCCCGGGCCAGCCCTGGCCCCCACCGTGAGTAAGGCAAGGGGGTTGCGACAGTGTAAACGGAGGCTGCGCCTGCGCCTGCCCGGCCCCCAGCAGACGACAACGCCTGTCAGTGCAGTGGCTGTTGCAGCGAGAGGGGATGCCATGGGACAGGAAGCCCCTCCTCCCCACCCAGTGCTCCTGGAGCCCCTGCCCCACTCGTCCTCCAGGGCCCCCTGGGCAGGTGGATGACCTGGCCCAGCGACCCTCTTGCTGTGCACTTCTTCAGTCTCCCCTCGCAGGCAGGAGGGCAGGGCACTGACAAAAATGAGGCTCCTGCTGCTGCCATCAGCTGGGGCCCCATATTGGGGTTAGCCTGCCTGTCCATGCCCCATGGGGATGACCCTGGGTGAAGCTCCCTCCAAGAGCTCCGAGATCAAACGTCATGGGGCCAGCACAGTGGAGCAGGGTAAGCAGCCTCTCTGGGGTAAGGCTGCTCAGAAGATGGCGGTGGCACCTTCTGGATGGGGTCTGCTCTCTCCAAGCAAAAGACAAACATGAAACCAGTGGAGCCATTTCTTTCTCTAAGCAGAAGGGATGCCCACATTTTCTCCCTAATTGCTGCTACTGTGGCTTGGCTAGGAGCTTTGGTAGAGCAGGAAGTCGGGAGGGGGCGGGGGGAGCCTGAGGAGGCTGGAGAGGGTCAAACCCTGACTTGGGCCTGGACCTCTTCTACCCCTAAGTGCCCTGGGGCTGGGCTTGCTGGCTGATGGGACTAGCTTGGTGGGAGGTAGGGAGGACAAAGCTGTGACTCAGCAAGCACCATTGCTTGTCCTTCCTGAGGGCAGGTGGCCCACACTATGGCCTGTGGCACACGCCCATCACCATGTGCCTCCCTTCCTGGTGCTGAGAGTGTGGCTGGCACTGTGCTCCCTCCTTCACTGCAGTGCCGGCCAGGAGATGAGACCCTGCCCTGCCCTCACAGGAAGGTCTGCTTTAGAGGCTGTGCTCCGTTCATGTCCACTCATGGGGTGGCCATTCCATGTGCCAGCACCTCCCGTCCTAGGTGGGTTCTGAAGACACGAGGCACAGGCATGCACTCTCCACACCCACCCACCAACTGCCCCAGCCTCCTCCGGATTTGCTCTGAGAAGACGTGGCTTCCACCACCCACCAGGCAGGGATCAGGTGAGATGCCATCATCTACCTAGAGCTGCCAGCTCTCTGGTTTGGCTTTCTGAGGTCCTGAGTGGATGTGCCTGTGGTAGGAGCTATATCAAACATCAAACTGAGGAGAGCTGGTTGCCCCCCCTCCGGGACCTGCCTACCCAGCACACCCACTGTGCCATCCAGCCTGAGGCTGTCAACAGTCTGAGGGCCCCTGGGTTGGAGGCTTTCTGCAAGTATCTTATGGCTGAATTTTAAGAAACACCACCTACAAATCAGAACTTGAGCCACCACCCTGTTGATGCAGTAAAAAGTGAGGATTTAAACAGTTTCCAAAAGGGCCTTTCTTTAGGAGGAAGGTAAAGAGCATGTGGACTCACCCTACAAAAGTGGGGCATCCACTCGCCCACAGGAGATGAGTGGAAGCAAAGTGACCACACAAGCACCTCTGTCATATGTCTGCGCACTCAGGAGATTGCACCAGCCACTCTTACCCTTACAGGAAAATGAGCCACTTGCTCCTAAGCCAGCCCAATTACTACTGTCTGTGGAAGATGCCAAGTTTGCTAAAAGCCAGATTCCCAGATTGCCCATGGGGTGTGTCTGCAGGGCAGGTGGGGAGGAGCTGCCTGAGGCAGGCAAACCTCAAGGGGTCAGGGGCTGGGGCTGGGCCTACAGCCGGAGGCGGCACTGAGTCCTGGTCTTGTCTTGAGGGACAGTGGGTGCCTTAATTAAAGCCAGCAGTCCCGTGAACAAATTGGGAGTGTGCTTGGATACTGTAGGGGCTCAGAGGCCCTGTCCCAGGCATCCTGGAGTGGCCAGCAGATCCTTCACCCATGAACTGTGTACAGGGCTGAGATCTGTGCACCTGCTCAGAGCTCTTTTCTCCTAAGGACATTTTCAAGAGACCATCCTTTTTTCGTGACATCTCTACACTCACCTGAATCAACCAAGCTAATCATTTAGTGGCTGGTTAGTCACAGAGAAGGGCCGTCATCTGCCAGTCCTGCTAAGGCAGCCTCCAAAGTGGCAGAGCCATGGGGGCAGCCTCTCCAATTCCACGGGAGAGCAAATGGGTCTGTCTTCTCTGCCAACAGATCCACCAAATTTCTACCCACTGTGGACAGTCTCTAACAAGCACCCCCAAGTTGTTCCTTGGGACCTAAGAGTTTGGACATGAGCTTACCCTCTGAGGGCCACTCCAGCACCCCAGGAACTGTCTCCCACACCTGGAATTAAGGCCAAATGGTTCTGATGTTACTACAGAAGGAAGCATCTCCCGAACTTTTGCAAGACTGAAGCAGGGAGATCTAGGAAAGAAGGCACGGAGTAAAACTGAGTGAAAGAAGCTGTGGGGCCAACTCCCCAAAATTGAACCTGAGCGAGGCCAAAAAGGGCCCTGACATAGCCATGTGGACCCTGGCCCCAGCCCTGAGCCCAGGCCCTCCCTGACAATCCCCACCCAGGGGATGCAAAGTGGTGCCCAACTTTGCGGGGGAAATGACAGAGACTGCCCAACAAGCCATGAGGAGAAAGGTGGAAAAAACCCAAACCAAAAAGCTGCTCTGTAGGCTACAGTAGTTCCGTGGACCTGGTGGCCGACATGCTCAAGTCGCTGGTGAGAGGCTGATATACTGCACTGCGTGGCATGGCCAGGCCAGCTGTCACAGAGCCAGTCACTGCAGGCTGGACAGCCTCTCCCTGGGAGGTGGGTGGGCTCCCTCTAGGACCCAACGCCTCTCAGGAAGCTTTCATCAGGCCCAGGAGTTGGGTTCCCACTTCGAGTGGCCACCTAGTGCCCAGAGGGAGACTGGTTGACTCTAATGCACCCCCATCCCTGACTGGCATCCACGGCCCCCTCAGTTCTTCTCTATCTGTTCAATGTCCAACTCGCCATCCAGGGAGCAGAGGCTGTTCCCGGCAGCTCTGTGGTCCCGCCAGGCTATGGCCAGCTCCCCTCTCCTGCTGCAGTCCTCGCCCAGGGTGCAGCCATCTGACTCCTCACATGACAGGTCCTCCTGGCAGGCGAGGTGGTCGTCGAAGGAGTGGGGAAGAGGCTCGGGGATAGGGGTCCCAGCGGGAGTCCTGCCCCCTGGGCTGGAGGCCGACAGCAAGGCGGTCCAGGACCTGGTGCTGCTGACATGGAAGGCGAAGGGGCTCTGGGGGCTGCAGTCTTCCATCCCCATGCTCAGGCAGCTGAGGCTGCTGAAGGTCTGACAGTTCTGTGGAGGGGCAGGTAAACAGGTTACTAAGGGGTCGTGTTCCCTCCCAGAATCCCAGGACCACACACACCACAAGGCCAGGCCAAAGCCTAGCTGGCAATTGGCCCACCAGGCTATGACAAGACCACCCAAATCTTGGATTCCTCCACCTCCTGGGCAAGGACAAGGGGCCACCTGCAATTCACTCACAAAGAAATACTATTGCCAGTGAACACTCTGTGATAATAAAGAAATGCAAAATTCTATTATTCACCTACTAAATTACCAAAGAGCAAAAATTTGATGAACACCCAGTTCTGGGGAGGTTGCAGTGAGACAGACTCACTCATAATGTTTCATGTACAACCTTTCTAAGGGATGACCTGGTACAGATATATCTGATTCCTTGATTAGGCAATTTCACTACTAGGATTTTTATCTTAAGAAAACAATGTAAGATGCATGCGAAAATTAAGTGACATGAATCTTTCTAGTCACACTGTTAAATGGAAAAGAAGAGAGTAACCCAAATCCCCTACAATGATGGTTAGATAAAGTATGTATTTTCAGACAAGAGACATTATGCAGCCATTAAACAGAACACAGCAGCAGCGAATTTACTGACACACAGTGATGCTGCCCTTGAGAAGAGGCCTGAGTTAGATGGAAACATTGCCAGGCTGCATGCTGTACACAGGGGGGCATAATGCCCACCCCACTCACTTCCCACAGCTGGGGAAGGGGAATCGGTCCAGAAGGGGTTGAGTTGACATCCCAAACCTGGTGCCTATCAGGACCATCCAGGGAGCTGGTTTAAACATGAGTCATAGGCCCTGCTTGGAGATGCAGAATCTCTGGAGGAGAGTGGCCCTGTGCCTTCCTTAGGCACTGGCAGTGGGGGTGGGAGAACACTGATCTGTTGGAGGGGGGACCGGGCTCCAGGCAGAGCCCTCAGGTGCCTCATCTGTAAGAGGCATGTGATGGCCCCTGACTACCTTGTAGGGCCCTCTGAGGCCCCAGAAAGAGTGTGGCTGCATTAGAATTCACCTGCCTGCCAAGCGCTGCCTCTGTGTGGGAGCTAGTCTGGGGCAGGAGGCAGCCTGGGGCCTGCCCAAGCAGTGGGTGCAGCTTGAACACAACTTCAAGGGTACGCAGGCCAGTCTTCTCAGAGCCGCCCACCAACAACAGGTGGCAGGCCTGACACTGTACAAGAGTGGGTGTAGTTAACCTCCACTTTCAGAGCAGAGTACAAAATTGGGCCTTCTTCTCTCCAGAGACAGATGCATAGTCCAGCAGCAGACTGGACGGAGGCTCTGACAGTGAGGCATGCCCATAGCCCAGCCCCAGAGGTCCCCAACAAAACCAGCAGCAACAAGGCCCCTTCTCAGAGGGGGTGCACTAGAGGGGCTGTGCACATAAGGCAGGGACTTGGAGCACCTGCCACCTCTTGCTCCACAAGCCTGCCAGTGCCAAGATCACAGACCTGTCCCCAGGGCCCTGATCCTTTCAAAGCCTGTAGTGTTTGCGTGTTGCTCTGAAATAAGGATGACCACCAGATGTCACAGGGAACAAGCTGCTACAACAGGCTCAGCAAATGGAAAATAAAAGGCACTATCTTTTGAGGAACGTGGCTGTGCCTGTTGTGGGCATGCTCCTTGTTCCTGAACACTCTATGGAGGAAGCTGTTCTGAAGAGTTTGCTTTTCTTGGAATCTTTTGATTAACTGAAAAAGGTGAAGGCACTGGGATCGTAGAGAGAGAAACAGGCCACTGAAAGACCCAAGATGCTGGCCCAGGCTGCAGAGGGAGCCCAGGTCCTTCTAGCTGGCACCACACTGAGCCACAGGCCCCATCTGGGCCGTGGCAGCATTCTGTGTGGCCCCGGGGTGCACAGAGCACATTCCCTCCCACCACAGCAGGGGGCTGGAGATGGCACCTCATACAAAAAGGCTCTCAAGATCCTCAACACTTCCAGGCCAGGCTTGGACAAAGGATCAACAATTCCCGAATGCAAACCTGATGTCTGGCGAGGTGGGGTCCCCAGATGCCTGTGATGGAAAGGTCTCTAAGGCCCATTCTGCCTCTTAGGCACTCTTATGACAGGCCTAGACTGACTCAGGATAGAATGAGAACTGAGTGGGGGGCACAAGAAAGTGGAAAGATGGCCCAGCCTGTGCAGCCTCAGCCCTTTTGTTCCTGGCCTTGCTGGGCCAGGCTGACCAGGACAGAGGCCCAGACTTTCCCATCCCCAGCTGAGTGGTCTGTTTCTTTGCCTGTGTAGAAGTTGTGCGGTGTAAGAGTAGATATAAATAACAATGTCTAGTCTAAGCCCAAGGGTCCTGAATGCTGTGCTGTGCATGGATTCTAGGTGGGTGACGGGGCACTGACTTGACAGCCCTTGGGTATCAGCCATGCCTGTTCGCACCAGTGTACCCAACACCTGAACACCTGCCATTGTTTTTTCTGAACTATAATGTGAAAAAGGGCAGGAAGTGCTGGTGTAAACCTGAACAGAAAATGCTCTGTGCCTAGTGCTCAAGTCTCCACTAGCCTCTTCATTTTTTTTTTTTTTTTAAGGGCCTCTTCATTTTTGATCAGTCTTCCTGCCTGATCTCATCCAGTAAATCACGTAAGGTGCAGGTGGGTAAGGGAGCCTAATTTTATGGCCAAAGTGAGAACTTATGTCTGGACACTAATCATGGTGCTATGGTCTGAATATGTGTTCCCTCCCAAAATTCATATGTTGATACCTAATTCTCAATGCAATAAATTAAGAGGTGGGGTTGCTGGGAGGTGATTAGGTCATGAAGGTGGAGCCCTCATGAATGGGGATCAGTGCCCTTATTCTTTTTTTTTTTTTTTAAAGATGACCAGTAAGGGGATCTTAACCCTTGACTTGGTGTTGTGAGCACCACACTCTCCCAAGTGAGCCAACCAGCCATCCCTATATAGGGATCCGAACCTGTGGCCTTGGTGTTATCAGCACCACACTCTGCCAAGTGAGCCATGGGCCAGCCCTGATCAGTGCCCTTATAACAGAGGCCTAAGGGAGCTCATTTTCCAATTCTGCCACATGAGGTTGCAGCAAGAAGGCACCATCTGTGAAGAAACGACCCTCGCCAGACACTGAATCTGCTGGCACCTTGATCTTGACCTTCCCAGCTTCTAGAACTGTAAGAAATAGCAATTTCTGTTGTTGGTAAGTTACCCACTCTAAGGTGTTTTTGTTATAGCAGCCTGAATAGACAAAGACAATGAAACTTCCAGAGACATGCAGCTTTTGCCACAAGCGTGCCCTGGAGAGGGCTGAGATCAAACAGGCTGTTACAGATCCAGATTCTGCCCCACATAGGCATCACGGCTTCAGGTAAGACACTCCAACTTCTGCCCTTTAGCCTGCCTGCTAAATAAGGGGTGGCTACGAGCACCCTAGGGTCACCTCTTGCCCTAGCTATCTGCAATAATTGGGCCTTTTTTGCTGTGCGGCAGGGCAAGAAGATATAACGTTTGGTTGGTAAATCTCATCACAAGCAAACCACAGGATGCCACTGATCCCCCAATATTCCTCAAAGGCATCTGTCCCTTGGCTGCAAAGCCAGTTTCACCTTGAAAACTTCACTGGCTCCAAACTCAGCCATTTCAGTACAGTGAAAACCAAGAGCTGCCCACTGAATGCCCCAGCTGGTGGCACACCCCACTTGCTGGGGAGGAATGTGACTGCCACAATGGGGCAGTGTATGTTCTGCCCAGAACCCCAACCTGGTGAACCCACCCCATGCAGACATCCAGGGTATACCCATGCCCAGGCCCTGCAGCTGCCCTGTGCCCACCATACCCTTGAGAAAGGGTCCTGCCTAGCCTCTCCTAGCAACTCAGGCTGTTCCCACAGAAGAATGCTTCATGGGCCTGTTGGAGGCCTGTGTGCCCTCAAAAATGTCTGGGGAAAGCTGCAAAGCGGCTCAATTCAAAGCACCATATGAACACATCATTCCAAGATAAAATCATTGCTCCAAGACAAACTGTGCCCCCAGCTGGCAACTTCTGTTGTCTTGAGACCAAACCCCGGCCCAGTGGTGGGCCATCTACACCTGGTACAGGCCTGCCCAGGTAACAAAGCTCAGTGGGAACTGTCTATATGGCCTCAGCCTACTGGCCAGAGACATTGGTTGGGACCCCACTCCTAAAATCTGCAAAAAGCAGACAATAGCAGCCTCCTGTAGAGGGCAACTCTAGAATGGAGCCCCTGAATGTCGAGCTTTTCCATCAGTACCACCAGACCTCAGCTCTAGCCAACCACGACAGAGGCCACGGCTGCTCCCCACTGGTCCCAGCCTGAGTCACTGGCCCAGCCCACCCCAGACAGTCTCCCAGGGACTCCCAGCCAAGAGCAATTGCCCCCTCCTCTGCAGGGACTTCCTCTGCAGATACTTGCTCCTACATCCTCCTCTGGTTAAGAGGTCCCTAGCTGGGGTCTGGAGACAGACAAAGGTGGCCTGGCCTGGTCCTCACCTTCTAGGTGCAAGCTAAAAACCAAATCCCCCCTCAGGAAACATGTTAACAGATACCTAGCCCCATCCCATGACGCTGCCATGCAGCCCACCACCCACACTGCCAAGCCTTGGGCCCAATGAGCTTGTTCCCTTCCCCAAGTGCTACTGTTCCCTGGGCCAGCAGGGTCAGAACATAAGAGGGACTACAGAACATCTTCTGAGCCGAACTAACCACATGTTTTATCAGTAGTGACCCAGAACCTACTCTGACGCCATGAAGGGTAAGACCTAGCAGGGAGTAGGGTGGGGCAGGGGGAAATACCCACAGCATTGTTCAGGGAATGCTGCCTGAGTGCCTGCCACATGCAGGAGTGAGTATCCAGATCAGGGAAATGGTCGGCTGGTCAGGTGATGTGTCAGAGTGGACAGCAGCAGCTCCCCTTTGTCCTGGTCATCTTTTCTAAGGAGGATAGAGTATTCTCACTTCCTGGGCCCTAACTGGCCCCTGAAGCTAGAGGGCTCAGTGGAGGAGATTCTTGAGTCAAAGGGATTGGGCTCCTCCACTGACTGAGTAACCTTGCTCCCTGTTTCCTCCCCTGGGAAATGGGAACAGTTGTCTCGGGCTGGGCTATTTTGCTGGGCCATTGCAAGGATCACAAGAGAAAATGGAGGCGAATCGGGGAATGCTGGTGCCCTGCCCAGACCCCTTAACCCACAGAAGCACCCACTCTCCACTGCCATGAGCGTCTGCTGCCGACAGCCCACGGCTGCCCCTTCCAGAACTGCTTTGGGCTGAGAAGCCTAGGAGGTTACCCCCTCACTGGGGCAGCCCCCAGCCAGTGACTGACTGATACGAGTATGAGAGCTGCCCTTCACTATGGGTGGTCGGGGTCAAATCCAAGGTGCCAGTCACACTCCAGAGCTCCTGGGGCACCAGACTGAGGCCAGAGTACAGCTGAGCCACCTCTCTGCTTGGCATCTCCCTGTTCCTGTAGGTTTCCCTCACCTCCTTCCGGTCTGTCATTTGCACAAGAGTCCCCAGCTCAGGCTCTGCCTCCAGGCACCCCGCCTAAGACAGTAGGTAAAAGCACGTCATGTGCTAATGGAGTTGTACATTATACACCTGCCATCAGTAGCACTGTTCTCTCCAGAAGAGGAACACCAAGCCCTGGTCCTGGTCAGAGACTAACCACCAGGCCCTGTCAGGAGTCCAGTTGTCAGCACCAGCCCACTGCACCCTTGCTGGGGAGTGGTGGTTGTCAGGGTCACCTCTCCTTGACTAGTCAGTGTCCTAACTGTACTGCCCACATGAGACTTCCGTTCAGCATCTATTTGTGACCAGCCTGTCTCCCCCAGGCATTTGCATGCTTCCCTCTTCTGCCACTGCTCTTCAAGGCTGGCATATTTGCTTTTCCTCTTTTTGAAGCAATCTCTCTTTTTAATCCAATTTTATAAATCTCTTTGTGTTATAGGTTTTTAGGGAGCTGCCTCAAATCCATCTAAGAAAAAGGGACATCAACAAGCCTAACCAACAAGTCAGGATGAACAGACCAGGTCCCCAGCCTGGCCTGGCAGCCTCCCTGCTAGAAGCTACTAGGCCCAGGGCTCTGGCTGAGCAGAGGCATTTCCTCCCCAGACACTTGCACGAGAACAGAATTCTCCAAGTATCAAGAAAACACCAGGCCATAAGAATGGATGGCTAACAGCCTGGAAATTTTCTAAGTCTCACTTGGTTGGAAGCTGGCACAGAAATAACCAAGCCGGCAAGGCATGTGGTTTCCTGGGTTTTTTAAAAAAAACTATCTCAGAAAAGAGAAAAAAAAAAAAAAAAAGGCACAAGCATATTTTTGGCCTATCTTTGATCCATCTTTGGTAAACCTCTCTTACAGGAAGCTGCTGCCCTAACCCCCTGGGGCTGGAGGGTCAGGTGGCAGGGGCTTCTTTCCTCCAAGCTGCCCTACGTTGGAGCCATGGGTGGGCCTGGTGTAAGGCAGATGCTGGAGATGCCTCAGATGTTGTGGGCATTCCCCCTTTGCTGGGGGCTAAGTGCCCAGGCTCTGTGCAGCTCTCCCCTCTGGGTACCTGTCCTTGTGCCTGCTGCTTGCCAGCGGGCAGGTCAGCTGCTCACCGAGGCCCACGTTAGCGCCCAGTCTTAAAAAGGGATGGCATCACGCTCGGCCCATTTCCATGTAATGCTTACCTTTGGACCCCAATAGAGGCAGCCATTTTGAGTTGGAACTGCCTCCTTATCCTCAGGAATAAGGGAAACACTGCCCACAAAACCCAGATGAGGAAGCCAGGTTGCCAAGACCTGAAAATAGGAAATAAAGTAGCTGGGGGGGAGGGGCCTTCTAGGCCCCAAGAAGCACCACCAACTTGGCACTCAAGGCTCTTCCCAGATCACAGATTCTAGAAGCAAGTGGCCCAGATCCCAGATGGGGTGGTAAATAGCTACTGGGTGGAAGGCTGGCCCTGGTCAGTTACTAGGCAAGTCACTGCTTCCTGTGCTACCACTTTCTCAGCTCACTTCTGCAAGGGCTGACAAATGTTTACTGCCATGTGCCAGACAGATTGTAGCCACCCACCTTCCAGGAGCCAGTCCAGTAGGGGACAGACTATAAAGGGACTGTCTCAATTTAGGCTGGTCAGGCTCACGAGGCAGGTACCTTTTTGCAGACATGGAAACAGAGGCTCAGAAAGAGAATGGATTTGCCCCAAATCTCTGATATCCCCTCCAGAGGGGATGGTCCCCCTCTGAGAGGCCAAGATGGTGCCAAAGCCAGGTGTGCCACGTGACTGAGAGTCACTTTAGGAGAGGTAACACCCAGCTCGAGGCTCTTTTTTCAAGACCTCCACCCACAGCTGTTCCTTGGCCTTAGCCGTCCCTGCTCTGATGGCTCTCTCGGGGCCCCCATGCTGCACACCTCTGGGACCCTTCCCATTGTAATCTATGTGCAGTGTGGCCCTGTCACTGGTAACTCTGGGGAAAATGACCTATGGCCCCTGGAGGCCAGGTGGTCATTCCTGGAAATAGCCCAACCCCAGGCACAGGCACCTAACAACCTGAGCCCACAAAGACCAGACCAAGAGCCAGTAGGCCCAGCCTGCTACCTCCTGCGCCAGCCAGGGGAGGACAAGAGTGGGCTATAGAAGATCCTCTGCTATCACTGGTCGGTCGTCCAGTGGGCTGTCGGGGGAGGAAGGTTCCACATGATATAATCTCGAAAGTTAGCCCAGCTGGCCTGGGGAACTGTGGGGGATTGCTGGAGCAGTGCTCATTAGGCCAAACCCTCCAAGTAGGCCAGGGCCCCCCCTTCATCAGGGCTCGGCTGCCTGTGCCCTCCACCTACCTCACTGCTCCCCACGCATGCTCTGGCTCCTTCTACAGCAAACTTCTGTCAGCCATGTGAACTTCCCTCTACAGACAGCCCTGGGTCAGCACTGTTCTGGCCGCTCCACTCTTATCTCTCTCTTATTCACTAGCAGACTCCTTCTCACCCACTAAAACCTGGCTTTGCATTCTCCCCTCTGGAAGTGGGTCCTGAGCTCCTATGTGTACCCTGTTCCCTGACATCAGGCACACGGGGAACCCTGATCCTATACTGCCTGACTCAGGAACTGGCATTCCACGATGGGTGCTCAGTGCAGCCTGGGGGGACAGAAAGGAAGGACCCACCCTGGTCTGCCCCTCCTGGCTCAGCCCATGTACCTGCCCAGCCCTGAGGTCCTGAGGCCTACACCCTGGGGTGCTGTGGGTAAGAACAGGCCTTGGAGGCCCAGCGTCCCACGTGTCCTCTGAATAGTAGCCAACCCAATGGCCCCTCTCTTCTGGCACCCCACAGACCGCATGGTGGTAGACACTGTTTCTGCACCAGGCCCCCGGATGGCAGACGGCCTGTCTGAACACAGAAGGTATGGAAGCCGACAGCAAAGGGCCTCCCAGTGCTCCCACAATTGGAAAACAAACATTTTGTTTCTGCGGTGTGCATTCCAGCCAGCACATACTCAGGACAGGACTTGTGAAACCACCTTACTTGCAGCTTGGCGTGAAGAAAATTCTTTGCCTAACAAAAGTCAAGGGACCTTTCCAAAGCACACAGGGCTCTGGCAGGGGGCCAAGGCTAACGCGCTGCCGGAGCCCACAGTCCTGTGTGCAGAAGGATGCACACAGCATTGGGGGGTGGCTTCTGCAGCAGGACTGAGGGCACACAAGGTGGATCCAGGGCCTCAGAGGGGATGGTGGGCACTGGTTTGTGTTAAGATGCCTGCAGCTGGGCACCCAGGGACCATGTCAGGGCCCCAGGAGACAGGACTGCTGAGCACTGGGGCCCCCTTTGCACCACCCCAGAGTTCCACATCTCTACTCCAGATACTGACTTCCATGGAGGGCACACCTGAGAAAGGGGATCCTTTTTGGAAAAGTGAGCAAATCACTAGCCAGTTTAACCACGTCATTTTGCAGATGGGCAGACAGAGGCCAAGGGAGGAGAACAGACTTGCCCCATATCTCACAGCTAGTTAATATGCAATCAGACCTCTTAACTTCCGGGCCGTACTCAGAAGAGCTTGCCATCATCGGGCAGGATGGTGGCATAGAAATGGTTGGACAGACCTGAATGGGAATCCCAGTTTGGGAATGCTCACTGGGGGACCTTGGCACAACATTAAACTTCTCAGCCTTAGTCTCTCATTTGTACAAGGCTAATAAGAGCCCCAAGCAAAGCCACAGAATTGTTTGGAGGACTAAACAAATTGAGACCATCTATGGACGGTGCTCAGCAAACCTGAGCTCCCCTCTTCTCACTCTCTACCCACCCCACTGTGCTTGGGCTCAAAGCATGTGCCTGTGGGTCTCTGTCAATGCCACAGCAAAGGGGTTTTGCAACAGAATCTATATTCAACTGCCCTTTCTAACAAAAACCTGCTTTTAAGAGCAAGAAGACACACCAGCCACACAAAAGATAAAATATCTAGGAATAAATTTACAAGAGATGCAAAACCAATAGAAGAAAACCTTAAAGAACAGAAGAGTAGAATTAACAAAGAGAAAGACATCCTGTGTTGTGCATAGGAAGACTCAACCTTAAAAAGGTGTAAATTTTCCCTAAATTAATTCATAAGTCTAATACGATACCAATCTAAAATATCAACAGCATCCCCCAGCCCCATAGTCTTAAGACAAGCTGATTTTCAAGTTATTAATGGGAAAAATAAAGAAATAAGATTAGCCAGGAAAGCTCTGTAAAGAACAATACAAGCAGACTAGCCTATACCATATAATATGTTAAAACATATCATAGTCTCAATAATTGAAATAGTACACCTGCATATATACATAGATTAATGAAATAGAAGAGAATGTTCTGAAACAGACCCAGTTTGATATATGATAAAGGTGGAATCTCAAAGGAGAGAGGAAAAGATGGTATTGAGACAAATGGGTAGCTAGGGGGAAAAAAAAAAAGGTTGGCTACATAGTCATACCATATACAGGATAAACTCCACACAGACCAAAGATTACAATATAAAACCATAAAAGTACTAGAAGGAACATAGGAGAATTCCTTTATAATCCTAGGATAGAAAGGCCTTTCTAAAATTCAAAATCCAGAGCCATAAAAGAAATACTTAATAAATTGAGAAAAACATATAAATGTAAAAAATGCCAAAAGTTCTGGTGGGAATGTAAAGTGGGGCAGTCGCTGTAGAAAACAGCGTGGCAGCTTCTCAAAATGTTAAACACTGAGTCACTGTAAGACCCAGGAATCACACTCCTAAGTATACACCCAATGGAAATAAAGACAGAGCTTCACGCAGAAACTTGTACATTAATGTGCACAGCTGCATTATTCATAATATTCAAAAAGTAGAAAAAACTCAAATATTTATCAACTGGTGAATGGATAAATAAAATATTTGTACAATAGAATATTATTTGGCCATAAAAAGGAATGAAGTATTGATTCCTATAGCATATATATGACTCTAGAGAAGTTATGCTAAGTGAAAGAAGCCAGGCACAAAAGGCCACATATTGTGTGATTCCACCGATAGGAAATGTCCAGAATAGGGAAATTCAGAGACAGAAAGCAGGTTAGTGGTCGACAGAGGGTGGTGGAGGAGTGGCTGAGGGGGATGGGGAGTGACTGCTAATGGGAAAGGGTTTCTTTTTGGGATGATGAACAAGTTCTAAAATTGATTATGATGATGGCTGTACAACTCTGTGAATATATTAAAAAACTACTGAATTGTACACTTTAAATGGCTGAACTGTGTGGTATATGAGTTGTATCTCAATAAAGGTCCAGGATACCAAAAGCAAAGTCAGAAACAAAGAACAAATTAGAAGTAAATATCTGTAGCTCACATCACAGGCAAAATTAATCTCCATAATACATAACTGACAAAAAAAAAAAAAAAAAAAGACTAATGACTCAATTTTTTTAAAAGGGCAAATGAAGACAGAAAAGGACATATGAATGGCCTTTAAATATACAAAAGGAGGGCCGGCCCGTGGCTCACTCGGGAGAGTGCGGTGCTGATAACACCAAGGCCCCGGGTTCGGATCCTTTAATTAATTAATTAATTAATTAATTAATTAACTAACAAACAAACAAACAAACAAAAGGATGTTCAACTGATTAGGAAAATGCAAACTGAAATGACACAGAGAAATCATTTTTTACCTATCCAGTTGGCAAAAATTGAAATGTTTGGCCTCTGTTGAGGAGGCGTTGGGGACATGGACTGCCTCCAATATGGTGGGACAGCTTCTACAATGACATACATGAACTGTGACCAAGCAATCCTACTGGTAAGAATGGACCCCACGGAGATGTGTCTGCCAACATCCGAAAGGATTTGTGTGCCTGCAATTCATACCCAAAGGCAACTGGAAAGAGCTCAGGGGTCCTGCAGCAGGGGCCAGGTAAAGTGGGGCACATCCATGCAACAGCAGCTGGAAAAAAGGGAGGGACAGCCCGCTTCTGACCTGAAAACACCTCCAGGGCTTATTATGTAAGATAGCAAGGTGCAGAAAGGTAAGTATAACATGTTATCTTTTGTATAAGAAAGGAGAATAAAATAAGAATGGAAATTCCTGTCTGCTTGCATTTGTATAAAAGAACTCTAGAAGGAGCACAAGAAATAAATGTTAACCTGAGGGCATCGGGGATGGGAAAGATGGGGCAAGAGTTTATATGCATGTTGTTTTAATTTTTAAACATGAGAAAGTATTATCCAAAAATAAAATATGCATGCCTGTGTATGTGTGTGGGTGTTTAAGAGGAGGGGACACACTAAGTTAGAAATGAAGAAAAGGCCAAAATCTTATTCAAATGGCCACTTCTATTTTCTAAAAAAAAAAAAAAGCCCACACCCCATTTCCATATTATAACTTTTTGACATCTCTATCAAAGTTCTTCTGTTTCCTTTTCTGTTTATTGGTAGGAACAAAGATTACACATTCTTTAAAATGGGACTCTGCAAAATTGTGTGGATAAAAAAGCCTGATTAGCCCCAAGTTCCTGAACTTCATGATCACCAAATTAAATCTGAGTTTCACACAAGCAAAGGATGTGAAAATATCAGAAAGGGCTAACCCTCCAAAGGTCAGTTGGCCACACCTGTGCCAGACACTTGCATGTGGGCAGCAAGCCATGTGGCCTCTCACAAACACAGGAAGAGGGATATCCCTGGAAAATATTCGCTTTTTTAGAGGTTCAAATGGCTCTTCAAATGGCTCTTCACACCTCTGCACAACCTGGAGCTCATTTGGGGTTTCTTGATCCATGGAAGAACACAGCTGAGCTTTCTGGGCAACCCATAGCAGTGCTGGGGGCTGCTTTTTGCATGCAACCTCAGACTGTGCCTGTCCTGTTCAAAAGGTATACAGTGTTGGCTACTTGGAGCAGCTGCCTGGCCCTGCCGCGCCACAAGGGGAAAAAAAGGAGGAGGCTGCTCGCTTATCACAAATCATTCTGGGGAGGGAGGAATGGCCCCCTCATGTTTGTGAGCAGCCTTGGTGGCCACAAGAACATTCTGACACACACCTCAAGATGGACACTTGGTCCATGTGTCTACAGTTCTGGTGTTTGTGAAGATGAAGCCCCAGTTCCACCTGTCATATTTCTACACCTGACAACCAGATGAGATGCAGAGACCAAGTTCATAGTGTCAGAGTAAGCTAGATATCATTTCAGGTTTGTTTTTTTTTTTTGGCTGGGCGGGGGTGTGGAGGGAGGAGACTCTTCTTTTCTCCCAACTATAAAATATAAATCATAAAGAAAAGTCAGGCAAACATTGCAGAAACACAATTGACTGATTTATCTGCCCAAACAGGCTTCAGCATGGAAAACTCCAGAAGCAAATTGTCACCACAACCTTTCACAGACTGCCCGTTTTGCTCAACAAAAAGTGCTTCCTCTCCCACACCAAAGGGCCACATTAGAAATGGAGTCTAAACATATCTCTGGGGGACCTCAGGCAAACCTTGCTCCTTTCTCTAGGCCTCCATATGTCCGCTGTTCTGATAAGGGGTAGTCCCCGAGGGTCCCCCTTGCTAGCTCTGAGCCTTGAAGCAGTCTGCACATGGTGAGAGACAACCATACACAATCCAAGGACAGTGTGGTGCCCAGGGAGTGCCTGACAGAGATGTGGGCACCTGGCTTTTCGTTCCAGCCTGCCACACATCGGGAAAGTCCTACCTGCTCTGGGCCCATCTACACAATGAGAGGGTCTTCAGCATGAGCCCCAGGGTTCACCACCATGTCCTGAGAGGCTGCTGCACAGAGACCAGCTCTGACTCGACCTGAGGCACCAAAACCAAATAATACCTGTACCAATTGACCACAGTGGCCCCAAATAGCCATCTTCAGGCCAGATCCTATCTTGAGCTCCAGACCCAGTGGGCATGACCCAGCAGATGTCCCATGGGCCTCTTAGCTCAATGCGTATCAAACCTGATCCAGCACCTTCCTCCCCAAGCCTTCACTCTAAGGCCAAAGGCCAGGCCTGCTGCACACTACAGGGCCTGTCAGCCCTGTTCCCATCCCACCCGTGCCTTCCTTGCCTACTCAGGCTCCCCTGGGCATACCAGGCTCTCCCATGGGGGGCCCTCCCTAGGCCAGGATCACCCCCCTTAATAAACCCCTCCTCCCCCTTGAGAAACTCCTCCTTATACTTCACAGCCCAGTGAAAATGCCCACCCCTGCTCCCACAAAGGATACCTGGAGCTTCTCTACCCAGGCAGAGGGAACACACACCCTTGATCTGGCTGGTGGGGCCCTGGAGGGCTCTGGCCCCAGCTGCCTGAGTGCCTCAAGACAGGAAGCAAGTCTCTGCTGGCTGCATCTCCGATGCCTGGAAGAACAGGGTTGAGTGTTTGTACGAATGAAAGGTTAGAAACGATGATCCATCTGGGGTAAGAAGCCTGCCTCTAACACTAGGACTGGTGTTTCCTTGGGCACATTATGCAACCCGAGATTCTTTTTCCCCATTAGCAAAATGGAGAAATAAGACCGCCCTCACAGAGTTGTAATGGGCTGAAATGAGATCACAAACAGTGCTTGGCTCAGAGGAGCCTAAACACCACTTAACAGTGCCCAGCCGCATTATGGTGCAGGGAGAGACTCACATTCCCACGAGCAGCCCCAGGCAGAAGCAGCCTAAGGAGAACTATTTATCTCACCTGTGTTTCATCCACAAATAGTCTGTGAAAGCAAAAATCCCAGGCATGCTAGGGAAAGGAGAGGCCACGCTGGCCTTCGCTAGCCACTGGAGTCCTGCAGGGGCAAGTGGTCCAGCTGGGTTTGGCCAGCACGTCCCAGCGTGCCCAAGCAGGGCAGGTGATCATGGATGTGCCTGCTGGCATTAGGTGTGGCAGGACATTCCTGGGCACATTCTGCTGTTCTAGGTTCAGCTGGCCCCACCTGCAGAGCCAGAGGTGAGTGGTGGGAACAAAGTGTGTGGGACCCTGGTACTCCCTGAGCCCTGGAGGACCTGTTAGAAGACTGCCTTTTCTGAACCTTTATCTCACCTGGAGGCAAACCAAATACTTGCTTAGCTATGGGATGGGAGTATGAGGAGACTCACCCTGGACTCTTACCCAGCAGGTGCCCTTCCTGGGGGTGGCCTGCTCGCTTGCTCATATAAGTCCCATTTCTCCAACCCAATCTGTCATCCTGACGGGTAGCCCCTAGTACAAGACTTTTGGGCCACAGAGACGGGAGGTGGGGCATGGAAGGGGTTCTGTATTCTCTACCAGGACCAGGACAAACCCACTCCATCAGGAGGTTATGATTCTGAGCGAGATAGGCACCCAGAAGATATTTCCTTCAAGGGCTCTGGAGGTGCCTGGAGATCCCCAAGTGGCTGCTGAGGACAAAACCCCTCCTCAGCAGTGGGAGTGTGGCTCAGAGCATGCTCCTTGCCACCAGAGACACAGGAATGGAGGTCTGCCCCTCCGCAGCTGAGTGGCTTTGGGCAAGTAATTTCCACTCTTGGAGTCATGATAGGAATCATGATCCAAGACTGTGAGGCTGCTGTGCACACTGGATCAGAGGAGGGAGCAGAGGCTGACCCAGCTGAAGTCCTCCGCATACTCAACAGAATATGGCTTCCACTTGCAGACCTGACCACAGGCTCCAGAAGGGTTGGCCAGGGCGGGTCCCTGTTCCTTTGACTTTTCCAGGCACACCTCAGCATAATTGAATTTCCTGATAGGCTTAATTTTTCCCTTTCTATTTTTTCCCTTTTGTTCATTCCTATTTAAATGCTTGGCAGATTATACAAACACAGCACCTGCATCCCAAGGCATCTAGAAGACCCAAGAAGCCCCGAAGTCTGAGTTATTGTACCTGAGATGGATGCCTGAGGTGGCCCCCGGTGAAACTCCCACCTCCCAACTTCCACCCACAGAGACAGGCTCTGCCAGCCTCCCTATTTATACTCAGAGAGAACAAAGTTGGCTTGGATAAGCTCCCACCAAGGGGTAGCCGCAGGGCCAGGCTCAAACCTGGATCTGTCTGTCCAAAGCCTTTTCCTTAGTCATCACCTCAGTGCTACCAGAAAATACCAGAATTCAGGACGGCAGAAATGCAACCTAATACCCACCCTCCAAGATCCTCCGGCAATCCTCGCCTGCAACTTGGTAAAAATTCCCAGCTATAACAGCTGAAGGCCTTGGACGTGATCTCCCCACCAACTGGAACAGTAGAGAAAGCAGATCAGGGGAGCCCCCATAGCCTCACTTTGTACAGGTACGTTCTCCTTGGAAGCGTCCTTCCCATTTTCCTGCAGAGTGTGAGGAGTGGCATGGCCTCAGGCCCTCCAGGCTTCCCTGGTGGACAGCATCTGCAGCCAGCACCCCCAGCTCACACCTGGCTCACTCTGCAAGATGGGTGGGGAGGGAGCTGTGTGGAAGTGGGGATCCTAGCCCAGGAAAGGGTAGGCAGTGACTAGAAAAACGAGGGTCCCAAGATGGCCCCCGAGGAATGTGCAGGGCTTGGAACAGCCCTAAATCACTCTTAAATCCACACACTTCTTCCTGTGTAGAAAACTAGTACACAAGCCTGAGCTACCATAAATTCCAACTGCCCATCATTCCCTGGAATCTTGTCTTGTTCTGGGAAAAATGTCAGGGCATTTCTGAGGGTTCAATTTTGTGTCCTAGTAGCTGCAAAGCCCCAAATGACAGTACAGCTAACATTTACTAAGCATTCAACCCGAACTTCATGATCATCCTGCTAAACTTCACATCAACCCTGGCAGGGGGCACTACTGTCATCAGAGAGAGGCTCACGAACTTACTGAGGCCACATAGGGAGTAAGTAGGGAGGATCTGAACCCCAGCAGTCTGACTCCAGGACTAAGTGCTAACCAACATGCTATACTGCCCTGAGTGCAGGAAGGAGAAAAAGAGGGAAAGAATAGGCCTCCCTGCTGTAAAACACCATTGAGACAACACCTGGCAAGAGGCCACAGAGGGTATGCCCTGCTGACTCCATACCTGGCAAATCCCTCAGCCAGATGGGAAAGGAGGCAAAGGCCATGAGCATGTTACTTTCCACTGGACCCAACCTCCAGGTGATGAAAAACATGTCAGGAGAAAAAGCTGAAAGCATCCAGGAAGAGGTAAAACCAATAAGACAAAACAGACAAGAAACCAGCACAGTGCCCAGTTTCAACACACTCAGTGGCACACAGAGTCCCAGGCAGCTTTCTGAGGCAGCTATTCTGGCCCTCACTCCCTTCTTTCCCTTAGGTATAAGTGTTTGCAGATGCATGTGTGTGCACACATGACACACACACACACACACAACACACACACACACACACAACACACACACACACACACACAACACACAACACACAACACACACACACACACACACACACACACCCTCTTTCACCATTTTGAAATAACTTCAAGATGCTGCAACTCCGCCAATGACCAATGATGCTGGGGACAGTTCGACCCTAAGCCACCAGTGGCCCTCCCTGCACAGAGGGTAGGGTGAGATGTGGCAGAGAATAGCAAGGACAGGAGGTGCCCACCAACAGGAGACTAGCTTCAGGGCAGGGCCCCAGCCACTGGCCTAAGACCATCACTGGCTGAGCTCCTGATATTTCCTTATATCAGGAAATAAACCTACTTCTGTCGTGCAAGATGTCTGATTTGGAAAAAGCAAAGAACCCATGGGGGAAGTCCCTCAATTTCCATCTGCAAGTGACTACCACAAAAAGGAGCTGCCAGCCATGGTATCATCAGCTGAGGCCCATGTTCACTCAGAAAGGGAGCCCAGAGCCAAGGGGAACTCAGGAGATAAGATTCTAAATCCCTGTGAGAGCCACCACCATGGCTTCAGGAGAAGAGCAGACCTAGGGCCAGCCACAGAAACAGGGGCCCCTTCTTCCCCCACTGTCTTCCAGGCAAATAGGTGGGTCTCAATTAGAACACAGGAGTTGATGATACTTACAGCTCGCATGAACTGGACACCTCCTACGTGTGGGGCACTGCACTAGGGACTTAGCACACCATGGCCATTGTTCCTGCAGACCCCCTGAGTGGCGAGTGGCAGCGTTCCTATTTTAGAGATGAGGAGCCTGCTAAATTCACCCAGCTGGAAGCCTAAGGCCATCCTCCATCTGAATGGGACACACGTGTGCACACCCTGCCAACTGGGATGCAGTGTTCCCTGAGGAAGGAGGAGCTGTTGGAGCCCTAACTAGCAAGTCACCACAACTCCAGCCAGTGGTCATGCAGGCAGGCTCAGGCACAGAGCTGTTATTATTCTCTCGCATCCTCAAGAGCACTGGCCCTGCCGAGAGCGGCTTTACAGCAATCTGCTGTGCAAGCAGGTCAGAGAGATCTTAACGAGGCTCAGGCTCCAGACAAGGAGAGGATGAAAGCAGGAGCCACGCATGTGGATAAATCCACAGTGACGGGTCTCACTCTCATGCCAACACCTCTCCTGGCGGTTGTGGCAAAAGCAGGCCAGCTTTAAGGGAGGGGCGGTGGGGCTGAAGTGATTTTGCTGCAACAGATGGGCAGCCCAGCATAGCCCAGATGGCCCAGATGCCACCTTCTCAAGCCTGGCACCTCTTTTTTACAGGAGTACCCGCCTGGGTGTGGGTGCCACCATGGTGGCCCAACAGACAGATGGGTACTCAGGCTGGCTTGCCAGCGCCCACTCAGCCACAATTGCCAGACTGGCTAATGTCCTTTGGTAGCAATGTCCCAAGTAGACAAGGATCCTGAAATCCCTGTGGGGTCAGTAACCCCTACAAACACTTGTATACATGTAATTTATACTCACCAAAGCTTAAAGACTATGACTCTAGAAAGAAAGGGTGGCCTTCTCTGTCTTGTGCACTTAAAATTGGTTCTCATTGCAAAACTAAATACGAGCCAAGAGTTTTCCCTAAAATTGTTCTGGCAGAGTTGGGGTGAGTCTGGAAGAAACCCCTTTAAAAGTCATAGCATAAAGCTCCGTGCCAGGCAGCCGACTGCCTTTCTCCTTTCCGTTTTTTACTTGCGCCCCTTCTCTCTTTAACTTCCGCTATTATCCCCTCTAAGTTAGACCTCATAGTGTTTTCATGAAAGCAAGAAAAATGGACATTCCTGAAGGTATTGTGGGACCTGTCGAGGCGGAATCGCTCACATACGCCTTTTTTCTCACTATTAGTTTGAGATGATCTTAGAGAAAGAAAAAGAGAGAGTGAAAAAAGACACACAAAACACAAACAAAAAGTCCCTTCCTCGATGGCTGACAAGAAATAAAGCAGGCTCTCTGTCTCTTGAGAGAAACATTAACTGTTGGAGCACTCAGGTTAACAGAGAATCACAGAATCAAGCATCCGACTCACCCAGCTCAAAGCAAGAAAGCAACTTCCAATTGATTGGGGGAAAAAATTAACTGTGGCTTTAGAAAAATCTTTTCTCTGCTGCAGGGCCATTGGGGCCATTGAAGGCCGGGAAGCTCTGCAGAGCACTCAAGGTTCTCACTATTCACGACTCGCAGGTGGCATCCATTTCCCAGGGTTTCTGAGTACAGTGATTGCGCCTGGCTCTTTCAGCACGGCTGCAGGAGTCTATACAGGTCCACTAAATCAGTCTAAAGCTGTGAAAGGCTCCATCACTTGCCGCCCGGATCTGGCCGCCCAAACAGAGCCCTAGGCGGGCCAGCAGGCGGGTGCACGGCCGGGAGGATGGTGCCAATTAAAACCCTGAGCCCGTGGCCTTTCTCTTTCTCATCTCCAGTGCTACATTGTGTCCACTGGCAGCAGATTCCAAAGGCAAAGCTGCTGCATTCAACAGCCCAGAGCTTTAGGGCTGCCATCTCCAAACTGGGCTAATTAAAAGCAGGAGTTCCCTCCCTTGGGGAGCAGCAGAGATGCAAGGCGCAGAAGATGAGGTACAACTGTGTGTACCAGGCTGGCAGGATGGGGAGGACAGGTCCCATCTTCAGAGGCACAGAGTGTCTGGAGGGAGGAGAATCCCTACCTTTCCCGGGCATGTGTCCCCGAAAAGGCTGGTCCCTCTGGTCTCTGAAACATTCTAGTGTTCCCTGCATGTGCCGGGGGCTTCCAAACCTGCTGGTGAAGATGGTGAAACCTGGTGGGGGTGGGGGTGGGCAGCCTGTAGCTTACACAGCCCTGCTCCAGGGATGACATGACTCAGGTGGACTCACCACACAGTGCCTGCTCCCAGGGCACCTGGTGGACAGCAGTGGTTATGTTTCCTCAACCAGAAAACAGCGATAAGGAGAGCTAGCTAGCTGAGTTAGCTGGGCCAGCATAGTAACGGCCCACACAGTCCTCACTCAGTGACAGCTAAGACCACCACCACTAATCACAGTGCTACCAGTGGCCACAGCCTCTTTAGAGGCTCTCCCAGCAAACCAAAGAGCTTTGGTTCTTTCAAAGGTAAATTAGAACTTCCCAAAATGGGACAAGGAGCACTTGCTGCCCACCCTCCTCCCTTCCCTTTGGAGTTCCTGGACAGCTCCTAGCCCAGAAATGGATAAAGATGTGGGTGGCAATGCTGTTCTTTCAGTGAACTGCAGGTTAATTCCAGCTGAACTGCCTGGCATTCAGCAGCCCTTCTCTAAATTAACAGGGTATCCGAGTTGCTGAAAGCATGGTCCCCCTGGCAAGAAATGCTCAGAAATGCACTGCTCAAAGGTTTTTTTGCCATAGCGAGAGGCCCAGGAGGCGACCTCCCTAGATTGCTCAGAGAGGCTTGGGATGTCGTTTCCCATATGGCTGTGGGCAGGAGATCTGGAGAGATCGGCAAAGTCCAAGAGCTTGACCTGAGAAGGCAGCTGGATCCTGGAGGAGGAAGGCAGTAGAGGGCCACCTGGGCTGGTGTTTCCAGTCAGTGCCTCCTCTGGCTGGAAGGCAGGGAGACAGAAGGGGACAGTGTGTTGGCAGAAACCAGGCCTCAAGGCAATGACACCTGCCATGGGAGCAGCAGCAGAGTAGTGACCAGGATCAGCCTCCAGAGGGGAGTCCCAGGGTGCCCATGGCCCCACAAGGAGCTGGCCTGAGCTCTCAGTGTAGAAAGAGGCGGTCGGGGCAGCTCAGGATGTCCTTGGAAGCCTTGGGTAAGGGTGGGCTCTGCCATCACCTCCATTCTGTGATCAGACATCTTCCTCAAAGAAGCTTCCTTCTAATTTTTTAAAAGTGAAAATTGAGAGCAACAATAAAAACAACATTAAATCTGTCTGAGTGCTCCCTCAGGCCCTGCTGAGGGATGCACAGCTCTATCCCCTGAAACAGGCTCCCAGTTCCTGGGAGGGCCCAGATTGGTGGCAGGGCCCTCCCCGACTCCACTGACAACTGGGAGGAGGTGGAGTGGAGGCAGCGGCTGTGACCAGAGCTGAAGGCAGACAGGCGATGGTAAATCAAGCAGAGCTTTGGCCAGGCAGTTCCTAAGATCGCTCCAAGAATCCTGAAATCCTGATTAATGAGCAAGATGGCTCTGTGCTTTGGCAGTGGGACTCAGCCTTTTCTTATGAAAAGCAGCGACACACACTGCTGGCGGCTGTCTGGCAAAATGCCTGCTAGCCTGGCCTTATTGCAGGGGCTTAGTGGAGACCCTGGCATCACCCGGCAGCCAAGAGAAGTGATCTGAGAAGCCACTGGACAATGTCACCATCCTTCCTAGATCCTGGGAACATGGACTCAGGGATAGAGGACAGAAATTGTGGGGCCAACAAAGGTAAAACCCCATCCCAGGGAGCAGCAGTCCCTGCAGCGCACCTGTGTCTACAGGTAACAGGATACTCTGTCACCCAGCGCCACCCCACCCTGCATGGCATTTGATCAGAGTGGGCACTGAGAAGGCACCTCTCCTTTGCCACTGTCCAGAAGGATCAGCTTTCTTGTCCGAGGCCAGATAGCAGGGCTTCAGGGATTGCAGTCACCAGGGAAGTCAAGGTCTTTTACTTTAGTCAGTGGTTCTTGACCATCACAATGGTGCCTACAGGTGACTGTCACTTGTCACAGCTGGTGGGGGGGGGATCTTGGCATCTAGTGGGTGGAGGAAGGGATCCTACAATGCAGGACAGCTTCCCTCCCGCAACAAAAAACTACAAGCCCCAGATGTCAGTAGCACCTAGGCTAAGAAACTGCTCTAGTCTTAACAGCTATAGCTTTTCACCCTCTGACTGCCTTTCGAAGTGAGGCCTTCTTTCTTTTTAAGCATCTGCTATGTGCCTTAAATAACATTCCCATTGTGGCTTCATTGCAGACTATATTTGCTCTGGACCCTAATGGGCTCCAACATCTTTCCCAGGCCTCTAATGCCTGAATGGAGAAGGGAGGAGAAACATGTAATTCTACGGCAAAGCATACAAGGAATCCTAGAACAAATGGAACTGCTTTCTGTCTGTCTGCCCCAAACTGAGGCTCTCCTGTTGTCATACCAGTACCTTCCATTTCCTCCTCAGTCCTTTGCCTCCCAGCCCTGGGCCTTTGGAACTTCCGCCAAAGACTGAAGACATGAGATGAGGTTTGCAGTGGATGCAGAGGTTTAAAGCCAATTGTGTCTCTACTCTCCAGGCCAGGTGGCAATGGCTGCTCTTTGCTGCTCTTCTCTGCAATCTCCTCCTGGTGCTAGGTAATCCAGCCTCCACCCAATTCCCTCATGCAAACTCTGACTTCCCTTCTGAGCTAAATTGTGAGCCTGAAGTACTGAGATGATTCATTTGATTACTTTACAGGGAGGTTGGAAACAGCCATGATGAATGCCCAGGGGTTCTGGGAAAATTACTGGCATCTCTTTCGCTGCAGGAAAAGAGCCTATGGCAAACGAAGAGTCAAAGTTTGGACACATGAATGCTGTTCTCTCCAGGTATAAAGTGAGGCACCATCCATGTGATCCAAGGTGCCCACGCACCCTCAGAATCAGCCCCAGGGATCACGCCCAAGGTAACACAACCAGCTTCCTTGCAGGGCCATCGCTAGGCACTGAGGCCTACTTTAGCTGGCCGCACACCAGGTACTGGGAGCTCAGAGCAGAGGGAGACAAAACTCCACCTCTGAGTAGCTCACAGTTGGGGAAGGGATGAGGTTTGTGAGCTGTGCCCACCAGGGGGAGGGTCTGGGCCAATGTGTGCTGAGCACTTAGCCTGTGCCGGGTGCTCTGCCAGGCACTTTTGAAATCTCATCTCATTTAATTTGTGCCACTTCCCCGAGGGACTCAACTTTACTATTATCCCCACTTCATGAATGGAGAATTTGAGCCTAAGTAACTTGAATGAATGGCTAGCAGAAAGCCACCGCAAATCTCTCCAACTCCAAGGAGCTCACTGCCCCATGTTCTCGGTCTACTGTTCCTAAACCCCACACCCCAGGATGTGATGATCAGGTTCTTCAGATCTCTAGCTGGATGCTGATTTGTACATTTTGAAGTTCCAAATTAACTGGAAGCTCCCTTCAGATGGGCAAGCAAGAGAAGAAAGGGAAGGCAATTTGCTGAGGACTCAGTATATGCTGGATGTTTTACATGACATGATTAAGTCCTCACAACGATCATGAGAGGAGAAATGAATGTTATCAACACACTAATGTGGAAGCTGAGGCTTGGAAAGGAAGGTTACGCACCAGCGTCACACCTAGGAAGGAGCAGAGGGCAGGGAAAGCCTGTGCTCTTTCCATGTCACCCCACATGAGGCCTGAATCTCCCTTTACACTTCACTGCAATTGTTGACAACAGACCGAGACAGCTGCCTGAGATGTGCCAAGGAAAACATTTTTGGTTTCACCAGAGACACACAATACGAGCTTTGGGACTGAAGCAATGGCACTGGACTGGGGTCATTGTTCCCTACAAAGCCTAGGATAGCTGGAGAGGCAAACACAAGCACGTCAGTAGCTACACTTAGCTACCAGCCAGCAGAGGGATCAGGGTGGCGACAGGGATGAGAAAGGAAGTAGGTGTGGGTAAGGAGACAGTCAACATGCTTGGAACATGCAGTGTAGCCTCACTGCCACCACCTCCAGACTTCTGCATTCTCGTTTCTCACTTGGACACTGAAAATCTGCTTGCCTCTGCAGAACAAAATGGCACACTCTTCCTCCTCAAGAAAGCCCTCTCTCTGGTAGGCACCCAAGCTTCTGGGAGGAAACAAAGACATACTGAGGTTCCCTAGCTCTGGGAATGTCTGTCAGAAAACCCCAAGCTCAAGACCACAGGCCAGGGCATGGCAAAGGGCCAAGCCTTAGGCAGGAAACCTTCGAGATGAAGAGGAACAGATGGGCAGTGGCCACCTGCAGACCAACATAACCAGTGCCTGTGAACCTACAGTCTCCATGGAGGGTCAAGGCCTGGCTGGTTGGGCAAGAATGAGCTTCGACCTGCTGTGTTTGGGCCTGGCTCTGCCACCACCTGCCATAAAGTCATCACTCATCTCCTTCCCCCTCAAAGCCTCCATCTCTCTCCATCTATTTTAATGGCAATAATGGTCTCCATCCAGCCTACCTCATAAGATAGCCATTGGCCTCAAGAATAATAGCCATGGGGCTTCAGAAAGAACCTACTAAAATAGCAACAGCAGAGCCTTCAACCACGCCCTCACAGTGGGCTGGGCACTGCACAGGCACCAACAACCAGCCCCAAGAGTTCTCTTCTTTGCTTTGCAAATGAGCAAACAGGCTTAGAGAAGTTAAGTAAGTTGCCCAAGGTCCTACAGCTTAAAGTCACTCCACCAAAACTTGAACCCAGCCCACCTGTCCCGCCTGCTCAGGGCCCCTCCTCTTGCTGCTAAGAGGCCTGGCCAGAATTAGCAATCGTGGGAAGCTGCCCTGGGAAGAGAAAGCACCATCCCAGCCCTTGAGGAATGTGCAGCGTCACTGCACAGACCAGCGGAAAGTGCTTGCCACAACAAGCGAGTCACTTGGAGGCTCAGGGTGAGGGCTGAGGAGACAGGATGGAACCAGCGGGAGATGAGAGCCACTTCCTACCAACTTGCAGAAACAGCTGCAGGCCTGCTGGGCAGAGTGCCAAGGGGGGAAGGGCAGGTAACAGCAGCAATGGAAGGCCAGGTCTGGTCACTGCCCTATCACCAATTAATTCACTAAGTGACCCTAAGCAAAGGGCCTTGCCTCTCTGAGACTTAGTTTCCCCAGATGCACAAGGGCAGGTCCCTTAAAGCTCTGAGCCTTATAAGCTCCAGCCAGAACCTTCTGCACCTACTGCTTCAACCTCAAAACTGGGAGTAAGTAAACCAGCACTGATCATTGGTAAGTTTTCATGTCTTCCTAGAGGAAGATACTGTTGTCTCAGCAGATGCCAGCACACCGACTTTGGCAGCAGCCCCTATGCAGTTCTTGGACCAGCTTGGCACCCTCTGACCACCCACCTGACCAAGCAGTATAGGAGAAGCGGGGAGAGGGTGCTGCTGGGCATGCTGGCCCAGGCATCAAAGCCGCAGCAAGAAAAAGAAAGAGCAGCCCTGGCCAGCCCCAGCCCCATGTGAGTCAGCAGCTGTTTCTCCCAACATATTTTTCCTCCATCACATACCACAGGGTACTGTCAGAATCTCCACAACTGCAAGGACTTGGACGATGCCAGTTCTAAATGAACTTCCACATTAAGCTTCGGTCCGCTTTCACACAACTGTATGAAGGATGCCTGCCCATGAACAGTGCCCAACCAGAAGATGGCAGGATTTATGAAACAACAGCTGCCCTCCCCCTGCACTTGGTCTGACAGTGTCCATGGTCTCCCTGGCACACACTTGAAGTGTGCATTACATTTTTTCTACTCCTTCAGATTCCCAAAGCAACTAACACTTACCAAATGCACATACTCATATATCTTGGGAACTGTATCGTACATTTTAAGTCTTCACGGTGCCTCTAAGAAGCAGGCATTGTTATCCCTATTTTTCAGGTAAGAACACTGAGTTCCAGAGGAGTCACTTGTCCAGGATCCTGCAGCTAGTGAACAACAGCAGAGCTGGAAATGGCCCCCAGACCCTCTCGCTCCCAGGCTAGCTCCCTCTCCACTGTTCTTGCAGAATTCACCTACTAGGACATATATGGCATTAGGAGCTAAAGTCATAACAAGATGATTTGTCAACGGGTACAGACAACATAATTATCTACCAGACAGCTTTTCTCCAAAAATGGAGCCAGAATATTTTATTCTTAGTAATATAATTAAGTATAGGATAATTTTACAATACTGTAGGCTCTGCCGTGCTCTCAGAGTGAGTGCTAAGGAGACAAATCTCTCCCTACAAGGAAGAAGTTTCTATTTGGAAGAGGCTGAAGGTAAAAGAGGCCTTGTGAGGGGGCAGTAGCATCCATGAGATGACAGGTGTCTTCCACTCTGAATCAGAGAGCCAGGCACAAGCCCTAGTCTTCTAAGTGTTCTGCTTTGATTCTCCATGCTAGAGGAGGATGATGATGGTGATCATGGTAGCAGTGATGGTGATGATGGTTTTGATGATGATTATGGTGGTGGTGGTGATGACGGTGACCACAGCAGCCACCATCTGCTGAGCACCCACAGTGTGGTCAGACGGGCCAGGTGCTTTATACCCTTTGGCTATGTGATCTTCAACCCTGTGAGGCAAAACCCACATTTTACAAATTAGGAGAATGAAGCTCAGAGTAGCTACCTGGCTAGAGAGTGGTAAGGCTGAGATTCAAATCCTTGTCCACTGGATTCCAAAAGCACTGATCTCTTTTACCTCATGCCCCCCTAGTGACCCACTCCAAAAGAGAAACCATTTCTTCTGCACATGATCGATTTCCTTTCCCTAGGACAAATGTCCAAAATCCCCTATCAAGCCAACATCTCTTTGCCATCAGCCATTTGTTTTAAGGGACAGAGTGACTGAAAGGAGAGGGTTCATCCTAAAGCAGATTTTTCTGTGCCCTGCACTCTGAACTTCTTTCTCCTGCCTTCCTCAATGAGAGTGAAAACAAGCTTCTTCAGACAAGGAAGAAAGAACCATGAGAAACAATGGGCACTGGGGAGGCAGTACGGGGCTCCAGGCATGTGTATCAACTGTGCCAGATACCAAGGGGCCCCAACCTCCCTTCAGAGGCCGCTTCCTGCCCAAACTACCTCAAAGCCAAAGCTGCAGCAGAAAAGGTGGCAGTGAGGCACAGCAACAAGCACTGAGACAAAGCCAAATCCTTTGGCCTTGACAGCCTCAATTTCTCCCTCTGTACCACCAGGAGATGGGGCAAGGTGACCCCCCAGCCCTGAGAGCATGTGCTGTGGCTCTGCTGCCAGCCTTTACCAGGAGTTGATGACCTGAAGGCCCTAACTCAGTTCCTTTGTGTTCCATTTTCATCTGGCACCAAAGGCACAGGAGGAGACCTGGAGGGGCAGAGCCAAATGCAGGCTGATGCCTGTCGTCCTCCTGGGCCTGCTCTGACCTCTAAGCTGCAGGGGACAGGCAGGGACAGAGCTGAGGAGGGCCACCAAGGGAAGGAAGTACAAGGGCGTGGCTGTAGCCCAGTCTCACTCCTGACCCGCAAGCACCACAACTGGGAACCCAGCTGCTGAAGGAAAGCACAAGCCCACAGACACCAGGGGCCTAGACTGAGCACCCTACTCTCCCCATGGAAAGCCCAGGCCCAGCGGCCTCCTCATTTCCTGCTCAGGGTAGCACCATGGAGACTGTCAGCTGACTTCCTGCCCTGGGGCTTGGCTGCTCTGGAGAGTCAAGGTCAGCAGAGCTGGCTGGTGAACCTCTCTGTAGACACCTGGGCCCCACCCCAGGTCAGCAGTAACCCCCAGCTTCCTGAGCACTGACACATGGCAGGGACACGTGGCTCCTGCTGCCTACTATGACCAGGCCCGAAATGTTCACACCAGCCCCAGCTTCAGGACGACCTGAGACTGAGGGCCATTCTCAACCCAGAGGGCCTTTGCACGCTGGTTCCTTTATTCATCCCCCATCTGTGAAGCACCCACTGTGCTCCAGGTGCTGTCCTGAGCAACATGGACTCAGCGACCAGCAAGACAGGTCCCTTCCATCCAGGGGTCACCTTCTAAAGGCTGCACCTGCAGAATTTCAAAGCCAGCACAATTTGGCCTTTCAAAGTGCGATAAGAATGAGCATTCTTTTGATACTGGAATTATCCCTCCAGGCTCTTCATTTCTAGCCCTCTCTTCCTTTTGGGTCCCGAGACTTCCCTAAGTTTGTCTCTGCCTGTGTCCGTCGATGGCTGTGAAAACCTGCAGAGAGAAAAATCATTCATTCCCCACTGTTTCTACTCAGTAGGTCTGAACGATAATAACAGTACCTAGGACTATCTGGGGTTTTACCATGTACACAGCACGTCCACATCCAGCCCTGCCCAGGGGGCAAGCAAGCAACTCAGGCCCAATTCACGGATCACGAAACCCAGGCCCTCCACAGCACAGAGATGTGGACAGTTTACACTGCTGTCAAGTGGCCACAGGCTTTGGGGAGGAGCCTGGCCTATAGCTGCCCTTGGTTCTGGCCCCATCCTATCACTCATGGTGACAACCTATTGGGTGACCAAGGCCCAGCCACTTCCCTCCTCTGGGCCTCAGTGGCTTCACCTGCAGAGTCAGGGGTTGAATGAGGTGAATGACATTCCAGCGCCAATAAATACCAGGAGTTCCGGTGCTAGTGGGAAAGGATAGTGCGTACTTTAACGATTACAAAGAGCCTCCTGGCAGAGAGCCTGATATAGCCGTGTTCCCCTGCCCTATTCGGTTCCCAGCTCAGGGTACCGATTCCTTCAGGATGCCCTGTGCTGGTGTGGCCTTGACCAATCAAACATTTCCAACTGCAGATAAAATGGAACCGCCTTCCCTTGGACACCCAGACGCCTTGGCCATGAGGAGACTTTGCCACCAGGCCTTGAGAGGGAGGACTCACATGCCCATGACAGTGCTCTTCCATCAGATCTGAAGGGCTCTACAGAGAACTCAGTTAAAAAGAGCCACAAGGGCTGCCTGTCTACCCGTCAGATGCCCCAAAGACACTGGCAGGGTTTTGTTCTTCAAAAACTATTTAGATATGATTTCCATCTTTGAGAAATAGAGAGAAGTCTACCAGCTGTGAGGAGTTTCTCTGATGAAGTCCCAAGCTCAAGGCCAGCCAGGAAGTGATATCTTCCAGATTTCTTAAAGAGCTGTGCCTGAGGCCTGGGCAACTGGCTCTCTCTATACCAAGAGGGTTGGGGTATAGCAGGGGCTGGCAAGAAGGGCTCTGCTTGGGGACCCTGATGCTGATCCAATAGGGGCATCTACAGAGCTGAAAACATCCAGGCACTGCCAGGGTCTGGTCTCCACTCTCTACATTCAAGACACTCTGCTACCAGTCCATTGCCAAGGTGGCTGGCATGGCTGATGGCACTCGCCTATAGTGCCAAAGGGCCAGCTGGGTCTCACTGGCATGGCGGGATCAGACTTAGAAGCCAGACAGACCTGGGTTCAAAGCCCTCTCTTCAACACTTCCTTACTGTGTGACCTTGGGCAGGCTCCTCCTCACTTTCTTCACCTGCATGGGGTGAGCAGAACCCATCTCAGAGGGGTCCAATGAGGAAGAAATGAAATGAAGTGCTTCAGGACCTCCAAGGGGTCAGGCAGATGGAAAGGTCCATGCCATGGGCAGTTCAGGTCTGGAACTCCTGTTGTCCAATTCACAGCTGGATTCTCCAGCTTGCTTTTACACTGACTGGCACCAGCCAGAGACTCAGCTGATAAACCTCATGGGCTGGGTTCTACCTGGCAGCTTCTGGAAGCCAACCAGGCAGCTCTAGTCAGCCTGTCCTTCCTTGCTCTGTGAACGCAGGAAGGACAGGTGCTCTAAGCCATCACGGAACCCACTGGATAAGGGCCACTAGCTAGGCTGCCACATATCCCCTTATTTGGAAAAAATGTGGCTCTGGAAACTCTTAGGTGCTAAAGAAAAAGGCTAATATCATTACCAATGAAAATAATTATGAAGCATTAAATGAGAACAACAAGCTGAATGCTGTGCCTGGCACATGCTAAATACAACTATCATCTTCCTGCAACACTGGTGCTCAGGAAAAGATCTTAAAGCAAAGGATCTGAAGCATGGGGCCTCGCTGGCCTTCCCAACCCCTGGCACTGATCAGTGACATTGCTCTCTCCATAGTAAGACCAAAACTGGACCACACTGGAACACAAGCTCTGGGAAACAGATGTTTCTGATCTGTTGCCATACTGGGGATGATGGGAAGGAAAGCGTGCTCCCAGGGAGGGGACTCCTGGTTTCCCAAAGGTCTGCAGGCACAAGGGTGACAGTGGGGATAGCAATGGTGGTGCTGGCTGATTTCCCACTTAGAACAGAACAAACAGATTGGAGTTAGCTAGAAGGCAGAATCTGCCTCTGATTCATTTCACCCATGTCCCCACCCACCAGGGCAGCACCACACACATAGTAGGCACTCAGAAACTGAAGGCTTGGGTAGAAAGCCTGATTCCAGTCATGTGCAGGAGTGGTCTCCTTCCCAGGCCTGCAGCTTGGGTGGTGGCAGGAACTTGTTTTCTTCATTACCAAGGAATGGCCAGCTCTGAGGATACAAGTGTTGTGGGTGGAGCTGCAGGTGGCTTGGCCTTCCTAAGGCCTCTGCTTTCCTGCTCCCCCAGCTCTGAATCCCTACATGTGCAAGCAAGCCGCATACAGAAGCAGGCAAGGAGGCCCTTCCATGACTCTGCCCGCCGTGTCCACATTTGGTCTGAGGAGCCTGATGGGGTGAGTTCATACCAGGTCACCCAGGCTTCTTTTAAAAGCAAGACAGGCAGCAATGGCACGATAATTACTTTGCCAACAGTAAAGACTAGTGTGAATCACAGGTCCCAAAACAGCACCCAGGTTATGGCAGCCTTAGGCACACACAGGTCACAGGCTTCTGGGAAATCCAAATTTTGTTACAATGACACACATCTGAGTTCCAGGGCCCAGAACTGCCTCCCCAGGCCCAGTTTAGGTGCCCATTCATAATTTCACTGCTCCACTGGACACTCCTGGCTGGAGATGGTGGACTATCCACAGAGTCCTATCACATTCGGTTGACAAGGCTAGCTTCATGACATAGTCATCTCCCATCTCCCCGTCCACACCCCAAAACCACCCCCACAAAGCTCTTCCGCACAGCAGACAACCCATTTGGAGGCACAGTGTTTCCACATCAATTCAGGGTTGGTGCCAAGACCTACTGGGCTAGTGAGGGGCCAAAAAGCCATAGCCCTCTTGGATGTCAATAGGAAAACTAGGGGTTCCTTGAACTTGACACCATCTCACCTTCCCCCACCAAGACATTTCATCCCATGGACCTTCACAGGCCATACCAGCAGGACACACAGGATGCTGAGGAACAAGGAAGAGCCACCCAGTGCTGAGATTCTGAGAGACAGCCCCTCCTCACGGTGAACTTTACCATTCTAGGTGATGGGCATTGTCACCCAAGGGACTGCTTAGTGGCAGAGCTGGGGCTGGACCAAGCATGAGTCTCCTGACTCTGGAGGGGGTTCAACAAGCACAAATGAATCTGCCGGGACACCCCTGCTCCCAGCCACAGCCAAATCCTGCCACATATGCCACCCCTGCACGTGGAAGGCCCTTCTGCTTCTCTGCCCATTGGCTCTAACCCATCACTGTTTCTTGTCTTTGCAGCACTTACTCTGTCTAATGTGATCTTCTCTGCTCCTGCTTATCTGTCTGTACACACTAGACTGAAACTTTCAGAGAGCAGGGACTGTGGCCATCCTGCTCTACACTGCATCCTCAGTGCTCAGAGCAGTGCCTGCACACAGTAGGTACACACCAAAATGGGACTGGCACCCAGAAAGGGATCTATCTAGAGAGAGGGAATGGGGTCTTGCTTCTCTCCTTCCTGCTCTGCAACGCCCAACACATAGAAGATCCCCGGAAAGATATGCTGGATCGAAGAGAAGATGACAGAGAGAGACCTGAACATGTGTCCTTCACAAATACAAAGGAAATTCAGGAGGAAGCCCGGAGTCTACTCACAAGGCAAGGTCTGAGACCCCGAGAGACAAACAATACAACACAAGTGCATCTGGGTTTGCTCCTATAAAACTCCAGCTCTGTAGGGGCAGTCTGGAGGCAAAGCAAGACCCACAAATAAGCATGTCCTGAATGATCACAGCACCAAAGACTCCAGAGAGCCCTGCAACAGGGGGAGTACAGATGTTCCGGGGTACTATGTCCCTAACAGAAGGGCTGGCTTGGAGAAAGTGACATGCCAAAGCAGCTATCCTGAACTCATGTGCAGACCATTCATTAAGAACAAAACCAAAACAGTAGGGTACTGCCCAGTCGGCATCTGTATTAGTCCATTTCTGTTGCTTATAACAAAATACTACAGAACTGGGTGATTTATAAAGAAAACAAAATTTACTGCTTACAGTTTCTGAGGCTGGGAATTCCAAAGTCCAGGGAATACATATGGTGGTGGCAACAGTGACCCAGGGGTCTCACACTGCAAGATGGTGGAAGCAGATAGAGGGCAAGAGTCTCCTCTCTCTTCTTTTAAAGCCCTCAGAACCACACCTGTGACCACCATTTTTAATCTATTCACCATGGCATGGGTCCTACAATCTAATTACCTCTTCAAGGCTCTACTTTCAATTACTGTAATAGGATTTCCCACCCTCTTTTATTTATTTTATTGAGTCATAATTGATTATACATATTTTTGGGATTTGATGTTGACATATGTTGATCAAATCAATGTTACTAGTATGTATATTGTTACAAACTGGACTTATTCTTTATGCCCCTTGTCCAATCTCTCCCTATCCCCTTCTCCCTCCCACCTCCCACCACTGATAACTCTAGATTTCTTCTCTCTGAAAGAGTCATGGTTACTCTGTTGATTTGTTGCCTAGATGATCTGTCCGACGCTGAAAGGTGTGTTCAGGTCCCCCAATATTACTCTGTCACTCTGGAATGGGCTTTGTGGAGAGAGACATCCTACTTTTTTCTTTGGTCTCTGCTGGTGACTCTCCTTGTGTCAATGCACTCCAGTGGCTGGCGGACCATCTGCATCGTGGCTGTGACGTCTAGCCACTTTTGCAGCAGCCGTGGTTACTGTGGTGGGCCACCCACATGGAGGTGAAGTTTTTGGCATGCTCCTTGGTGCTGGTGGTGTGCCTGGTTGTGGGCAGGGGGTCCATTACCCGACTTCATGCCCTGGGCCCCCAAGCAGGGCCCCAAGGTGCTGGCGGTGTGCCTGGTTGTGGGTGGGGGTACCGGTCCCTGGCTCCATACCCTGGGCCCCCGGCTCCATACCCTGGGCCCCCGGCTGTGGTGGGCCACCCACATGGAGGTGATGTTTTTGGCATGCTCCTTGGTGCTGGCAGTGTGCCTGGGCCTGTCTCCCCAACTGCCCATGCTCCAAACACTTCCCATGGGAAGGGCCCTGCGCCGGTCCCTTGTGATGACTCACCGGCCTCAATGGCTCCCCTTTTTCAGCTGTTCTGGTTCCTCACTCCTGCATGGGTCCATGGGAACCCTATTAGTGGTCTTGCTGTCCTGGGGGCCACCACAGCCCTCTTCTCCCCTGCCGCCTCCAAGCAACTCCATCCAAAGAGCACAGCTGCGGCTTCTGCCAGCTCCTGCTCCATGGGCTCAGCAGTTCCAGCCTTAAAATGGCCGCAGGCCAAAACACTCCAAGCAGTTTTTTCTTTCTCTCTTCATGACTTCTCCCCCTTCATGAACTCCGTATGTCTCTCCTCCTCTTCCCCTGAGCTCCACCCACCCCAGCTTGGCTGTTGTTACATTTTTATAGTTGTAAATTGGTTGATTTGTGGGAGATAGTGACGCTGGGGACTGTCTATTCCGCCATCTTGACCAGAACCCTCCCACCCTCTTAACAGTCACAGTGGGGGCCAAGTTTCTAATACATAAAACTTGGCAAATACAACTCAAGTTTCACTGACTTTTGGGGGGACATAATTCAATCCACTACATTATTCTTGTTCCTCCAGGGTCCACAGCACAGGACTGATAATGGAAACAACTCTTGAGTGACTCTTGTTTATGGATGGACTGCAAACATCTGGCCAAACTGCCCAGTGCAGCCAGGCCAGCTCAGCTCTTGAAGCTAGCCAACACACCATCTGAATAGACAATGGGGCTAATTAAATCATGTGACCTGTTGCCCACACTGATGGAGCTATGTTCTTTGATATAAAAAGGGAAATCACATTATTACAAACTAAAGATACAACAGTATCAGCACATTCACAGAGCATGAACTGAACAGCCTAAAAGAATTCAATTCTATTTTGCACAGGACCAAGATTTCTTTTTTTTTATTTTAAACCATATGTCTTCTTTCCTTATTGGATAGAATGAGAAACCAATGCGAAGTTCATATATTTTCTGTTTTAATTTAGTGTTTCTTTCATTTCCCTCTTTAAAAGAACAAACTCTTATTTCTTGTCATAGCTCCACGCATGGTATATGCTATTTAAAACCTACATTTGAACCTGTGGAATCAATGGACTCCTGAGGCTAGAAGAGGTGTCAAGAGTCTCCATTCAATGTTATAGTTGCTTGGAAAAAGGACTGCAAACCAAACATTCAAAGATGTTTATCTCTGTAGGTAGATTTCAGAGGAATTTCACTTCTTGTGCTTTTATATTACTAAACTGTAATTTACCTTCTGAACTTTAAACTTTTGAAACGTATGCATTAATTTTGTGACCAGAAGAAACAATAAATGTCGATGAATCTGGAAATTACTCTTGGGTTGATATACAAGCGCTTGTGCTTTCTGCCAACAAGAATATTACTATTTACCATGAATTGAGCACTTGTTCATGTGCCATTAATCCTGAATATGAGACAGGATTATTTTATTTATTTTCCCTCCCTATTTTTACCATTTTACAGATGAGGAACTGAGGGTCAAGGTAATTTAATGACTTGCTCAAGATCCCACAGCTAGATCCACACCCAGCTCCATCTGTTCCACAGGCCTTATCTCAACCAGCCAATTTCACAGCCTCCTGGCAGCCTGGAAGGCTTTCTACTTTCTACTTGGCCACTGAAAGCAGCTGTGATGATATGTAGGTCATACTAACCATAAATGTTACAGAGACCACGGAACTAGGTAGGCACTTTGGTAACGTCTGGGTCATGCATGACAAGTGAGTTCTCACCCACAAAGAACCAGGTCAATTCCCAGCTTCACCCAGCAGACAGTCCAGTGCAAGAGAAATGAGCAGCCAGCAGGAGCCTGGGGAAGGGACTTTGCTACACATTAAACTGAAGAAAACACTAGTGTGTTTGGGGATGGGGATCCCACTTCACAAATTTGGAGGCCTGGCCATATTCTGTGCTGCCACACACCATGCCACCTGAGGTTTCAGGACTAGAATTCTAGAGTCACCTCAACAGGATCCCAGGCCGTGGACCCCAGAACAGATATCGAGCAGATCCCCTCTTGCCCTCTGTCAGGTGCTCAGCCTTGATAACATGTTAACTGGTGTTCTTAAGGCTACTCTGCCAAGGGGTTGGCCCTACCCATGCATGCAAAACGCTGTATTCACTCCTTCATTTTTCTCCACCCCACCCCCACCACCTCAGGTATGTGGGGGCCCTTATGCAGGTTCCTGGGCTTCATCAAGGCCACCATTAGTGGTCCTGTTTGGGCACTGCTCACTGTCACTGCTTCAAACTCAAGTTTTAGATCTCAATAATAACCCAATTTTAGCCTACTTCATCGAGAATGGTGACAACTGTCAACTTGGACTGTCTAGACGGCTCCAACAGCCAGCACAGCAGGGGCCAGACCAGGCCCCCTAGGCAATGTCATGTGAGATCCCAGCTGCCATCCCAGGACTGGACACCTATCCTCGAGACCAGTTGCTTCACTGTGCTCACACCAAGAGTCCCATGTGTACACCATAGCTGAGGCAGAAATACCTGGCCAACCCTCAGCTATGAACTTCAACCCTCACTTGCCCTTAACCCCTGTGCAGATACCTGAAATGAGATGGACCTAGCATCAGAAGCCCTGCCTAAGCTCCCTGAGAGGGAGTGGAACAAGCAGGGGCTTTGTAGCCACTCCTGGCACTGTAACCCTGGCTGCTACTACGAACCTCAATCTCTTCTGCATAACGGGCAGAATAATACACATTTTCCAGGGTCCTAATGAAGACAACAAGCAGCTACACAAACACTTAGCACAGTGCCTGCCACCCTGTGCCAAATAAACAATAGTATCATCCTTGCTTACTGAATATCATCAATGTAGGAGCTGATTTGCCCATTAGGGAAGAAACCAGGCCCTTTGCCTCTGTTCATTCATTCGTTCGTGCATTCATTCATGTATTTAATAAATATTTAGGAAACTCTTGGCACCTTAGTAGGTGCCAGACATCTAGTTGAGAACCAAACAGGCACAGGCCCTGCCCTCAGGGGCTCACAGTGTAGACCAACTTTCACGAGTTAGTGACACAGCTCAGGGCTTCTCCCTCTGTCCACCACTTGGTCCCCACACCTCAAACACTAACCGCCTGCCTGCAAGCCCAGACCAGGTGAAAAGGAGTTGCACACAGAGCAGAAACAACAAGAAGGGGTCACTGGCTCCTTTGCACATAGAGGGGCAAGGCTCAAATCTAAGCCTATTCCCTCTCATCCTTGTCTCTGAATGTCATGTGAGTGTGGCTCCCAAAAGATCACAAGCCATCCACGACATGGACTCCATCTGCCTTCTAACCCTCCCTCCACTGACCTGGGGCTAGCCTGGCATAGAAGCTGTGGATACCACCAGACAGAAGGGCAGCTCTGTCACCATCATGAAGCAGGGTCAGGGAGTGGTCAGACAAGCTGCATTCTCTCTCCAAGCCTCGTCCCTGGACCACAGAGTTACAGTGGAGTGCAGGACACATACACAAAGTGCAAGCATGCTACCTGTGCACAAGAGCCATCAGTGTTATCATTTGCATGTTGACCAGTTTCCAGGGGCAGGGCCTCGGCCAAATGAGGTGCAGGGCTCTGGCTAAAGGTTCCTGACATGAAACACACTGTCCTCATTCCTGGGGAGAAGGGACAATATGGGCAGAAGGCTGACCAGGCAGGTGACTCAAACCAAAAGCCAGGGAAAGGTGGCAGGAGAGGTCTGCACCAGGGCTACCCAGGACCAAGGACAAACCAGAGATGACCTCCCTCAGAAGATCTATCTCTTATATTCCAAGCACTTTCAAAATCTAAGGAACACAAACCACCTGGTCATCTTGTTTAACTACAGATTCCACTTGGCAGGTCTGGAGTGGAAGCCAGGAATCTGAATTTCTATCACACTGCCTGGCAAAATCCAGATGCTGGTTGGTGGACTGTATGCTGTGAGCTAGAAGTTTTCCATGGCCATTTGTATGCCCCTAACAATAGCTGGTCATGGGTCTTCATTTACCCTAGGACTCACTCTTTTCCAGGGGGACTACCAGCAGCCCACATCCCTACCCTCAGGATTCTCTAGAGACTGGAGCTCTCTGCTCGAAGACTGCTGGGGACATAAAGACCTTGAACTCACCTTCTCTCACCAAGTTTCCAAGGCCCCTCAGGCAAGGTATTGAACATCTCTATTCCCCAGTTTCTCTGTGAATAAACTTACCCCACATGAACACTGTGAGGTTTAAACAAACTAACACAGTGTCAGGCACAGAGTGGTCAGGGTTGATTAGACGCTACAACAATTTCCAGCCAGAGCACGAGCTTTAGGTTTACACAGCATCAGGCACTTGAGAGGCCTCACCTGCCCAAGACACCTACATGCTGAGTAGGTGTTCATCTCTGCTTTAGAAAGGGGGGAAACTTGAACACATCTGCACCTCCTCCCAGGACAGTTCCTGGGGCTGCTTGACACCAGCACATCAAGTGCAAGACTTGCCAGAAAGCAGCCTCAGGCACCTTCAGGGAGCCCCATGGGGAGGCTCAGGGATCTGCCTGCTCTTCAAGGCTGGGGCCCACTTCCCCCAGGCATCCAGTTTTCTCAGAGCTTCAAAACTGACCCCATCACACTCAAGAATATTTGTCCCATCTTGCTGGCTCTTCCCATGTGCTTGGGAAGGAGGGCAGAGCCCCAGCCAAAGAAGGGCTCTGGAGGCTGAATATCCTTGGTGGCTAGTGCAGCCTCTGGGCCACCCTGGCACCTTGCTCACCTCTAGGAAACTGCACAACTTGGAGGGGGTGGGGGATGAGGTAGGCACTAGGCCAGGAAGGCAGAGACCTGGGCTTCAAGCCTAGCTCTGCCATCATAATCTGCCTTTTTATCTATGGCTACGAGGCCCCCAAGTCTTCAAAAATCTCAGGGATACAGTTCCAAGGGTGAATTCCAGGCATGTGGCATAAAGTCAGTCAAGTGCAGTCTCTGGGCTGGGCCTAGTGGCCTAGCCTGCAACAAGTCTCCTAGAAGGTCGGCAAAAGGCAGGACCTGGCTGTGCTTGAGTCCAGGCTCTCGACGCTATCGCAGTGGCCCTCCTACCCACCCTAGGATATGGGGTAGTCCTAGATTCCAGAAAAATGATTTACTAAGCATTTGCTATGTGCAGGCACTGCTAAATTCTTTCACATTTTAACCCAGTAAATTCTTCTCCCCAATTTTCAGATCAAGAAACTGAGGCATAGAGAGGTTAAGAAACCTGCCCAGGGCAGAAGGCGCCATAATCCCGCTGTTCAGGCCAGTCCTAAAGCTACCTCCACTAAACAGCTCAACTCAGGAGTATTGCCTCTGGCTTTCTTAGCTCCTGAAAGGAAAAGAAAGACAGTTCTGACTCAGTTTGCCTCCCGAAGGACAAACTTGGTGAAACTCCATTTTCCTTGATGAATTTCCCTTTCTGATAAGAGAGAGGAAGAACCTGCCTGAGTGGCCTTGCAGAGGTCAATTCCAGTTAATGGCCCCTGTCCTATTTGCACCAGGCTCTGGATGAAGTCTTACCCATGCTGGACTCCCTTGAGCCCCTTGCCCAGGCACTTATACACAGCTGATGCTCAATCAATGCATGCTGATTTGAACCAGCTTGCAGGTTTGTTGGCTGCCTGGAGTCTGAGGGCCCAGAAAGTTCCCATGGTAGGCAGGGCTGTGTTACTGAAACTCCCAGGCTGATGAAGCTGCAGGTACAATATTCCCATAAATCCCTCCTGGCAGGGAGGGGCAAACTAAAGCCACATATGCAATATTTCAGAAAAACTATGGCTAGCAGGCTGCTAAACTCTAAAGACAGGATAGCTATGGAACCTTCTGCTTGGTTAGCAGCTGCCCCTGCCACACTCACCCTTGAGCCCTACCCTACACCTGCCCCCACACCCTTCCAGGCTCATACTCACTGTGGGAGGGCTGGTGGGAGGGGCCGGGGGGGGGCCTTACCGCCAAGGAGCTCCCTGTAGATGGGGCCTGAAGCTGGTCTGCTGTGCAAAAGCTGTCTCAGATGGTTGCTCAGGAGATGTGTGGGGATGAATGCACAGCTCAGTCATCAAAAGCTAGACCACAAACATGGAGAAATGGCCCAGGATTTGTCATGCTACAAAGCTATCTTCTCAGCATCCCCCACTTCAGCCTTCCAATGCCACCTCCCATCTCCCCCAGCCCTGCCCTGGCCACACACCAGGAATATCAGACTGAGTGGGACTGCACAGGTACAGTAACTTCAGTAGAAAAGAGCACACCAGATACAAAGGCAGAATGCTCAGAGAAATGGTAAACTCCCCCAAGCGTCCCTGATTGGACCTGCTCCAGGAGGGGTGCAAAGCAGGGAGCCTATGAATCCCTGGTTCCATGATGGAACAGTCCCATAAGCACCCAAAAGCTCCATTACTTGGGCCTCCTAGGGCTTGTTTTTCCTTGATGCTGTTCCAGTGGTAGAGAGGGCCCCGTCCCAGACAACCCACCACATCACGGCAGGGGCCTCTTGTCCAACCCCTTCCTTTACCTGTTGGCACAGTGGACCTACCAAAGGAAAGGGGTCTGAGCAGCAGAGCCAACTCACTTAAATCAAGGCTGATTCTCAATCCCATCTCATACATCCACATCCCAAAGCCTACCTACCTGCTTGTCATAAGCTCTGGCGTCTGACAGCTCAGGCAGTGTGGCCTTGGGCCAATAATGTGACTGCGCACTGTCCAATACGGGAGCCACTGGCCACATATGGCCATTGCGCACTGGAAATGTGGCCAGTCCAAACTGAGACCCACTTTGTAAATGTAACACACCCACTGGAACTTAAAAACTTAGTACTAAAAAATAACATAAAATGTCTCATTAGTAATTTATTTATATTGACTACATGTTGAAATGTTAGTATTTTGGAAATACTGGGTTAAGTGTATTAAAATTAATTTTACCTGCTTCTTTCTTTTTAACTATGACTACTAGAAAATTTAATATTATCTATATGGTCTGCATTCTTGACCGTTTCCTCTGAGACTCAGTTTCTGCCCTTATGACAGGCAACACCACATCTACTTCACGGTGCTATATTCAGAAGAAATGCAATAGGTGAGTTTCTTCTGTGCATCTGCTCCCACCTCACTCGTTGATGGTCAGCAGCCCATGGCTGCTGCCTCTCACTCTACCTGTGTGCTTAAAGGCTGCCCTCTGAGCCTCCTGTGTCCCCAGAGGTGGACAGGGCTGGGCAGGGCTCCTGCCGCTGCTCCTCAGTGCCTGGGGTGTGGGAGCCTAGGGGAGGGTCTGGCATCCAGCCTTCTTCACTCTCCCACTATAGCCTCTCAGCCCCATACAGGGCCACGGGGGAGAAGGCTGCTCCCTCCCTCGCTGGGCTGCCCCTCAAGCTAACCACAATGATGCCTCCAATGGAAAAATCTTTCAAGAAACAAGGATCCTGCTTCAAGATCACAAGTAGCAAAGAAATAATAGTGGTGATAACACTGATCCCAGGGCTGTTTCTCAACAGCATACCACACACCCACCTTTTCTAAGTGCTCTTCCACTCATTAGATTAATTTGCTTAATCCTTGCATCCTGTGGAAGAAGACACTGAGGCCCAGTGATGGGCAGTGACTTACCCAGGACTACCCAACTGGTGAGTGGCACACCAAAACTCCACACCAGGCCCATCTGGCTCTGAGGTCCAGACTCCCACCACCAGCACAACCCAGGCCAGAGCCTGCCTTACATTTCCCAGGTTTGGAGCGGACGGTGGCATGGGTATTTGGTCATAGCTTCTCTGTATGAATTAAGCTGAAGATCTGGTGTCTCTGCAGAGTGACAATTAACCTCAAACCATTTCAGATGAGATCTCCTTTCTCTCACCAAACAGTTAATATTGCATAAGCAGCCCACATCTGCTAAAATGCTCTCCCCAAACACACTGCTGTCTCGCCCCTTCTGCCTAGGCTGTTTCCAAGCAGGCCTATGTCTCCCCCACCCCCACCCCAAAAGGGTCTTTCCTGCTGCTGGCTCCCCTGCCTGGGAGCCATTTGTATTTTTATTCCCATTTTTAATTCTCAGAAAATTCCACTGTCCAAGGCTGAGATGGAAATTCTTTAGGTGGATCAGGCCTGTTTAAAGCTGGGTTCCAACTACAAAGGAGGACAGAAGGTATGTGTGCTTGCCCAGAATGGGTGGAGTTAGAACTATCTGGAGAACCCAACCACAAGATAAGTCCCAGGCAGGATCCATCCTTAAACAAGGGACACGAGATGCTGAGACAGAAAGGCATGATGAGAGAAGGCCCAGGTAGCCCAAGAGGGCATTCTTTTTATCTCGTTATCTTCTTGGGGTATCCATATGAGAAAAGAAGCAGAGGAGAAATCAAGGCAATGAGGTAAGAAGGGAACTTCATGGAGGCCAAGCAGCCCCTCCAGCGAGTGTGAGCACAGACCAGGGCCACCTGGTGTGGCACAGCCATCTCATAGCAAACCCTCAAAACCACCTTTCCCTCTTGCCAAGTCCTTAGTCAATTCAGTACAGGCTTTGGTAGGCATCTTCCTTCTGGAACACAGAAGACCAGTTTCTCACACCTCTTCTCTCTGTGCCGTGGCATGCTGATCACTTCAAAGCTGCCTCTTGGGGAGGAAGGGCAAGACCAGGAGGGAAGTGAGAGGAGTACATCGGTTGTGGCCTCTGAAATGGCCAGCTGAGGGGTCAGGGGGGAGGCCGTCCAAGGGCAAAGTGCAGGGCTGGCTTGGACCTCACTCCCAGCATTCAGGACAAGCCATTTTGGGGGTTGAGAGGGGTAGATGGCAGTGGCCAAGAGCTCAGAGATCTTCCAGCAAAGTCATAAAAACAGGTCACAAAGGTTCTATTTTGGTAATAAGAAGATTATCCCAAATTGTGGACACATCCACCTTTTCAAGTGCCTCCACTCAGTAGGGCATAGAACAAGATTGCTGTTACAAGAGAACCTAGAACAGGACAGCTGAACTGTAGTGCCAGGGCAGAGCTGATGCTTTCCCAGACAGGCAACAGTGCTGTACCTCAAGTCCTCTCTATGCCCAGTGCCTTGGTTTACCAACCTGAAAACACATCTTTAGAAATGCAGTCTGCCTGGTGGCTGAGAGAAAAAGTCTGGGCTAATGGGGTTTCAACGGTCTATCCATTGATGGGCCCAGTGGATATAAGTAACAGCTGCACTTCCTGAGAACATCCTGTATACCAGGCCCTGGGCCAAAGACTGCAAACAGCCCAGTGGTGAGGATGTCACCATCCCCACCTTACCATCAGGAAACCCAGAGCCTAGAACAGGTCCCAGGCTTACCTGGGCCCCATGGGTCACAAGCGGTGGGACAGCTCATCCCAGGAAGTGAGCCCTTCGGAGAAGTGGAGGCCCATGGGCCTTGGGGGCCAAAGAGTGAGCAGGGATACTCACTGCTCTGCCACGTGGCAAGTGAGCAAATGTCCTCAATGCTCCATTTTCTTCCCTGAAAAGTAGATGAGAAGAGCTCCTCCCAGGATCAGTAAGAGGACCATACACCCAAGAAAAGGCCCCCATGAAAGCTGGCCTGGAGGTTAGGAGTTAGGAACCTGCCTCCCACAGCCAGGGCCAGACTGATGTGTGTGAAGATGCAGGAGGAGATGATTCAGGAGGCCAGCAATGGGGGAGGGGGAGTGGCACTGGTCCCCGTGAGAGACACTCCGGGAGGTGCGTACTTCCTCCCTCCAGCCCGCACTGAGGCGCCAGTTAGTGCCTCCCTCGCTGTGGTTTCGCCTTCATACACCATCTTGCCATGACCTCTTTGCATCATGGTTTCTCTGGTGCTATCTGAGGTCAAATCTCCAAGGCTGAAAACAGCCGTAGAAGTGAAGTAAGGCAGTTGATTCGGACTGTCCCATCAGATCCTGGCTCCAAAGCCCTGATAGCATTATCAACACTGGGCTTTGGAAAAAAAGCCTTGCCCCAGCCTGTAAGGCAGATCAAGCTGGCTCTGCTGTCCCCGTGAGCCTCCCCACACCCACACCCCCAGTCACAACAGCCTCACTGTACCCTGTTCTTGCCACCCCCTTTCCCACCTCCCACCTACTGTGCCTGCTTTCCCTCTGCTTGGGATGCTCCCCTCATTGTCTTCCTAAGGCTGAACATGTCTCATCACCCAGGTCTTTCTGCAAATGTCACCTCCTCAATGAGGCCTCCCTGTCCCTCCAGTCTGAAGCTGACCACTTCCATCTCTTCTCCTCCTGCCTGGCAATCCAAATCACGCCAGCCTGTTTGATTTTCTGTCTAGCACATGTAACCAACTGAAATGATCTTGCCTGTTGTTTGCTTGCATATTATCTATCCCCCTTTCTGTCATACAGAAAAATCCTCAGGGCCTGGCTGAGTGTCAGGCACCCAGCAGACTCAGGTAAAGGTGTGTTAAGTGAAAAACGAACTCGTAAGGAGCTGAGAAGAGAGCCAGAAGAGACCTCTGGTTCTGTTTGAGGATGCCAGATAGAAGAATGCTGAGGAGTGCTGAGGGGAGGAGGCAGGAGGGCCCAGCATCTACCTTTCTGCCTCCTGTGCTGTCCCTGTCACCCAGCCCTGCTGCATGACCCGACAAGAGCTGTTTCTTCCATTCTCAGCAGTTGCTTCCAGTTGGCTGCTTTTCCGGCAGTCACAGACCAGCTTCACAGCCCTTCCTCTTCTCAGGCTCAGCCAACCGGTGCCCCCTTCTCCAAGGTCGGTCTGTACCCAGCCCCGTGGCACCTGAAGCCTTCAAACTGTTAAGCTTTCAGAAGTGCAGCCTCCACCTTGTGGTCCCCCAGCCCTGTGGGTGGGGGCAGCTTCCTGCAGTTGCTTCTCCATGATGGTGCATGTACTCTTCTTGGCTGTTCAGTTCCTCAGAAACCTAGTGAAGTATGTTCACAGTGAATTCCTGTGAACCTAACAGGGTGGTTTCCATCTCCTGACAGGCCCTGGCTGATCCAGGAGTCCTGCCGCACTCTCTCCATGCACAGAGCTGGCAAGGAAACAGCTGTGGCTCCTCCCCACCCCCCACTCCAGGAAGACTAAATGCATTATGTGGCCCTGCGCTGTTTCAGGGAAAGAGCTGGATGCCTGATGACCTTTAGTGACACATTCCTGATGTGAGCTCGCTGCTACTCCCACAAATGAAGCTTCTGGTGGTTGCATTATATTTTAGAACCAACCATTTCTTTTGTTTTCCAAAAGATTTTAAAAAGCCACCCCTCTTCCTACCAAAAAGGAATTATCCAAGAGTTCTACTATGTCAAACTTTCAAAGGAGGCATTGTTAATCTTTGGCCATAAATAAGCAATTAACACCCACTCTGACTCTAGTCAAACCAAGTTCCTGCCAGCATGGGGACTGCAGCAAAGGGTTTGTTCTTCTGCGTGGCATTTCTTCAGTCCTTGACTGTGGTTTGAAGCAGTAAGAAAGGGTGGTAATTCAGGATGGCTGATACCACAAAAATGTTATAGATAAATGGGCTCTTGTCAACAGGAGAGATTCTACATTGATACAGTGCTTGGGACAACAGTGGACCATGCTGCAAAAGGCAAAATGGACTGAATTAAGGTTTCATGCTGCGTCAGACCCATGAAAGCCAGCAGCCTGCATGGTCTCTGGGTGAAGGTACAGACAGGCTCAGTGCTAGGCCTGGCTCAGTCATCAATCACATGTCCATCTTGGTGACACCTCTGTGCTTCCTGCCTCCAGCACCTCACTGGGGGGGCACTCATGGGCTCACAGGCACCTTGCTCACTAAGGGCTTGGACATCTTTCCAAGGAGGTGTTATCCTGATGCCCCTGATAAGGAAGAAGGAATAAGACAGGGAATGCCAAAATCCTTCCGGGGTCTGTAAAGCATACCTTTCCCCTCCCTCCTTTGAGGCCTAGCTGGGGATTATTCAGCTTTATTAGGAAATTCAGAGAGGCCATTGCAGGCCCCTTGTTGTAAAGCTGTTGTAAACTGACCAGATGTGGCACAGCTGAGACAAGACCCAGCGTGATAAAGCATTTGAAACCGTGAAAGAATCCTCCTGAGGCCCTAAGCTGCTTCCAGCCCAGTGTTCAGAATGGGGCACCCAATTTCAAATAGACAAGGACAGAGAAGCTTCACCAAAGGACCTAGTAGTTTATGAACTGAGAACTGAGAGGAAAGGGTAAGGAATTGAACCTTTATAGAGTGGGAAAGGGCAGCCAGGGTTGGCAAACAACTGAGGCACAAGGATTGTGGGGTGGGATGGTTCCATGGAGACTTACAGAAGCAAAATGAATCGCGGTGATCCACGAGACTTCACTTCTACTGAGAACAGATCAAGAAGAAATACAAAGTGAAGGCTGCAGGTGAGATAACAAGAGGGACTTACAATCAGCAAACACTAAACCAGGTAGCCTGAAGGAAGTCACCATCTTTGGGGATTTGGGTGATTGATTCTCTGCCCAGTGAGATCCATACTAAGGGGCTGGAAGCTAATCACAAGATTAACCCATTGGCCAGTTCTGTTGCTTCTACCTCTAGGATTTCCTCAGCCCCTAAAGTGAATCAGCATGTCCACTGCCCCCATCCTGGTCTAGCCCAGCACCTTGTTTGCCAACAGCTTCCTGACTGGTCTCCAATCTCCCCCAGGCCCCTCAGTCCATGCTGCTCGCTACAGCCTGAAAGAGCTTTTTTTGGGGGGTACTGTTGCTCCCCTGCCTAAACCCTCTAATCCTTCCACTCTGAACTCAGAATAAAAGCCAAACATCTTTCAAGGACCTACCAAGAAGGCCCACCGTGCTCGAGCCCTGTGCGCCCCCCTCACCCACTCTGTTCCAGCCACACCAGGGCTCCTTCCAGCCCCTTCCTGACTCTGACCTTTGCAAATGTGCTTCTCCTGCCTGGGACACTGCCCTCCTCCTATGCCTCCAGCACATCCTTCAGACTCAGCTGAAAGTCACCTCATCTGAGAGGCTGCCCTGACCATCTCTGCTGTGGCTGCTGCCCTTACTTGTTTCCCTCATAGCACTGATTCCAATGTGCTCTGTGAGAACATTCTGGAATCACAGTCTCTTCCAAATACTTACCAGGGGCCAGAGACACCCAGCACACACAGCATCTGGACACAGCATAAATAACCACACTGGGTTCCTAGTCATTCACTCTGCTGCTGAAACACAAGACTTGGGATATTGAACAATGATGTGGAACTTGCCTTTAATAACCCATGCATAAGGACTTGCCTCGGAAATGCACAATATTATTAGAACAGTTTTTCCAGACACTTCTGAAGCAGCCAGGTACCCACTTCAGCAGAAGTCAACCTCAAGCCTTCTTTGGTGCTCTAAAAGGTTCACTAGCAGGTGGGGATGTCATTGCTCTGTGAGGCACAGCAGTTCCGTGGGTGCTTGTCCTAGGACTTGGAAGTTGGATTGTTGGGCTCTTAAATCCCTTCTCCAGGCCAGACCTTTCCTAATCAAGGCTGAGCTGGTACCTACTGACCAAGGGGCCTAAACTCTCAATGCCATCTCCATGAGATGAGCCAGTCCCTGTGTCTCGGTGGAATTCACTGGGCCAGGTGTGTACCTACCCACCTCTGCTGCTCCCAAACCCCTAAACTCCCTTGGAGAGCTTCCAAAACCCCCAGGTGCTAGGGCCTTGCCCCAGATCTGCTGACTCAGACTCTCAGGGTGAGACCCAGGAATGTCCTGGCTTCCCAGGTAATTCTGACATCCATGGCCATACCAGGACATATGTAAACATGGTCAAAAACCCGAGGCTCAGAGAAGCAGGGCAACTGGCTCACAGTCTCAGCGCAGCTGGGTGGCACAACCAAGTCTCAAACCCAGGACTTCTGACTCCAAATGCAGCTCTATTCCAACAACAAGTCACACTTTATCTCCCTTATGACACAGGAGGCATCTGCCATGCAGCAGCAAGGCAAAATGCTGACTTCAGAGTTAGAGAGACTTGGGCTCAAACCCAGCACTGCAGTTTGACAACTCAACTGGGGCCCTCAGGCAAGCCTCATGAGCCTCTGGGCTCCAGACCCTGTTCTCGGAAACAGGGATATTACAGAGAACCTCAGAGTTGCACAGACAAGGAATTCCCAAGGTGAGGACCCCTCACATATGACAAGTACCAGAAGTTCCCTCTTTTGGACACATTTTTCCCCTTACTCCTAAAATATGACTCCCAGCGTGGCAGCTGACGCTCACTGAACACTCACCCTGAGAAAACATGGTACTGAGCTCCACATGCTTCATACAAATGAACTCACTTAAAGCTGAGAGCAATGCAACGAGAGAAGACATTGCTACCCTACCTCGTGGGTGGGGAAACTGAGATGCCAAGAGGTTTCCTAAGTTGCCCAGAATGAGGACCAAGCCCGCCCCAGAGGCAGGGCTCTGGCACGAGGCACCGCTCTCCCATAAGCCCTCTGTCTCCTGTTGTCTCAGCCCATGCTCTCTGCTTCTCCTCCAGCAGCTTGGGAAATACATGAGTGTTCCTCTAAACCCTCCTCTGTGAGGGGTAAACTAGAGAACAGAGGACAGATGATGCTCAGCTGATGATCAAAGTAGCTGAGGCTGCAAGACCACCAAGGGGAGGATCCTAAGACCTACTCTGAATTCACCTGGAAAAACTGCCACAATTGATTAACAATGTCTGTCAAGCACAGGGAAGGAAGCATGCTAGATCAGTACCCAAAGCTGCCACCCCTTGGCATCAGTAAACTCTGACAGTCCAGGTCTCAAAGGCTCTCTTCTTTTCTTCAAACATGTCTTGATTGTTTACGAGTCAGAAGCAACTACTGTGATCACAGAGGTTTCTACCTTTACTTTCATTGGGTATTTCTTTCATTCCAATTGGAAGTCTAAGTCTTTCTGTATCTACCTCTCTCACCAGATCCCCACAGCCATCTGCATTGTGTTTTATAAAGGGTGGTTCACCTCTAAATTCCCCTACCTGCTGTCAGCAGAGTTTCCCCTCCTGACAGGAATGGTACTAAGGGTGCAAGGCAGCAGGAAACCCAAACGGTTAATGTGGCCAGCCACTGGCAGTATGGACAGGAGAAGGCCATAAAGACTTGGCAAACCAGCCCCACAGCCCAGGGACTTAGCCAAGGAAAAGCACAGCTGGCCTGCAGCTGCTGGTGCTGCCTGGTCAAGAAGACCATGTAGCCAGTGGCGTGAAGGGCCACCCCACATGGCAACTAAGGAGGGCAACGGTCCCCAGAGATAACCCTGCCCAACAAAAAGCCACAAATTATTGATAAGCATCTGTCATAACCCACCTGATGACTTCCTACAGCTACCCCTCATCCCACAAAGCCCCTATAGCCTTGGTCAACACCACTCTCCTGGACTCATCCACAGGACCACAGTTCTTAGAGACTTCTCAAAGATGTGGGGATATACTAGTTTCTACCACATACTTTTTTTCTGCCCCAAACTGCCCCTGGCCAGCTTTCACGGGTCCCTCAAACATCTGCTAGCACAACAGTTGCTGCCTGTTCTGAGGCCTCCTCAGGGAGGTTCGGGGACTCAGTGTGTGGGCAGCTGCAATCAATCAAACCTCTGTTTTGGCATCCCGACCCCTCCCAACAAATGTCTTGCTTCTGTTTGAAGCATTGTTGAAAAATACAATTTGTTGTTCTTCCAAGCTGACCAGCTTGGAGTTAAAACTACAGCAAGAACTGTGCCACTCAGGGGCACGGCATTCAAAGGGTAATTTTTTTAATAGTCGCTTTTTCTGAAATCTTTCCTCACACAGATGTGATCCATGTCTACATGGCCACGTATAGCTCAGGTTTTGCTGGGAATCAACCAAAGCTTGGTGACCAAACCAGGTCTCAAAAAAGCAGTAACTAATAATGTCAGCAAAAGTCCTGCATATAAACAATCCATATGCTGAGGGTGGACCATGCCCTCTATGGTACACAATGTCATTTTGCAAGAGAGGCTGCAGCTTCATAAAACACCAGGCAGAAAGAGGTGCAAAAACCCACGTGAGGAGGAAAGCTGTAGGCGGAGGTCAGCAGGATCAGACTTGCGCAGGGATCGGAGCGTAACTGATCCTCCGGGCTGCCTTCAAGCACCTTGCTCTGTGGAACCAAGCAGTTGTGATGACAATTACAAGGAGGGCGGCCATTTCTCGACTATGTCCTTGCATCATTTCCCTGCGCTGGGTCTTTCCTCACTACAATCAACCTCCTCACTCAGGATCCAGATGCTGCGTTACCCGCAGCCTCGTTTGGTGTCCCTGCCCACAATCTTGGCATTTGGGTTTTGAGAAGACATGACCAAGGACAGTCTGAAAGCAATTTCTACACACCCCCAACCACTGTGTCTCATCTTCACTGCTAAGAGAGACAAGAACCACCACTGCTGGCTAACTGGACAGTTGCACCCCAGGGATATGGCGGGGAAGGGGCAAGGTGGACTCCCAGGATCATTTCCACCCTAGTTTCAAGGGTGACAGATATGAGACAAGAATACTCACATACGGCCAACTTCCTCTGGCAGGTGGCAAATCTGATTCTGTCACCATTTCATAACCCTCGGCTCTGAACATGGAGCTCACTGAGCTGCAGGGCAAGCCTATGGCCAGCAGGCCTCCTTCCCATTTACAAAAGAAAAAGGATGAGGCAAGAAGATGAACGAACAAGTAGTAGTAAATGTCAAGGACAGAAAAGAGAGGATAGAAACACAGAGGGGGGAAAGGTGAACAAATAAAGAAAAGGGGGAGTTCTTAGACTGATTGTGTCTCCAAGGAACATCCGCCCTTGGGCCCCAATTCTACTTCTGGAGTCACCCACACCTTCCCTCTGAGCCCTGTAACTGTGACAATTATAGTAAGTATCTGTCAGCAGGCCTGACAAATACCCTGAGCCAGCCAGTGCATTCGGTGGTGAGTGTGTGCATACAGATAGCTATAGATACACACATATGTATATATACATACATATAGACAAACACACGTACATATATGCACACTCACACATATATGTAAACACATTATACACACACATGTGTTATTTCCCTTTCTCCTCCCACAGTCCTATGTTGGTGGTGGTGGTGGTATTTGCCACACAGAGACTTTAGGCAATTTTCCCGGGGCTGACAGCCTCCTGTCCCTCCTCTGGAGGAGTTCTGGTTTGTCAACGTCCCCTCCTAAATGCAGATCCAAAAGTGAACATCATGTCCAGAAGGGGTCTAGCAGGCCCAGCAACAAGTAGAGCCTCAGTTTCCTCAGAAGGGGCTAGAATGAACAAGCCCTGAGATCACATCTGCCTCTGACATCCTCTGCTTCTAGCAGAGTCTACACCTCAGGGCACAGCTCCAGATGTTGATGAAAACAGGGCCTTAGACCTCAGAGCTTTCTGCCTTTCTGGTGGTCTGACTCTCTTGGGTTCTCTCCCTGGTCCCTTTTCTGTTAGCAGGTTGGAGGGGCTCTTCTGGCTATCATCATCCTTCGGGCCACTCTGACCAATGGCCAGAGGGAAGCCTCTGTGTACTCATGCACACCCTAGAGATCTTCTCTGAGCCCCAAAGGTCCCAGCCCCAGTCAGGGCCTCCAAGAGAGCCAGGGTTTATCAGAACGCCCAATTGCTCCAAAGGCCTAACCAAAAAGGCACTTTGCACCTTTCGTCTAAGGCTCCTGTGCACCTAGTCCCAGAATCCACATGCGAAAGGGCTCCTTTACAAGAAATCTCAAGTGGATCCCCCTTCCCCCAAAACCAAATGTAAAAACCAAAATCAAAGTACCCATTAAAGAGAGTCCACAACCCAGCTTAAAGAAGCATGGGTCAGTACCAACCCTGGGTACAAGCCTACCCTTCCATGAATATGGAAAAAGCTCACCTACAAGTCTTTCTTCCACAGGCATACCCACTTCCCAGTAGTTACAAATACTGAGTGAAGCAACAGCCTACAAAGGCTAGGGTCTATGGGCAGTCGGCCACACATCAACCACCCTGCGGCAATGCGCAGATCTCTGTACACCAGCGTAATGCCCAGCTCACTGGGTACCCAGGCACAGGGCCCTGCAATGTCCAGGCTGAGTCCAGGGCTCTTAACAAATGAACATGGCTTGCCCTAGGCCTGGTTTTCAAGGCCTCCTGGAAAAGCAAGGCCTATCTCCTGAAGCCATAAATCATCCAGTGGGGAAGCCAAAACAGGCAGAGCCCCAGAGCCCCATGGAGAGAGGGCTGGCCAGGGTCTAGATGCTTGGTGGGAAATGGCTCTGAGTCCATGGGCCCCATCCCCAAGGCTCTAGCCATAGGCTCTTGAGCACATACTTCCCAGGGGCCCCTCTGTACTTTCCCTGTGCTCTGTTCTACCCAGGACTTGCTGCCAAGCAATCAGCCAAGGACAGACAGGCTGAATCAAGGCAGCCTCCTTAGGCTCTGGCGTGCCTTCCTGGATCTTGGAGGCCTGCCTGGAGTCAATGAAGCAATCTATACATTTGGGCACAGCCCCACCGAGCGATATATTTTTAAACAGTTTCTACCCAAGTGAGGCCAGGAAATGTCTCCATGATGCCAGTGGTGTTATTCCAACTGTGGCTAGTAAAATATAATAACATGTGTAAGTTGTTTTTATTAGCTATCTAGCTTATTAGCTAATAAAATAAGCTCAGCATTAAAAGTTTAACCGAAGCTGTTTATCACACCCAGAACTTAGGGCTCTGGGTTTCCTTCAGAAGTCACCCCAATCTGTCACATTTCCAGCCTTTTTACCTATTTAAATTTCTCCAGAGAAGAAAAATTCCTCTTGGTACCCAATGAATGTGTTCAATCATTGTCCAGCTAGTAAAGTCCAAAATGTCCACTATACAGGAAGAAGAAAGGGACAGACCTGGAAACACAATGGAAGAAATAGAAACTTGACAAGGAGGGGCAGGAGGTCTGCCCCATGTGGACCCCACCAGCATAGGGGAGGCGTGAGCACATCACTAACTTGCCTTCCGGCTGCAGCTCATGAGCAAAGGTGGCCAAAACATCTGGACTCTGGGCCGGGTGTACTCTAGACTTGAGATACCTGCACCTCTTCTTTTGTGGGAGGACATCTAGGCTGGGAGGGAGAACTACAGGAGAGAGAAGAAAAACTCCGTAAACAGAAACTACATCTTCTTTCTAAAACAAAAGGAGGCCCACCTGAGAAAATAACACTGGGCCCTGAAGGAAGACAGTGTGCCTGCCCGAAACAGAGTGGGCACATCAAGACTACGGACCTGGCCATGACACAGTTCAAGCAGGGCCAACTCCTCTGAGACCATCCTCACCAATAAGCCAATCTTTATCCCCTTAAACTGATCAATGAACGATATTTACATATACAGACCCAAAAAGACGGTGGTCAAACCATGGCACTAAGCAACTGAGGGCCACCTAGAATGGACACAGACCAACAGTGCTATGTTCTACCCACCATGGCCACAAGGGACAGCCCTCCTCTCCAGGCCTCACTGTGACACACTCATCCTCGGTCCTCCTAGCCGGAACCAAACACAGCTAGCCCTCAGGCTCAGAGACTGTCCTGATGGGATGCATTAACTCCAAGTTCATCTCGTTCGTATCAATACCCAAGATCAGTGTTAGCACAAGGCAGGGCTCCAAGACAAAGAGGATACAGTTCAAGGGACAGGGGCGTATAGCCAGAGGCTTCTCCTACAATGAATAGCAAGGATGATTACAAAGGCAGCACGGAGGATACTGATCACAATTTCCTGATGGTCTAACATTTTTGACAGTTTAATCAAAGGAATAAGCATCCCCTGCCTCTCACTCTCTAACACCATTACGCACGGCCCTGATCTCAGGATCAGCATAATCCAAGTGACATTGAATCCCAATGTGTGTGAGTGTTTCTTACAGAGGCTGCAGGAGTGGGTTCCGGCGTGGGAGGGCCCCAGAGAAGGGCTGGAAGGGGATTACCAGCGTGTGGTCACATTGGTCTGCCTGCTGAAGCCTGCCTCTCCCCATCTGTCAGCTCTTGTACCACTAGTACTGCACTTCACAGGAAAACAGCATGTCTGATTTTAAATGGAGAGATACAGACCCTTAAAAAAAACCAACTTGAATAAGATTTTAAAAGTAAGTAAATTAACCACCTCCTGGGCATTTCTGAAACTGGCATTCTGCACTTGGCTGGGATGGGCCAGGATCATCAGAGGCTCCACTGAGTACCAACCTACTTCTGCAGCACCCTCCAAGCTGCTAGGGCTCTTACCTGTGCCATCTTGGCAAGGTCTAGGGAAGGCCTCTGCTCCTGGACTTCTTCGGGGCGCCGCCGTTTAACACCAACCTTCTTGTCATTCAGGACACATGGCTGGGAGCGGCTGCGGGCAAGCCCACTGGAGCGTCTTGCCAGCTCTGGTGTTGAGGCAGGTGTGCTGTTGGCTGAGGGTGGACAGTATTCCACAAAGGAAAACTGCTCATGCGAGCAGGAGAGGGACCGTTGCAAGTCCAGCCGGTCCCCTCCCATGGGGTGTGGGTCAGGGCTCCAGGTATCACCCACTTGTCCATAGGGAGCCAAGCCTGGTGCCCCTTGGCAGGACTGCCCCCTAAATTGGTGGTGGAGTACTCCCTGGTCGCAGGGTGAGGAGAGCATGTTGGCCCGGGAAGGGAGGCTGAAGCTGGAGCTCCTCTGCATAGTGCTGATGCCATTGGAATAGCGCTGGACACTGCCCCCACTGTAGCATCGTCTCTTTTCCACAGGAGTCCAGACTTTGGATCCCAAGGGCCTCCATGATGTCCGGCAGCTGGACATCTCATCAGAGAAGGACAGTGACCGGCACTGGCGCTTGCTAGGGGGTGCTGAAGGGTTCCCATTATGGTCACTGATGCTGAGGTCTTTGATCAGGCTGGTCACGGCGCAGGTGGTCACCGCCTCCTGGTGCCACAGTGAGCCATCCTGACACTTCTCAGGCAGGCACTCCCAGATGCTGGCACTTGGCTGGTCAATCTGAAGAGGGCATTTCCTGTCCAGGTCTCGCCATCTGTCATTTTCTGTTTCATAAGTGACAAAGAGAAAACAGGATTTTAGAAGGCCTTCAGACCAGCCCTCTATCTTCATACCAACAGCATACACGAGATTTTAGAGCCAGAAAGGCCCCTAAAAACCACCCAATCCAACTTCAATTTACAGATGAGAAACTAAAGCTCAGAGAGAGGAAATGAGCCCTACAGTGTTGAGTTAAACATAGAGTGAGGCGCAGAATCCAGACCCCTGAGATGCCTGATAACAGTTTTCTTTTCAACATACCATACTGCCTCCCAGCAAAATCCAAAGCAATATTTTTCACCTAAGATGCTTTTTAATCTTATAGATGGGAAACTGACTTGCCCCGCAGCCCACCCTGATTGGTAGCAGATATGATGTCCTGACTCTGCTAAGTCTCTACTCAGTTCTCTCTTGCTGTTAGGACTGGCAGGAGACCACGGCCAAATATGAGTCTTTCAGTACTGCAGATGGTCAACGTCAAAAAGGGGGCTGGGGTACTGACAGGTTAGTTCATCTGAATTCCATTTTAAAAGCACTTGCTAATAGAAGCTGGATTTTTTAATTGATTTATGTCCCCTCCATCAAAATGCTCATCAACATCAACAACATCAATGAAAGCTGCCAATCACTGCACTTTCTCTGTATTCACTTGATTTCTCACTGAAACAGGATATTTAAAGCAATTAAAATCTATAAGAGCAAGTCTTTGGCTACACAGACTTAAGGATATAACTTAATCTTACATAGTCAGGTCTCTACTTGAATGCATGAATAAGTAAGCTAATCCTAATGTGAAATGCTGAATTTGCACTTGAGTCTTTATTTTAGTGAAATATTCCAGAACTATTTGTTGTTTTTCTACTAAGGAGTCAGGCACTGTGCTGGGAATTTTAGGAGATGCAAAGATAAATTTGACATAGTTCTTGTATTCAAGATTACAGTACAAAAGCAAAGTTAAGAATATGCTATGTTGGGCTGGTCAGTTAGCTCACTTGGTTAGAGCATAGTTTTGATAACACCAAGGTCAAGGGCTCAGATCCCTGTACTGGCCAGCCACCAAAAAAAAAAAAAAAAAGAAATATGCTATGCTATCAAGGATCAACATGTTAGCACTCTCTATTTTTTCTAGGTTACATGTATTTATAAATTTTGCAAATGTGAATGGTTCGAGTCATTCAGTCAGCAGAAGGATAGACGTGAAACCTAAAATGATATTCAGTATGTATTTCAATGTTTCAATGCACACTGATTCTCACAGCAATGCGATCGTTTACTGAGCATCCACCCTGGGCTATGTAATCCACACAGCACTTTGCATACAGGTACTATCAAGGCCCAGATGGAAAGATGAGGGTTATGGGGAGGTTGAGTAACTGCCTAGGGCCACAACAGCTAACACATGACAGGATGTAAATCCAGGTTGCCTGACCCCAAAGCCTGTGCTCTATTTACTACATTACAGCGCTAAAGAGAACCACAGGTGAACTTGACACCGGCCCTGCCCTCAAGGAGTTTATGGGTCAGGCAAGATGGGCTATAGGTTCAGAACATTGTGATTTAACCCACACAAGTGCTCCAGACAATAAGGACTACAAACCTATCACCTCTACCAGTGGCCACTTCCCAAAGGGCATAGAGAGACACCCTGGACTGAGCGTCACAAGCAGCAGCTACTTGACTGGTTTAAGACGGATGATCAATGTAGCCCAAAGGGAGGTCCATAAGCCAAAAGAATAGCCAAGTCATGGCTAAATGTGATGCTCGTTCCTCTTTGGCACTGTGCAGAAGGTCATGAGACACAGAGCCTGAGCAGCTGGGACCCTAGGCAGGGGACAGAAGGAGGAACAGCCCAGAGGCTGTACCCATGGAGGGCCTCAGAAGAGGGAGATGCAGGAGAGAGATTTTCCTTAAGGCCTGGCAGGCCAGCTGTGAACAAAGCAGGACTGTGGCTAAACATCCAATTCATCTCATCCCGGAATCTTCCCAGGCCCTGACTAGGCAAGGCTCCATACCTGTTCCTTCAATTAGACCTGGTAAATTATTTCCAAAAGTTACGAAAAAGTATCTTTTTGCAAGTTGCATTTATGTTGTTCAAATATGTCTTCGCTACCTATGAAATCATTCCCTTTGAGTATTCACCATTCTTTTATTTTTTTTTTTAATTTTTTTTTTTTTTTAATTTTTTTTTTTTTTTGTCTTTTTCGTGACCGGCACTCAGCCAGTGAGTGCACCGGCCATTCCCATATAGGATCCGAACCCGCGGCGGGAGCGTCGCCGCGCTCCCAGCGCAGCACTCTCCCGAGTGCGCCACGGGCTTGGCCCTTCACCATTCTTTTAAAACTGCTGACTAATTTGACATTAGTCAGCAGCTGAAAGTTCAGCAAACTAAAACAATACAGTAAAATTAAAAGAAATGAACACTGAGTCATGACAGTCTCTGTTATCTGTTTTAAAAGAGAGAAAGTTATCCTTAGAAAAAAGTGGAGATTTATGTATGATGCTGTTCATCAAAATGATATGAGTGACAGCAAAACGGTGAACATAACTACACTGTCCTACAGCAGGGGGTTGGCTAAATTATCAAGGAATAACATGAAGCATGAAAAACCACAGTTTCAAAGAATATTTAATGATGTGGGGAAATGCTAATGATGCAATGCTAAGCCCAGAGAAACAGGATATAAAGCTATATAGACAGCATGATTCTTATTGAGTAAAGTATGTATGTTATATGTGAAGATGAAAAGGAAATAAACCAAAATGCTAATAGCTGGTTGATTTAAATTTTTCTCCTTTTTGTTTTTCTTATCTCTTTTTTGTTTTTCTATGAGGAAAAATGAATTTCCAAACATGTGGGATGTGACTACCAAGCCCACTAGTACTGTGCTGTCTTAACTCAGGAAGGGAGCCAGGGTCAGGGCCAGGGGTTGCAACCCATCCTCCTCTGGGTTTGCTCCTTCAGGTTTTCAGAAAGTCGCGGTAGAATAATGCTGGTACCAACTTCTCTTTTGGGACAAGGCACTAAGGAGCCAGATGGGGCAGGAATGTGGTGGAATGACAAAGGAACCAGTGGACTCACACAGAGAAGAGAGGGCCCCAAGATAGCACCATGGTGGCCAGTGCTTAAGGAGCCTGAGGCATACTACAGAATGCATCTCAAACAGGCCTCGGGAAACCCGTGTAATTAAAAGAGATTGATCCCATCCTCAGAAGACACCAGTTTCTGTTCCATGTTTGTTTCACTGGCCTGGAATTTTCCCTAACTCTTGGGAAATCATGAGATGAAAGGAATTGGGAGCCAATTAAACAAGAACGTACTGTCTCTCTCATTTGGCAGTGCCCTTCCCTTCCCCTGGCCATCCCTGTGATCTAGTGCTTCTTGACTGGACCCCTCAGGCCTCCCTACTCCAGTCCCACCTCCTCACTGCCTCTAGAGAATTTTCTGAAGCCCCCACCTACTGTGGTTGTCCATCCCCTTTGGCAGTTGCCCATAGCCTCCTAGAAAGAATGCAAATGTTTCAGCCTGGCATTTAGGCCCCGTCTACTCATTGTTTCCCTGGCAGACCCTACACTCCAGGTGCCAAACTTCCTATGACACTGGAAGTCAGACAAGAATCATGTAGAGTCAAAATCATCCTTGAAAATCTTAGAAATATCCCATAAAGTACACTCCTCCTGATTTTGTGCAGACAACCCTGAAGAACAATTTAAAGTTCAATAATGAGACTGCAGGAATGAGCGCAGGTAAAATCTACATGCAGAGGACTAGGAATCCAATTTGCTTGGCCTTGAAGTTAACCATCAAATCCCCAGTGGGTATCAGGGTTGGATGGTAAACTCTTAACTTACCCCTGCTTTCCTACACGACCTACTCCATTCTGTTCTGAAGAGTAAGCTGCTATGACCTTCATATAAAAGATTTCTTAGTTGTTGGGAGTTAGTTCTCAACTCAGTCCACTAGTTCAATGAGAAGCATACTGCAAATGCAGTAAAGTTGCAGCTCCCCCCAAATGTCAGATCTTTCAAGCCTTCACATCTTGGCAAAGGCCTGGAATGTTCTTCTGCTGTCTTTATGCTTTTTCCACCAAGAGTCTCCTACTCCTCATTTAAGAACCAATTCAAACCTCCTCTGACGACACATCATCTCCATATAACCCCATGTGCACCCACAGTTCTTTGCCTAGATTTTCAGTCATGTGGTACATATGTTAACTGAACCTTAATTATCACCTCACGTATCTACTTCTACTTAGCCACAAGCTCTCGAGCACAACTCCAGTGTAGCTCTCTGGCACCCAGCACAGAGCATGGCACACAGCAGACTCAGTCAGTGGAGAGTGGAGAAAGGAGTGGGTGACAAAATGCAGATGAAAGCTGCAGAGCAGGCTGTGGGTGTTCACTTGGTCTCATCTGTCTTCTGTCTTTGGCATGGGTGACCCTTCCTTGGCCAGGAAGCTCCAACCTGGACTGTGCTTTGAACCCTCTGCCCCAACAAGGCCTCAGATGGCTGCGTGTGAAGCAGCCAGGAGACTGGCTGTCAGAGTAATGTCTAAGATACTTTGAAAATGCAAAGCACTCCTATTGTGTATCAATACCAGCCAGGTGGCCACTTGTTCTGTCTCTGGAGCAGATAATACTTGTTTTTACCTTTATCACTTTAAGAAGTACAAAATAAGAAAAGTAAAAATAACTGAGTCTATTTTAGCCCTTGTGTTTTCCCCCTTCGCTCAGGAAACAGAAAGCAATTTGTTGAGTTCGGTCACCAGATAAAATAAACAGGAATAGAAGCTAATTTTTAATGGCAAACTGCCCCAAGTACTAGGCCCCAATGTCACACTATACAAAAGACCTCAGTAGGGCTCCAAAAAGAGGATACACCACCCTCCACAGCCACTCCACTCAATATCACTTCTGCACATACAAATATAACTCTTTCAAAAATGACAATGGCCATGGATGTGGGGAGTCCCACTGAGCAATGATCACTTGGTGTGATGGAAAGAGTGTGGACCTGGGTTTGAACCTCAGCTCTGCAAGTTACTTAATCTCTCAGAGCTATTATGAGAATTAAACAGGTATCTAGCATAGGGCCTAGAGCAGGCTCTCAAAAATGGCAGCCATCATTACAATAATTCATAGTATTGGAAAATATTCATATTTGAAGCTCAGCTCTTCTGCAACTCAGTACTAATCTCTGGAATCGGGCTGGAATGGGAAATTATATTCTCTGCACTAGGATTTCTCCAAGTATGGTTTCTGGACCACCTGCAGGGGCATCTTTTGAGGGAGGGGGATGTTTGTTAAAATGCAGACTCTTGGTCTTTGTCCCTGACTTGGTAAATCAGAATCTCTTGGGGTAGGAATCTGCATTTTAATAAGCTCCCCAGATTATTTCAATACAAAAATGTTGAGAACTACTCTCTGGACTATAGGCTACACAGGGGCCTGAATTCTCAAACACCTGTCAGAATGGCAGCCTAGTCAGACCATCCAGCAACACCCAGGAAGCTTCTAGAGGGTTGAGTATTCTCTACAAATGTGTGTCCATAACACCATTGAAAGTTGTTGTTTTGGTTTTGGACTGGGCCAATTACAGGAAGTAAAACTGTGGAGAAGGATCACTTTACCCTCAGGTATCCAGAGGTCCATGTTTCACAGGAAGAGGTGGGGACCCCTTAGGGCTTCCTTAAGCTGCAAGGCATGCTCTGGATGGAGAGTCACTGCCAAAGGCCTGAGAAAGTCAATGACTCCTGCAAACAGGATGAGTCTGACGCCTCCCAACTTCTTCCTAAGAATCCGCTGTGGCCCATAAGTTTTATCCTGAAGCTTCACAGAGAGACTCCCCACCCACCTGGAGCCCAACACCAAGACTCTGGCAGACCTAGGCAGGCATAGCATGATGGCACACAGCCTGAGAGTAGGCACACCAGCTATTTAAATTCTATGCTGTTCCTGTTACTTTAACCTTCAGGTGCATCTAGTTTCTCCATGTTCCTACCACACCTATCTTCACAAGTCTGAAATTATACATGGGAGTGTGTGTGCACACATGTATGTAGTGTAGTGTAAACACACACAGGGCTTTGCATACATATGGGAGGGTGAACCACACAAACATCCTTGGGTCCAGTTCCCTCGTGGATAGACCAAGTGACCAAGGGCTTTTCCAAAACTGAGCTTGAAGTTTCTCACTTTTGATTACCCTGTGAGGCAAAGGAGACTCAGATTACATATGTAGAGACAAGGACCCAAATCCCCAAATTCACACTCACAAGGTTCCAGTCCCACCACTCCTTGACTAAGGAGTGTAGAAGGTTTCAGGGTGCAAAGATCCTAGAGCTCAAAGAAAGAAAAAAACTCAGAGGAACATGAATGGCATTTGACCTCAAATGTTCTTGTTTCCATTTCTGCCTTTAAACTTAAAGGGAAATCTCAAGGGACCCAGATTCTTAGGGGACTATAATCCTTCTTATGTTCAAAAGACAGGGGAGTTTTACAGCCCTAGAGAGCTCTGTGCTGTGTTTTAGACGCTGCCTTATAGTGACATAAGCACAGCCAAATGTGGTTTCTAGAAAAGGTTAAGCACCTTACGTACAGACCCAACATACAAGATTCTTGCAGCCTCCCAGCCTAGTTAGCAAGCCTCCAGCCAGATCACGACTGGCTGACTCATTCTTGGATTTCACACCTATCTACTTGTGCTGACAATGAGTACCTCTCCCCTGCCCTATGGCCAACCCATAGCACAGGTAGTTGTGCTCACTTGGTCTTGGGGCTGTAAGGACTCTATGCTTGATCTGGGGAGAAGTTCACCAACCTTCTCAATGGGAAACTCTAGAGAATTGAGGTGTCATTCTGCAGACTGCTTTGGTAAACTGATTTTATGAAAAAAGCATGGGGAGGAGGAGGCAGAGCAGTGGCACAAACTCTCCCACAATGGTTTCATCTATTTTTAAACAGACTGTAGAGGCCCCAGCTCACTGGAGTGCCTCTTTGCCTGTGTCATAAGAACGGAGACTCAATTCAGAGGTGTGTCAGGAGGGAAAGATTCTTGGGACTCACCTGCCCTGGCCTCAGCCTCTGGTCCTACTCTATCACCTGCAACTGATAACAAAATGGCAACTATGCTTTGGGTTCAGGGACAAAAACACAATACATCAAGCTCCTCACACAGGGCAAAAGGGACAAAAGATTAGAATGGCTGGAGATGACATTCCACCAGGTCCTATTTGGAGAAGCAGGAAGGCTGGCCTACAGGACTCTGGAAGAAGCCAGAGAGGCTAGTGAGGACCAGTATTGGGGTTCAGAGCAGTTACCAGGGCCCTGCCCTCACCAGCAGAGTGGGGATGGCACATGGCAGCTGTCACTGCTTCTATAAAGTCCTTGCTGTTGCAAAAAGAGGCTCAGTGAGATCCCCAAACTGGTCTTTGGGAGCATGGGCCTCAGTCTCCCAAATCTATACAAGGCGGGGTGGACTGGTGCCCTGTGACAGCCCTTGTATCTCTGACCAGGACCTCCTACTCCATCCCCAGCACCTAGGGGTATTCACAAATGTGTAGAGAAAAGTTAGTATTCACAATGGCAACAAAAACTCTGCAGGGACAGAAAGGTCAGTCTGATCCATCTCCTTTGGGTGTGCACAGAACATGGGAACTGGGAGACTTCTTGTGATTCTTGTATCTCTAAACTGATGTGCATAGCAAAGCTGGGTGCCATTATACAGTCAGGCTCTTCTACCATACGAAAAATCTCTTCAGGAAACTGTACATAAATGCACATTAACTGTTAATTAACTAACACCCCAATGGGATCATTGCTGAAGCCAGGAAAGAGCAGGAGTGTATATCTCAAGCACATCACTCATCTCATGGGTTGTCACAGCAATCTCCCCACATCACCGGTGGGAAAACTGAGCTTCAGAACAGTGTTATGTCTCCCTTATGTATACACAGCTAGCAAATGGCAGAGCCCAGACTTAAACCTAGTGTGCAATCCCATGGCCATGCCCTCAAAGTTGAGCCAGGCTGCCTCCTAATTTGAGCATCTTTCTAATACAGAAAGCATGGCACCCAAAGACAGACTGGCAGTAGCCATTCCCTGTCCTCTCGCACTATTGTACCCCCCCACCCCAAATCAGCCCAACCTGGGTGAGAAGGCAGCCTGAGAGGCTCCCTTTCACTTGTTACTGTAAACAGCTATCATATGCCAACTATATTTCACATCTACTTCCATTCTGGTCTTTATTCCAGAAACACTGTCTGAAACCGATAAGTGGTGCAAAAGAGAATTTAATGCACACTGTAGAAATGAAACTTAAACTATTTTAGAGATTTTAAAAAACCACACATATGACCACAATAAATAATAAATTTTAAATAATAAATAAATTTTTTAAAGTCACACATATGCATACTTGCACATGGATGTAATTTTTTTAATGAAAACAAATCTCGTTCTAGCCTAAATATAAGCAGTCTCCATAGGAGGCCCTGGTTCAATGATCACATTCAAAATGACTATTTCTGCAACAAAGGCCAAAAATTGGGCCTGAGGAGCTCCATTTTGTTATGTTGTTCATTTTGTTTCATTCATTTATTTGTCCTAAGAAAACAAAAAGACAACCTCTGAATGCCAATTTTTTCATACAAAGTGTAAATTCCATTTTCAACGACAAATAGGGGCTGAGTTAAAAGACCAAAAGCTACCAAACCTTAAAGTGAAACCTCTTAGTCCCACACACCTCAACACAGCCAACTAGCAGAAATTAATACAGAGAGTGCCCCCAGGAACAACCCTTTTATGTACAGAGTAGACTTTAACAGCCAAGTAATTAAATACTCATAGTAAGGGCTTATAATTAAAACGCTGACAAACCTGCACCAGAGCAGCACAAATAGGGCTGCTATAATATTTTTACAATTCCTTTTTATACATAATGTATGATCCTTCTGCTGAAGTTTCCTCTATGTTCTTTGCCTATGAAATAGTTTACAATAATAAGTAATTTATTACCACAACTTCTAAAGTAATAATGGGTTTTCATCTTTTTTTTTTTTTTTTTTTTTTTTAGCATATGAATTGTTTTGTCCTCTATCCACTGGACTTGTATTTACAAGAGTTTTCCTGGTTGTTGTTTTTAAATAATTGGTATTGCCTTCACTTTCTCACACAGTATGTGATTTCGATGTCTTCTCACCCGAGAGGTAAGGAAAATACAATGTGTGGTGTCTGCAATCATAATACACTGAATAGCTGCAATTAGCCAAGGTGGTGAATAGAGCCTGTTCTCACCCCATTGCCCTGTTTCACCAAAAAAGATTAAACTAGTACACATGCAACCCCAGGTCAGCGTGAGGTAGCACCTCCCACTGTAAAAGACAAAAGATCTAGAGGCAGCCATGTACTGGGGATTCATGTGCAGCCCCTGCCTCTCCCAACACAGTGTGGTTCTCTCAGCTGCAGCTGAGGCCCTATCTCACCCACTAGAATTCAAAGCCAGGAACAGGGACTGGATGGGTTTGCCCAGCCAGCTGACCAGTGTGTGGTCCACACCTGTGGAGCTGCCACCTGACTAATGCCTCCTGTGTCAAGAGCACAAGAACCAGTCATGTAGATGGCTCTTACCCCCAGAAGCTATCTGCTGTGCCAGGGACAGTCTGGGAAGTAAGAAAGGAAACCAAGAGGTAAAACATGGCCTCCACTAGAAGGGGACCTGTGGTGACAGGGCTGAGCTGGCACCCTAATAAGGGGTACTGGGCACTGGCACAGAGCAGGCCGGGCAGAAGCTTGGCTCCACTCTGCCCTGCTTCTCCCATCTCCAGCTCGCTCTGGCTTTGTTTTCTCCCCCACTTTAGAAAAGCACAAAACCACTTCTTTGTATCAAGTTCACAAACTGGGGTGGCTGACAAGGGTGGGGAGAGGCCTGGTATCCAGCTAGCAATCACAGAGCATGAAGTACTTTTAAATAATACACACACACATTGTTGTGAGCACTTGATTATATTAGTAACACATTCTACCTAAGTGGGTGCAGAGGAGGCCAAGCTACTTGAAAGGGTGGCATTTTAAGAAGCAAACAGTCTCCTGTGCTCCTCACCCTAATGCACTTGCCTGGGTTTTCTTAAGAACATTTATGAAACTCAAACTCATATTGGTTTCCAGCTAGGACCCTTGCCTGGGGGCTTAGAAGGGAAACCCCTGAGTCACAGGACCAGCTGTCCCCAGCTATCATGGGAGAATTCCACTGATCACGCCAGAACATGAGTCCTTTATCTCCACGAGACAGGCTGGAGGTTGGTGATTATAATAACTTGGCATTTTATCTTTGCTCAGCATTGTCCAGCCCTGGAAGAGCCCAAAACACTCATGAAAGGTCTGGCTGGCCCCTTGGGGTGATCTCTTCCCCAGTATTGAAAAGCAGGCACACCTAAGATGAAATCTCGCTAAATGAGGTGCATTCCCAGTTCACAGCACAGGGTGAGGCCACAAAACTTCGATCCATGAGTTAAATGGGCTGGAGAGGTAACCTTAGCTTCCACTAGCACACACCAGGTTTGGTAAGGCCTCTGACTACTGATACTCCTGCCTGAGCAACTGCACAAAGGCGGGAGAGGCAAGATGGATGGAGCTCACACCTCTCTTTGAATCCGCACAAACACCCACAATTTGTAAGAAGAAACTGAGGCTCAGGAAGATGGGGTGATTTGACCATATCGCTAAGTGCCTTTACCGTCTCATGGAAGTTGGCCTAGCCCATGCGTAATTCACTGACTGATGTTCCTTCTTCACCACCAGAAAGAAATCTCCTTGATGGTAGGGGCAGGGTCTTATTTACACTATCAGTGCACCAAATGCCTGACACACAGTAAGGTGCTCAATTAATATCTACCAGAACAAGCCACTGAAATGAAATGCGGTAAATGAAAGCCTTGATGATGTACGCTGTCACATGGGTCAGGGTTTTCCTGAATTAAGAAGAGGGCTGAGCAACAGAAAAATGAGGCCCATGGGAAAGAGAAGCAGAGAAGGACAAGGGGACTCCACAGACCCACCACCGATGCAGTGGCTCCTGGCTTCTCCCTCTGCTGCCTGGCAGTGGCTGCAGAGCAGGAGAAAGACAGGGCCCTGTAAAAGGGAACAGCCTGGGACTGAGGCACTGGGATCTGGCCAGCGCTTCCTGAAGAGCCTCTCTATAAGCAAGAGCCTGGGGACACAGCACAATCCCTCCTGGAAACCCTAGGCCTCCTTTAGTAGAAAGCAGGTCACTGGGCTCCACAGGCTTAGACAGACTCTCCAGGGCATTCTGAGCTTGTCTCCATACACCTCCCTTCCCCATGGTCTCTGCCTTGGCCCCTGGGCCTGTGGATCTGCCCCTACAAGGGCAATTCTGTCACATACAGTCCCTCTCCAAAGGAAGCCAAGGTGGTCCCTTTGGGTATGGAGGCCTATTCTCAGGGAGCAGGATGTCTCATTTCAGGTCTCAGCCCTCTTTTTAACCTATTACTCATGGAGCGCTCACTCAGTGCTAATATTTCTACAAACATTATTTCATATAGTCCTCACAACAAGCCCACAAGGTGAGTGCTATCATAATTGCCATTTTTCAGATGAGGAATCTGAGGACTCAGAAAAATTTCAGAGTGACTGTAAGAGCCCCAACACTGCCCATCACAAACCCACAAGAGTTCCACCTTATTATGACTTACACAGCAAAAAGGCCAAGGAAGCCTAATGCATGAACAGCCTTAAAATGAAGACCAACATCTCCACAACTCAGTTTATTAGTCTGGCCCAGCTTAGAGCTAAAGTCTACGCAGGGTTGAGGGGCTAGGCAACCCCAGGGGGCTCTTTCTCTTTCCTGGGCATGACAAAGGAAGGCAGCTCAATCGTGAGACTGTCCCAGGAAGAAGGCAATGAGGCAGGCTACTGAGCCATGTGGCTGGGGTACTAAGGGTTTGCTGAAAGCTGTTAATCACCAAGGAGGTATTCAATCATGTGGGAACAGGGCTCAGAAATGTGTCACATAGGTAAACCAAGGCCAGGTGGCCTCCCTGTTTTCATTTCCTATGGGTGGCAGCATCAAGACGGCAACCCAGCTCTCCCAGAGCAGTGGCACGTGATTGAGAAGAAAACAATCTTCCTCCTCTCCCTCCTGGGTCCAAGTCTGCCTAGCAAGGGACCTTGAGGAAGGTTACCTCACTAGGCCTCAGTTTCTCCATACGTGAATGAGCACCCCCTGCCCCCTGAAGCTGCTGGCAGAGTCAGAAGGATCCTGTATATAAAGAGCATGGGCCCAGTGCCCAGCACAGTGCTCAATATGACATACCCAGCACCCTCCATCCTCACTGTCTCCTCCACGGGAACTGCATCTAAAGAAGAACAAAAAAACACTATACACAGAGAGAAAGGGCTGAGAAAGGCCAAGAAGACTCTATACAGTCCTGCAAAGACCAACTTTGAATCTGAAAGCCCATAGTAGTTATCCATCACTGAAGTCTGGGTTCTGACTCAACAAGACATTACAGAAGTTCATATGACATCCCCAAAGCAGGGGATGGGTCGGGGGGGCAAGAAGGCCATGGAGACAGCAAAAGGAGAAACTATGCCCAATCATCTGGAGCATCAAGAAATCAATACAGTCATCTTTTTCCCCCATAAGAAACAATAATTCACAATTGCACAGAAACAGAAAACCAAGGCAACCTTTCTGGAAGGCACATCGGTAACATGTACCAAGAGGCTTAAAATGTTCCTGCCCTCTGGCCTTTCCATTCTACTTCCAACATAATAATCCAAAAGGCAGACAAAGACTTAGATGCTTAGACAGTCACTGTTAATTGCAACAGCAAATAAAACAGCTCCTTTACCCAACAACCAGGAGATAGTTACATGTTAAAGACATTTTGATACATCCACACAACGCAGTCTTACAGACCATTAAAATGCATGGAATTAGCAATTTTAATGCTGTGGGAATATAATAACAACTACTACCAAGAGAAAAAAGCAAACAAATATAGTTTTCTATAATTATATGTTCATCATGAAGTGGGCTATGTAAAAAACACAAACAACATAAACATACATGAAAATATCAACTGTGGCAATTAGCAGGTACTGGGGCTAGGAGAAATTTTTATTTTATACTTTATACTATGGTACATTTTCTGATTGAAAAAATCAAAATGAATTACTTGAGTAATCAGATAGAAACTCTCAAGGTTAGACTGGAAATTACATTTGTAAACTAAACACCAGTGCCTGTCCCCTCACTTAGCCCCAGCAGCCCCCTGGACAACTCCAGCACCGCTGAGGACCAAAATAGTTAAAACACACAGGAAAGAGTCCCCACGGCTGCTCTTACTGAACTTGTGTCCAGAAAGTGCTTTCAGCGTCTCACCTGGAGGACTCAGGCCCTGGCTGGAACGACTAGAGGAGACAGCTCACAGACGCCTTGGCTACTTACCCATAATGCCACAAGAGAAAAGTGTAGGTCCTTGACTCATCTTCTCTGGCGTGTGCTGAAAACAACCAGAAAAGCTATTCACTCTTCAAGTCATAAGAAGCATGTCTGCACATGACTCTGCACTGATCCCTTCCTAAAGTCACAGTTAAAGGGGTAACTGTCCTTTGCCAATGTCAGATTAGGGAAAGGAGAAAAATATATTTGAAGAGACAACATCTGCTCAGAATTAGGCCTGGACGCTTTGTCCCAAGCCTCCAGTGAGTTATGGAGTACATCAAGTTAATGGGCTTTAAAAACACACAAAAAGCCCCATGACTTCTGACACGAGGGGATTTTCCACATAAGTGATGTGGAGGAGGGCACAGGGGGAGGTGTGATGGTAAACAGTCGAATAAACTGCTGGGTTGAAAAGAGGCTGGGAGAGGAGGGGACCTCCCTGGGGACAGGAAGAACTTCTAGTGAAGAGCAGAGGGCCCCATATCCCACTCCCAGATCCCTCCTTCAAGTTACATGGAGAACAGCTCTTCCTTCTCTATGTACAGGTATCAGGTAAAGATCAGGAGGGTTGGCCTCTGCTCTACAGGCTGTTTTGCAGATATAGCAAGGCCCCCCGAGGCATTCTCTCTGAACTGAAACAAAAACTCAAAGGTTATATATATTTGGTCTCAACATAACAGCTATGGCTTTTGAACTCCACGGCACCGTATTTCCAGTTTCCCTTTCCACTGTAAACATCTCCCCTCACACCCTACACCTGGCCTCAGCTGAACACTATGGCCATTGGGTGAAAATAGAGGCCTACTGAGGCCTATAACCCCAAATCCAGGGCACTTGCTCCAAAGCTACACAGTAAACTAAGGATGGAGTATTCTGGGTGTTCCTGGTGCTAGCTGACACCCAGGTCAAGAGCCCTGTTCTGACCTCTGGTGAGAAGACTGCGCCCAGTCAGGATCCCTGGAAGAAGGTCTGCCCCAAATATTCCAAAGACTCGCTCACTCACTCATCCACTCATTTAGTAGATATGTGCCGGTAATTATTCATGTGCAGGCTGTATAACAGGTTGATCATGCAACTGTGAAAGAAGCTGTCAGCCCCAGAGGAAACAACCTGGCATTGAGGGCTCTGACTTCTGAGAGGAACCCCCAATGCCCTCCCACCCCAAAATGACAAGAACAGGCAAGACTTCCAAGCTGAGAAGTGGGTGAAAGCCCAGGTTCTGGCTCTTTAAGGTCTGGAAGGAGGGCGGGGCTGACTAGAAATACCTGGCCCACCCAGATAAGAGGGTGGCAAGTGACTGGTACCAGCTCCTTGCCCCCTTCCCCAGCTGCCCATTCCAGGGACCTTTGTACTTGGGCAGCAGTGCATTCATCCCATAGGTTGTTAAGAGTCCATCCTGACCAGCCCAGGGACACAGAGGTTAAGGAAGGCTCATGGTTCATGGAGGACAGAGTCATGCAGACAACCATAGCACTACAGAGACACTGAGACTAAAAGGGGGTCCAGGGCATGTGTGCTGGGGTAGGGGTGGAGGTCAATGCTGGCTTCCTGGGGGGAATACCTGAGCTGATGTTGAAGGAGCTGACAGGGGAGAAGGGGGTGGGTCAGTCCTTCTCCAGTCCCGCCTCCTAGGTATAAAACAATTCTTATGCTATCAAGCCAGGTCACCCTCCTGGATTCCAATGACAAAGCCATCTACAGCCATCCATGGCAATATGTGGAAAGAGTTAAAGATGGCTGCACCTGCCTCACTCCCAGCTGACATGGTTAACACTGCAGGATGCACAGCTGAAAGCCCACACCCAAGTCACCCAAGGAAAGGCAGGTAACAAACACGTGAGAGCCCTGCCACCAGGGCTATGCCACCTACACAGCCAAGTGCACAGCCTGCGGAAGCCAGGCACAACACTTGCTCCCAGGGGGAGGGTTCAGAGAAAGAAGTCAGATTGGTCCACAGCCAGGGGCCCCGCATACTGAGGGAGACAGCTGCCAGTGCTAAGGGAGGACCCAGGCACGAGGAAAACACCCGCAGGGAAACCACAGCCCACACTCTGTGCTTGCCAGGTGGGCCAAGGCAATCTAGGCTGGAGCCTACAGAAACCCACACCCAGATGGGGGCTGGGGAAAGCAGAAGAGAGTAGGAGCACTGGAGTGGCTTGTTTGCTTCACTGGCATGCAGGAGTCACTAAGGAGGGGTTGGGGTTTTCCAGACAAAAGCAGGAAGCAGAAAGTGAGCCAACCCCTGCCTCATTGGTGGAAAAGTGCTCACTGGCATTCTCCTCCCACTAAGCTAACGTGCTTTAGACCCAGAGCACCACAGAGCCCTCCCAGAGAATGTGGACACATGGCACCAGCCACCGTGCATGAGATGCTGGGGTTTGTCAGCCTATGTCAAGGCCTGCAGAGGAAAGCCACTGGGGCAGCACCCAGGGCTCCCCAAGCCACCATTCACTCATTCACTCACTTGCTCATTCACTCGCTCAACAAGTACTTATTGGCATTTGCTACAGATGTCCAGAGTAGCATGCCATTTCCCAGGTTGGGAAGACACTTCCTATTACCCCAGAGCTGCTCCAGCTCCAAGACACCACCATCCCCCACCAAACATACCTCCTGTCTAGTCTCCTGGCCTGGCCCAAATTCTCTCTCCACCCAGAACCAAAGTCATCTTAAAGGAGAGATGAGACTACTGCCTTCCTCTCCAACTTCCCATAGCAACCAGAATAAAATCTGGGCCATTCCCTCTCCCCAACAGCACATCAGGACCACATGAGCCAGACCCCAGCACCCTCATCCCTACTGTCAGTCCCTCTTCACTCACACTGCCAATCACTGCCACCTCGGGGCCTCTGCATTGGGATCCTTACACGACAGGCTCTGTGTCCTCATTCCTGTCCTGTGGCCTCCTCAGCAGCCTTCCCTGGACATCCTGGTGACATAGTGCCCTCTCAGCCCATGCTTTTCTCTTCCACGTGTTACTTAACATTACACAGCATGCATCAGTTCATTTATTCTTGTGCTTATTCTCTGCTCCACGAGAATAAAAGCTTCTTGAGGAAAGGGAGGCTGTCTTATTCACAATATTCCCAACACAAAGTGGCACCACGGCTATGGACACCTGTCTGCACCATCCTGTCTTGCTCCTGCTGCCCACACATCCAGCAGATGCCAGGCTGATGGAAACAGGGTTTTACTGGGCAGAACCTACTGCTTCCCAAAATTGCTGGGCTCATGAAAAGTCAAAACTCAGTGGCGAAAAGGAGAGAGCATCAGCTGGGAGTCAGGGTCACCCCTCAGGCCTGCACAGGCTCTTCACAACATCCTCCAGTGCTCCACCAAAAGGTGCCAGTGGACCAATAATGGTGTGCACTGCAATTTCACAACCTGAAGAAATGACATCACCATTCTCCTCTGTTCTCGGTGAGCGGCCTTTGCTCCTCTCATTGATCAGATGAAACTGCATGGCCAAGTGGTGAAGCCCCCCTTCTCCTGCTAGTAGCACTCCAATTTTGCATTGGGATAACTTCCCCCTTCACCAGATAGTGTCTTGGTGGCACCACCAACCACAGCGCCTCCATCTCCCCTGGCCACAGGACGGGCACAGAACTCAGGCTTGGCTTTGCTGACCTGACCGTCAATCGCTCCGTGGCTCTGATTCCTGAACCAACGGGATGCTGGGGCTGATTCGCCCAGTGGGGAGACCTCAGTCTGCCCATGAACACCTGCTTCCGAAGTCCTCCCAGTTGCCTGGCCCTGCCCTTTCAAGGGTCTGATTCACCATTTCTTCTCCAGTCCTGTGAGCTCTCTCCCATGGCTCCAATGAGTTCTCTTTTGGTGTGAGTTAGCTGGAGATGGTCTCTGTCAACTACAAATGAGGAACCCTGACTAATGTCACACTGTACCTCAAGATGGGATCAAGGCCCGGTCTTGCTCTCTGAGCCCAGTCTGTGAGGGTAGGCAGGTGGTGACCAGGCCAGAATATCATGTACCCGACAGCATCCAAGGGTGTCAGGCCCCAGACACACTCTGATCACTGGCAGGTTTCCCTGGGTCCAACTTCATGTGGGCAAATAAAACCGAGTTGCCGCTTGGCTCCAGGTTGGCTGAGCCTTTATTTCTAGTCTACCCAGTACATGATAAATTCCTGCTGGTGTGTGCCATTTGTGCAGCCAGCCTTTCTTCTTTTTTTTTTTTAACATGACCAGTAAGGGGATCTTAACCCTTGACTTGGTGTTGTCAGCACCACACTCTCCCAAGTGAGCAGCCAGCCTTTCTAACCCTTCCAACCCTCTGTAACCACAATGGGAAGGATCAGCAGATCACCACGTGTTGAGGCCTGCCAGGCCCAGAGGGAAACTCTCAGCCCCCTGTGGTTTCACAAGACACTCAGTGTCTGCACAGAAGCAAGCACCCCAACCCTAGCTGAGGTTTGCAGTGAAACAAGGGCACATTTCCCCTTTGTCTTTCTCCCACTATGAAGCCTCTATTCCCAAGCCCACCACAGGGCAGGGCCTCACTTCTGTGAGACTCCTTAAATCACAAGAGAAGGTTTTTGGAATCAGATCCTCACCAGAAAGGCAAAAGCTGGAAATCAAATTGAGACTTCTGGGCAATCTGTCTGACTAAAGGAAGGAGCCCTGACTTAAATTAAGGCTCCAAATGAGGAACTAGTCCATGCAGAAAACGCCAGACTATAACCACGGCTCTTTACAGCTTTCTGCAGATTGATTAAAGTGATCAAGTCACCTTTTCCCTCTCCTGACATACTGTTACAGGGAGCCATAGTGCAACATGGAGAAGCCCACGCTCATGCACTAGAGGGAAGGAAGTGGAGCACCCATGACCCAGAAACAGAACTTGGTGAGACCATGGCAACAGAAAGCAGAAGGAAAATCCAGGCCCAAAAAGAGAAAGAGAAGCTGAGAAGGGAACAGCGCCCCTGGGTAGAGGCTCTCAAAGATGCTAGAGATATGGCAGCCCCAACTTCAGGTTCGGGTTAGCCATGGCATAGGTGAGCCCCTTGGTACCTTTGCTTGCCCAGGGTAAAAGGCATCAGACTTCCGTGTAGTCCTGGTGCACTTCTGAGTTCTTATCTCAGGCTAGTCTGTAACCTTCCAGGGATCCTGGCTGGGGCTATTGAGCCCAAAGTGCCAACTCGTCACGACCAGGAGTATGAAGACATGGTGCCCAGACAGCTGGCTGCAAGACCCAACATAGCTACAACTCTTCAGACAGGGCAAGTAACAGCCTTGCCATATTAATCTGACAAGCTCAGAAGGAAGTACCTGTTCTATCTACCAGATCAGCTCCTCCGAAAAACTAGTGTCACTTGTTGTAGGGAAAGTCAGGCAGCCTAGAACCACACAAGGCCCTCTGCCCTGGAGCGGCTGGTCACCAGCTCCTCTGGTCTCCAGACTTTAGAGAGGGCGGGGAGACTTGCCGGGGAGAAAAGTCTGGGCCTGGCCAAGGGAGGTGGTCACTCTGGAAACAAGAGAACAAGCCCTCAGCCTGAGTGTGGGCGAGTGGGAAGGAGCTGGGGGAGCACAATGCTCCCAAGGTCAAATGTCTGGGCTGCTTTCCAGTGGCAGCAGCTAATGTTAGAACACTGGAAGGAAGAGCCCACTCAACAGAGGAAAGTGACCGCTCAGAGTCGGGGAAAGGGGAACCAGGCACAGTCATGGCTGCCAATTGCACAAGCTGAGCCAGGGCTGTGGGCAGGGCCTGCGCCCTCAGGCCACTTTTCCCAAGGCAAATGGACCCCTACGTCAGGAAAGGCAAAATGCTGTGTGTCAGTCCTTTTTTTCCTTTTTTCCTACACCTTTTGCAGGAGTTGGTATAGTCATGCTGTCACCAGCATTTAGTTTTTTTAAAAAGGAGAATAAGAGTACTATTACACGGACAACTAAGACCCTAAGCAGGGAATCTGAGTCCTCTTGCTTCTCACCAGGCTGCCAGGGAATGGCTGTGGGCTGCTCCTCCAGTGTGACTTAACACCCAGGGGTCCAAGGACCCTGAGTAACTTTCCCCTGTGGTTTCAGACTCTCTCTCCTCTGTGACTGAAGAGTTGCTCCAGGAGCACGGTGTCCTGTGCCTCTGGGGCCTACTCCCCTAATTCCAAAGTGGTCTGAACTGATGTATTTCCCAGCCTCCTCCAAAATCATGTTTTCTTTTTTAATCTTAAACCTCTATTTCTGTTATCTTCTTAGTCTGATTAGAAAATAAAAGAGAAATTATTTTCCATCTTTTCTGTTGTCATCTTGATGGTATTTACATGAGGATGATGTCACGAGTTTAGGAAGCGGAAGCAAAACCTCATGTACTTCCTCTGAACCTTTGCTTGCTGTCCAAAGCAAATGCTAACATCAGTTTATCTCACATTCTATCTCATGGATGTCATCACTAGACTGAGATTATTTGGGGTTTTTCTTCAGTTATTTACAGCGCTTCTCTCCCGGAGACCTGGAGGAGCCCTGAGATGATCTGTACAGAAAGGCACTGGGTAGAGCAGACAAGAGCCCAGACTTTAAGTCTGTGTCCTGGTGCCCTGCTTACCAGCTTGTGTTATGACCTGGGTGCGCCCTCCCCTGAGCTCTTTGAGCAGCAGTTCCCTGTCTGTATAACAGGGTAGAGATGTACAAGCCCCTGCCCTCAGCAAGTGGTGTGAGGCTCCTGGGGAGCAAGGGGAAAGGGAACTGGAACTCTGTAAGCATCCTAAGGTGCTGGGTGTAGCCACACTCTCACACCTTCCTGCTGGCCCATCCTCCACTGGCCCTGTGCAAGCAGCACTGGGCCGGGCCAGGTCAGGACATGGCCAACACTCAACACGTGATACGTTAACACACTGACAGACCAGAAAGCCCCTCTCCAAAGAGTCTGCTCCCCACAACTGACCTCCCATTTGGAGTCAAGGGGAGGGAAGAGAAAGAGGAAGAAGACAAATGGGCCCAAAGTCCTGTACTGGGCCCAGACCAGCCAATAATGAAAGCAGCAGAAAGAAGGATACTTTTCAAAAAGGGGAGGGAGAATTCAGGAAGAAAGCAAAGATCCTAATCTGTAAGGCAGCAAGGTTGCATGCAGCAAAATCCCTTCCAAGGAGTCCACTTTCTTTCCTCTGACTTTTTCCCTTTCTGTGAAGACGAGTTTTTCTTCCCTGGCTAGCGCTGGAAGGCCAATTGCACAAGCTGACAGCTCCTCTGACAGAGGCTCAGGCCACATATCTTAGAAAAGCAGCTCAGCTGACCTTAGGGCCACGTGCCCTGGAAGCAGCTCTGCAGCCAAGACCAGCCAGTACAACTCTGAGAAAGGATTAAGCACAGAGGCAGCTGCTGAAGCCAACCAGAATAGCTGGACCCAGGAAGAGCTCCTCCCTAGAGACCTCCACATGGCCCCTCACCATTGAGGTCATTCCTTTCTGGTCAGAGCTACTCTAGATATGTTCTTCAGATTTCCCCAGGAAAAGAAAATCACCAAAAAGGGAAAACAGAGCAACATGTATCTGCATCCACTCAGCCGTAAATTTGAGCAGCAGTCAGAGAGGCACTAAAACAATGACAAGCTGAAAAGCAGCTGGGCAACGGGAACCTGAACACTCGTTCGACTCTACAAATACTCATTGGGCACCTACCATGCACCAGGCTCTGGTTTTAGGCACTGAGCATTCAGCAACAAGCAAAAGAGACAAAATTTCCTGTCTTCATGAAGTTCCCATTCTAGTGTGGGGAGTCATTCAATAAACACAATCGACAGGTAAAATGTTACAAAATGTTAAGTGCCTAAGAGGAGACAGAGATAGGGAAAGAGGACAGAACGTGTGTTGGGGTAAGGGAAGTAGGAGGTGGTGGCAGGATCAAATTTCAGGCTGGGGCCAAAGAAGGAAGGAAGGGAGAGAGAGAGTACTGTTACAGGGAGAGTGTCCCAGGCCATGGAAGTACAAAGGCCCTGATGCAGACTCACACTTGGCGTGTTTAAGCAAGGAGGCCAGTGTGGCTTGAGCGGACAAGCAGGGGAGAGAAGAGATGAGGCCACAGCAGTCATGTGGACAAGACTATGTGGGCCTTGCACATCCTAGCAAGGGCTTTGGCATTTGCTCAGCATGAGATGGGAAGCCAGTGAAAGGCTCTGGGCAGGGGAAAGACAGATTTGACTTGTATTCCCTTCACCTTCTGGGTGGAGAACAGTTTAAAAGAACCAGAAGCAGGGGACCAACTATCAAAAGAATCCACATGAGGGAGGATGGCAGGCGGGAACAGGGTGGTGGCAGTGGGGATGGTGAGAAGTAATCAAAATACAGATGATATTAACTGTGAATTGGAAGGCAAGTAGTGATGGCAGAAGACCTGAATGGCCAGAGCAGCTCTACTTCCTACAATGACCAAGGTCGCCGTCAACTAGATACACACTGGGTGCCTGCTGTCTGGCCCGCCCATGGACACGGGGCAGAGCAAATCTAGGTCCCTGTCCCTGAGGCTGGATGTGGACAGGCAAAGGGACCCCCGCAGGCCTCGTAGGCCTCATGGGCAGAATGGATTGGTAAGAGCTGGAGAAATGAGACAAGGAGGGTCGCCAAGACCGGTGTCCAAACACCGGTCTGAGGGAAGAGGCCTGTACACAGGCCCAGGAAGTGGGTGGGTGGGAGGGGACGAGACAGAACTGGTGAGGCAATTACTGTTCTGCTTCAGGTCTCAGCTGCACATTTGTAAAATGAGGAGGTCGAACCCAACAGTTCTAAGCCATGTCTACTCATCCTTCAAGGCCAAATCTAGCATCCCTGTTGTGTGAAACTTTCCCTGATGTGCCACAGCCAGGCTGGTCCTCCTCTATATCCTGGACTTAATGGTCCGTCCAGACTACTCTCCCTCTAGGACTTTCTCAAGAGCAAGAAGGACAAGGCCCATTTCTGACACATCTTGCTTTCTGAATTCTTCCAGCCCAACCCAACACACCGAAGGTGCTCTGTGAAAGCCTCAGGAATGAATGCACGTTCAGTGGAAGTTCTTACCAGGGCCAGAGATCCAGACCTGTTGGCTCTAAGGCTTGGTTTCCATTGGCATGACACTGGGGAAGGAAGCCCATCAAGGGTGCTTGGTGTGGGTTCTTGTAAGGGGCTTTAAAGGTGCCAGGAGGGGTCCTGGACGATGTGACCCTGGGTGGTCAGTCCCTCACTGACCATGGAAGCTGCAGAGAGTTCTGAGGACTTACCCTTCTCTAAAACTCTTCTATCAGTGTTTATGTCTGAGCGTGACTTCTTGCCCCGTCTGCAGGGGAGCAGCCCCCATTTGCTTCTTTTTTTTTTTTAAAGATGACTGGTGAGGGGATCTTAACCCTTGACTTGGTGTTGTCAGCACCATGCTCACCCAGTGAGCCAACCGGCCATCCCTACATGGGATCCGAACCCGTGGCCTTGGTGTTATCAGCACCGCACTCTCCTGAGTGAGCCACGGGCCGGCCCCTCTCCATTCACTTCTGAAGTATTGGGCTTGGAAGAAGGGTTCAGTCTACTTATGGAATTTAGCTGTCAGAGGTTGTTTTGTACATGATCTGAGAAAGCCGACTTATTTGCCTCTCTGCCCCAGCCTACCATTGTTTGGTCAGAGGACAACTTTGGCCGAGGATAGCCAGAAGGTGGCTGTCATCACGGCCCATCACCTTGGCGGCCAGACTGAGTCTTCTTTCTCCATTATCTCCCACCCCTGACATTCCTGAAGCAGGAGCTATCACTCTGCACTGCCCTTTGGAGATACAGACTTATCTTGGCTCCCACTCAGGACACGACCCCCCTTCTAGACACCATCTTCCTTAACAAGTGGAGACAGAAGGAATGTCAATCTTGGCCTGGCAGAACAGGGTGATGACCTTCCCCTCGTCACTCACCAGATGACCTCTAACCTGGGCTGGGCTACTTCCTTCTTGCAAATATTTAGCCAAGCTCTGGGTTCCTCTGTCCTGCCACCCAGCTAGAGCGCCTCACAGAGCTCTACTCTTGGGTTCTTTGCACTTAGTTTGCTAAGCCTGGATGTTCAGTCCACAGCCCCACCTGTACATCAAGCCTCAGAAAAGGTCATCGAAGAAATGAAGCCCACACTAGGTCCTTACCAGTTCAGTGTTGAAGGTCCTGCATGCTATGGAGTCAGCTCCCTGGTTGTTGAGGTTTTTACTTAGGATCATCACCATGGTAAGGACCTCAGGTGCTGAGCTCCATCCCAGGGTGGGCATAAGCCATCTTCAGTTGGGCAGACAGGCAAAGGCAATGACTGGGCACCTCCCAGGAGACTGACATCAGTAGAAACAGCTCCCCATTGGCCACTCACCCTCGGAGTAGGGCCCTTCTGGGAAATGGCCAAGAGTGGTCAACTCCCTGGAAAAACAAAAGAAAGGCAAAGGGATTCAGGACTTGGGAAGACCAGGGCCCTGAGAGAACGGTTCCTCCCCCTGGGCTGGAAACCTGGTGGGGATGAAACCACCTCCCTGCTAAAGGAGATGCATAATGGGTCACCAAGGCCCAGAATCACCTTCACAGACCCCCTAAACCCCCACCCCTGCACCATGCGGGCCTCAGGGTACCCCTTAAACCAACACCCTGGTGGACAGAGCAAGGAATTTGGGTCCAGCCACATGATACCTTTAGGATTTATCCAGGGTCTGAGTGGTTAACAATCTGCTGTCCCTACAGTGTGCTCAAACCGTGTGACATCTTACCACTGAGCTGGCTTTACAGGCAGCTTCAGTGCACACAAGGACGTGCTAAGGTAGGCTGAGGTTTCAGAACACACCTCATCCCCACATCCAAAACTGAAGGGGTCAGCCCTCTGGCAGCCAATGGGCAGTGGGGGGCCCACAGTCAGTACACACTGGCTCCTCTTCTTCACCCAGTTATGAACAGAAGTTACTGGAAGAATCAGGGGGGTCTATTTAAAGGCACACATTTCCTGTCCTTGGAAGTACATTTCTATATCAACATATTTCCAACACTGGGGACCTCTGTAGCTTTGTCCTCTTCCCCAGAATGAACCAAACCAAGTGAGCTTCCAGCAGTGATAGGACCCCCTCAGCATCGCCATTCTGCACCTCCTCCCCAGTCCACCATCATTTCCCACCAAGCAAATGCAGAAAGGGTACAGCCTTCAGTGCAGATTTGAAAAATTGCTCCTTACAAATTTCTCTGATCCTGTTTCCCCACCCCACTCTTCTGTGGTTAAACCTTCAAAGAAAGTCACATGGATACAATGAATCTGATACACCATCAAAAAGTAAAAAAATGATGATAGTAATAAATAAATAGGAAAGCAGCTCCTAATCTGTAATTAAAAATAAACTACTCAGTGCAGAAAAATGTTTTAGAATCTGCTGCTCTGTGTAAAAATTAATTGCACCCTGGTATTTACTTGCTGTCCAGATTGTAAATCATATTTTCCTGTTTACTTCGATTAGACTTTACAGTGGGTGTTATTGAAACTGCTCAATTATGGGCCAGCTGGCAAGCACAGGAAAATTACCTTCTACTGTTCTTCGAAAACAAGGTTCATCCAAAGTGCAAAAGCAGGGAAGGGGAGGAGGGAAATCAATACATTTTCAAAGCCTTGACTGTTCAGGAAGAGATGCCCAGGGGAGTCTAAAGATTCCCAGGTCGCACTGGAAGACCTGATGCAGTTTCAATACCACATCAATCTAGAAGCAACACGTTCGGACCACGTATGATCTGTTCAAGGAAAGAATTTCAGACCACTCTTCCTAGTTCTGGCCAGACAGCTGAGCCAGAAATGCCCGCCGGCCCCCTGGATGCTTGGCTTGGGAGCAGGCTAGAAGGAGTGCTCCTAGACTCACCCCTCAAAGAGGCCCTTTGTGCCGCCTCAGTAGCAGAGGCCTGATGGCAGCTGTCATCTTTCTGGGTGTGAGCCTCAATTCAGTTCTAGGAAAGCCAGCCATTGGCACACGGCCTGGGAGATGACCTCCCTCCCTCCACAACTCCCATTTCCTCCTTCTCTAACAAGACAGGTAAGTTCAGTGAAAGTCAAGCACAGCTGGGTTGGAATACCAGCTCTTGAAATATATTATTTGAGCAAACTTTGCCAAGTTACTTACTCTCTGAGCCTCAATTTCCCTTTCTGTAAAATTGGGACAACCACACCTGCCTCATGCTATTATTGTATCATATGAAAACAGAGCTAAGCCCTTTGCTCAGTGCCCAACTCATGTGAGTAAGTGCTCAGTAAAGAGTAGCTACCACTGTTAGTTTCATGGGGGAGCCTGTGAGTCCAGATCATTTTCTCAGCAGTGGACACCCAGGCAGCCATCCTCTCAATTCTGTTTAAAGGGAAAAAAGCTAAATTCCATCAAGAGGGCCCATCCTCTGGTGAAACAGTAGGTGGCCAGTAAGAATGATACTGTCTGTGGAAGTCTATTGCCATGGAAACACATCAGCCCATCCAGATGCACCTCTGTAAAAAGCAGGAAGCCAGACTGAAGCAGTGACGAGGGCCTCCTGGCTCTCACCAGCTCAGTCTCCACCATAGCTCCTACAAGGGAACAGGGCTCACAGAAGCAGCACAAGGAGTGAACACCAGACCACCCTAAGCTCCTGGGTAACCGGACGGTCGGCAAGGCACCAGGAGGAGAACGGAGGTACAGCAATTCCCTGCCCTCAGGGGGCGCGGAAAGAGAGTGCTGTGAACCAGGCACTACATATACCTGAGGCAGACAGGAAGGGGAGCACCAGAGTTGGGTATTAAAGAGACTCCTTTGCATGAGGGCCAAAGACACACAGCACTGCCTGTAAGAGCCCCAAAGTGGGGACAACCTAGATGCCTATTAACATGAAACTGGTTAAATTATGGTGTAGTTATGTAAAGGAATATCATGTGGCCTTCAAAAAAATTTAATGAGGCAGTTCTAATTGTACAGATATAAAACAATCTCCAAGATATGCTATAAAGTGAAAAAAGCAAGAAGAGGGAATCTAGTATAGTCCCATAACCACGGTTGCCTTGAGGAGGGACCTGTGGTTCTGCAGAGGCAGAAGGCACTGACTACAGCCTTACATGCTATTTGAATATTTCACCCAATGCATACTTTTCTGATTTAAAAAAAAAAAGGCAAGATTTCAACAGGAAGGAAAGAGGCACCCAAACAGAGAAAATAGTGTAAGTGAAGCATGGCAGCCTGGCCTGAACATGGTGTGTGAGGAACAGTGAGCACACTGGTGGCTTGTGCACACAGTACGTGGAGGGGGGTGGCAGCAGGACAGGAGCTGGAAAGACAGATTTAAACCAGACCAAGGACTCTGAATCCCATATTGAATACAGACTTTATCATGTGGTCATGGGAGCTCTGAAGGAGTTGAGAGGCTGAAGTTAGCTGCTTTGATCTGTTGGAAGATAGCATCTTTTTCCAAACCCTCTGCAACACCTAACACAGTGTCTTGCATACCATAAGAGCTCAATACACGTTTCTGAAATTGTGCTAAATCACATTAACATCTCAAATGATCTGGCCACATTCTCAGACCTTGTGAGGCAAATCCAGACCAGCAGAGCCTGTCAAAATCTGAAATTCCTTGGGAGGAATTCCTTTGATCCAATGCATGGGCCTAGCCAACTTCATCAGGGAATGCTGGTGCCAGTCCAGAGACCTAGAACCCAGTCTGAGAATATGGCCAGGGTCTTCTCAGGGAGAAGCTGGGGCATGAACTTGGAAAGGAAAAATAAATGGGTGATCCCACAGGGGGCAGTGTGAAAGCCTGACAAAGCCTTCCCAGAGGCCCCCTCTATGACACAGATCCTGATTTGGCCTGGTGGATCTTCACTTAACCTATATTAAGAACAGCTCTATCTATTGGGCACCTACTGTGTACCAGATGCTTTACACACATTAGCTACAAGCCAGGTTCAATTATCCCCATTTTATAGCTGTATGAAACAACTCACCCAGGGTCTGGGTTCACAGCTGGGATTTACGCCCGTGTGGGGCAGCCCCCAGGCCTCTGTGCTTCCTACAAGTACCCATCTCTCCATCCCAAATGCACCCTTCAGAAGCCCACTCGAACTAACATATGGCCAGCAATTGCAGTCCTTGGCATTTATCCCAGAGAAATGAAAACTTAGGTTCACACACAAACCCGTACACAAATGTTCATAACAGCTTTATTCATACAGCCAAAACCAGGAAACAACTCAAATGTCCTTCACCAGGTAAATGGTTAAACAAACCATGGTACATCCATACCATGGAATACTAGTCAGCAATAAAAAGAAAAGGACCATTATTACATGAAACAACTTGGATGAACCTCCAGAGAATTAAAATGAGTAAAAAAAGCCAATCCCCAAAGGTTAATTATTGTATGACTCCATTTATATCACACTCTTGAAATGACTAAATTATAGAACTGGAGAACAGATTAGTGGTTGCCAGGGGTTTGGGATGAGGGTGTGGGGGCAGGAGGGAGGTAGGTGTGGTTAAAAGGCAACAGGAGGGATCTTTGTGGAGATGGAAATGTTCTGTACCTTGACTGACTATATTGGTGTCAATTTCCTGCTTGTGATGATGTACTATAGTTTTGCAAGATGTTACTATTGGGAGAAACTGAATAAAGGATACAAAGATTTCTCTGTATTATTTCTTATGACTACATGAATATAAAAGGATCTCAAAACAAAAAATTTAAATAAACCCCACTCGATCTATGCATTTGTCAAAACTCATAAAACTAAACACCAAAAGAGTGAATTGTACCATATGTAAATCTTTTTAAAAAAAAAATTTTTTTAAAGCCCATTCGAACACCATTGCCAATATCTTCAGGGAGACTATGTGCAGGGGGTAAGGGAGGTAGCTTTGTCAGGGCACGTATGTGTGCTATGGAATTTGGCATCCTTGGCCTTCACCTTGAGCAAGTCACTTGACTTCAGTTTCCTCATCTTTAAAATGGGGATAATACCTTTGCCTTGGGGGATGCTGGGAGACTTAAATTAAAATATGTATATAAAAAAGCTCAGCACAAAGAAGGCTCCAGACACTGGTGTCCATTCCCATTGACAAGTAGCAACTGTGGTCAGCACTTCTCATCTGTCAACATCATCCTGGTATCTATTCTGCAGTTTCCTGAGCCTATATTTAAATCCTCTATTGTCACTTCACTGTCCGCCCTTTCACCTCCCACCTCTACACTGTAACTCCCTGGGCAATGTTCATGACAGACAAAGGTCCTCCCCTGCCCCCCCACATTTCTGGGGTTGCCCAGTGTCTGCCAGAAGAGAGATGGGTGAGGGTCTTCCCTCAGCTGAAGGCCCAACCTGACCATGGGGACAAGCTCTCTCTGGCTCTGACCCCACAAGCCTCTCTACTCAGTGACTTCTCTTCAACAGGATTTCTACCAAAAGAGCAAAAGGCAAAGTCAAACTTTCCACCAATCCATGATCCCATTTTCCTGATCACTCTCACATTCCCTGCGTGCAGACATGTTGTCAGAGGATCCCCTGGCCACCACCACGTCCTGACCCCAAGGGTGCAGAAGCCCAAGAACAGCCCAGAGCTTCCCAGCACTGTGCCCAATGCAAGGCTTGCAGGATGGGACAGTACATACATGGGTAGTTGCTGCCCATGGTCAGCAAGAAGCCCCAGGGACAGAGCCATAGCACCTCTGCCCCAGAGCCCACCTCCACCCCCATGTACCCACATACAGCCATACTTCCAGCCACAGCTCTCTACGTCATCTCGACTTCTCGCTTCCCTGAGCAGCAACCACAGGCTGAGCTCTTCTCATTTAATCCTCCCACATTCCTATAAATATGCTTTGCTGTTATTAGTATTCCCATTTTCCAAATGAGAAGATTAAGGGTCCAAGAAATCAAGTCATTTGCCCAATATCCTACACTTAGCAGGAACAAGGCCAGGATTAAAATCTAGGCTTGGCTCCTCAGGATGCTCTCTCTCTCAAACCACAGGAATAGGGGACAGCTTTGCTCTCTCACATGAGTCCTTCCTAACACAAAATTTTCTTCCTTTTTTCTGAAATCTTCAATGTGCCTTCATTTGTTTGCAATCCTTGAACACAGCTGGTCTGATATCACTGTGGTCTGAGACTCTCAGCTTCTGGCAAATGAAAACCCCACTTGGTTTATCCACTTCAAAAGAGGAGTACATGCTAAATGAATTAATACACACACAAAAGTTTTTCAAATTATTCAATTCTATATAAATCTTAAGAAGACTGGGGAGTTTACCAAATGTTTCTGTAATGCATTTTGAAGGAGTACTCCTTAAAAAGAAACTGACCACACTGGAAATCATTAAGACAATTAAATTTTTCCTTATTTTAGTGTCTTTATTTAGCCTTTACTTATTGCACACCTTAGTTTTACAGCAAAGAAATATCTCACTCTTAAAAACAGGACTCAGATCATAAACTTGGCCACTGACAGTGATTTTCCTGAAGGATCCAGCAAGTCATTGCTCTCAGAGCTTTCATTCCCCCCCCCCCCCCGCCCATTAAGCAAAGGAAATGGTAGAAAAACCGCCAGTTCCACAAGCTCTTTGTGAAGGCCTCATGCACTTTTAAACATTCGTTAACTTAGGTTGTTGGTGTGACAAAAGCAATCTGTACACAGAATCTAAAGGCAAATTTATGAACATTTAGGCAAGAGCATTTCTCAGTGGGTCATGCTGTCATCTGCCAGATTCTGTGACAACCCAAAAGTGCACGACGGGTTGAGAAGGAAGTTGAATCCTGTGGTCAGCAGTCAAGCTCCATATCTGCCAAGAGAAGAGAATTTAATCTGCCTGGAGATGCTTTTGCTTGCTGTTTTTATAACTAAGTCAGTCATCTAAGTTTAAAGGATAAAAGTTAAAAGCTGCCTAGGAACTTTATCAAGAGCCTATATTTTCCCAGACTGAGTTGATATCAGAAAGAGAGCTTGGAGTTTCAACCAGAAGACAGGTCCCAAGAAGGTGCACTTCCCCTACCACAGTGAACATTTCAACTAACTCCCTCAGCCCAGGTTTCCAGGTCTTCAGGTCCTATTGAAAGATAACTGACAAAAGACAGATCTGCCTTCAGCCTTACATAGCCAATACACAGAGAGAAAAACAGAGGCAAATAAAACCTCTTTTGTCAATATTTCATCATTAAGGACATGTTCAATACCAAACATTACTGATTTAAGGAAACTCTACAATAGAGACAGTGTCCAGAAAAAATACATTTTTTTAAACCCATTTTCCTAGTTCTTGGTCTATATTTGCATAAATAATGAATGACACAGAGTCTACCTTTTCATGCAGTATTGATAAAGTAATAGCCACAGCAACAGTGCCAGGCCCTGAACTTACCATGTCCTCAGAGTATTCCTATGAGAGGGTACTACTGTCACCCCTTTTTACAGATGGGAAAAATGGGGCTCAGGCCCAAGATCACCCAGTTGTGGAGAAGGTACAAAAACTCAACCCATATCTGCTGAACTCCCAAGCCTTTGTCTTAACCACTACACTCTTCTACTCCTGGATCTGTAAGCTTCATCATAATTATCCTGTAACTGCTTGATTTCTCTGTTAAATCACCATACCCTAAAGCATAGATGCTAAGTTTGCAATACCCACCCCCCCCAATACAGCTCATCCTGAGGTACCCGGGGCCAAATATCAACCTTCTGGAACTTAATGTTATAACATGGCACTAAGGGTTCCACTGCAGGCAGGGGAGTGGGCAGATGAGAGTGTGTCTTGGAGAGGGTAGGAGTGAGACATAAAGCCAGCACTGACCCAGCCTTAACTGCATGGATGTGCACCCATGCTGGGTGCCATGCAGAAGGTGAAATGTCTCCCAGGAAACTCAGGGTGCTCCCAGGCCTAGAAGGAGTCTCAACGACTTATTGCTGCCCGAGCTGGAATCTGTGTGTATCTACCTTCCATCGTCACTTGGCCTCTGCCTCCCACTGTCCCTTCACCAGTCACCTTGCCAGTCTCCCAACATTCACCCCTAGGGTGTCTGTGGGGAGCCCTCCCCTCCATGTGTGCAACCTGGATGTGGACCTGCCTCAGTCATCCTCGGGCCTCAGCACAGAGCCTGCCCACAGCAGGAACCCGATCAATGTCTTTCTGCTAAGTCAATACTAAGGTTGGGAAAGAGCACTGGACTTCAAGTCCAGAATCCACACTTCACAGCTTAGTCCTGCATGAGCTGTGGGACTCTGGACAAGACACATAACTTTGCTAAGCTCACTTTCTTCCTTTGTAATAGGTTAAGATGTTATGCTTGTTCTGCCCCCATTAGATATAAGAAGGTTAAAGAGATAATACCCTATAAGGTGGGGGCTCTACAAAAATGTCCCTAGAAGTACTGAAATCCTTAGGTGAGCACAATTCTTAGCAGAGAGTAGATCATTAAATGCCTGTAAAGCGGCCTTAAAAAAAAAAAAAAAAAAAAAACTTGTCTCCAGCTATTGCATGAGCTCCTATGTGCTCTTGAGTCCTCTCAGCACCTCCCTCCTGGGCCTGGGCTGCTGAGCATTTGGGGCTGAGTGATGCTTTACTGCTGTAAGCATAAAGCACCTGCTACTCTTAGACAGAGAGGGCATCCTCACCCCATCCCTATCCCGTGCTCCAGAGTAAGGTATGTCCTTGGAGGTGTTTTCTTCAATAACTAGGATTAATATATATTCTGTGGTCTACTCCTTCAGGTAAGCAAAGGCCACCAAAGTCCCAGATGGGGGGAAGGAAGGGCAGTCACATCACATGGCTGGACAGAGACCCCACCTCTGCCCCTGGCTGAACAAAGGGGCCAAGGCTCCCCTATGAGTCTCTCTTAATGGAGGGAGAAAAAGCAAAACAAAACAGTAAAATGAGCTGTTGAGTCAAATCAGGACTCTGTTCTCCAGGAGTTTTCACAGTCCTTCTTAGAGTGTTGCAGGGATTTTCTGCTTTTTTAAGCAAATAACATTTTGAGAGGAAGGGGATAAATGATATTATTCAGGGACATGAAAGTGCTGAGATTCAAAACCAAAACAAATCTGAACATGACAACAAGACAGCCCATGTTGTTTCTTGAAGCTGAAGCCAACTGCATGCATGACTTGTCAAGAGCTCATTTATCAATGAGAAATAACTGACATACGAGTTACCTATAAGCACTCCTATAATTCTCTCTACTGCTCATATCATTTCAACCCACCTAATACAACATAAGAAGAGCCTGCTATAGACTAGAATTTGCTGAACAAACTCAAAAGGGAGGAAATGAAGGACAGGAGGGGAGGAAGGGAGGAGAATTAATACTTACTGAGTGGGCACACAGCTAGATACTGCCTTCTTCTCCAAACCAGTGAGGGAAAGAATGGGCAGAGAACCAGAGGACGGTAAGGGGGCAGCAAGAGGCCCCAAAGATAATCTACTGTAATGTTAAGCCACTTAGTCTAAGACAACTATGACCTGTTCTTCAGTCAGACCTATTTATAAGTATACTGAATTTAATCAAATCATGATTAAAATCCAAGAGATGAAGGGTAAAAAAATAAATTAAAAACAAAACAAGAAATGGAGAAGCCCAAACAAGGAGCTGTGTGGCCTTTGTAATAGAGCAGAAGTTAGGACATGTGTGCTCTGCCCAGTTTGCCAGGTCACTTCCCTTCTGTGGGCCTTGGTCCCCTCACCTGTCAATGGGGGGCTGGGTCAGACAAGCTCTGTTTTTGACTAGCAACAATCTAAGTGCAGCCACACATCAGTGGTGTGGCTTTAGCCAAGTCATTATGCCTCTTGGAGCCTCAGTTTCCTCACCTGTCACATGCAAATAGAAACCCCAAGACAGCATGAGAATCAATAATGGATTTGAATATCAGCAAAAGATAAATCCTCACTTGCTGCCATCAGCTATGACCTCCCACAAGGCCAGGTTGAGTTGGAAGCAGGAGTCCAAACAGGAGGCCATGCTGACATTCTGGTCTACCTGCGACAGATGGGCTGGGGATGAAGGTAAGGAAAAGTGAGGTTGCAGAACCAGTATGCTTTCTCACATATCTATGGGGTGGGATGGGGGTATACAAGCAAGTGCATTTTCCAAGCTCAGTCCTTAAGCACAAGGGGGCATCTTGGTACATTTCAGTGAAGGTTACATTCTGAATTAGAGGAGTTCCCTGGAGGGGCAGAAAGTTAGCCACTGACCAGTTTTGACACCTTCATCTCCCACCTCCCAGGACAAAGAATCTCCTCTTCCTTTACAGAATGTTCACGTACTCTTAGGGCCTTCAGACAGCAACACTCTCTCCTTCCTGCAGGATCATCCCAGGCTACATGCACGGCTTTCCTACCAGGGTGGCTCTAGTCACTCAGCAGGCAGGGAGAAACATTCCTGTTGGCAGCAGCAGCCACAGGCCAGTGCTGTTCTCACAGAACCCCCCAGGGCCACTGCATGGATGGAAGGTAATCTCTTATCAGCCAGTACTTGGGATACAGCTGGGAAGGCAGTGATCTCTTTGTCTCAGAGGACTGAGGGCTGGTGGCTCCAATACTTGGGTCCAAAATGGTATCACAAATATCACACTGGAACACTGGAAGTGACATAGGAAGGGACCAACAAGCTCTATGAGAACTGCTGCAGACACAAGGGCCATCAGGTTTCCCATCTGCCACCCACTCAGAGGTCACATCCTGACCTCTGCTCACACTTCAGGACCTCCCAATCCTGATCTGATTTGAGTCATATCTACCAACCTATTTTGTAGAGTCTGGTGTAGAGATTAATTAGACAGGTTATTCAACCACATTTTAAACTTTTCACATTCTCCCTTCTACCCCCACATCACACTGCACATTTAAGAAAGCCATCATCTGCCAAAATAAAACTGGAGCAACTCCAAGCTACCCAACAGGTCTGTCAAACGACAAGTAATAAGTCACATGACCTGAACGCTGTGGCACTTCTCAGGTCAAACTATCAAAGCTTTCTATCCACCTGGTCACCTACTAGGGGAGGGGAAGGGTTCTGAAGGGCATGATAAACTAGTAGGACCACTCCCACCATCAGCTGCACCACCATCACTGGGGAGCCTCTCCGTGTGTCACAACAGCCATCTGTGTGCAGACAGACCAAAAGAGCACCAGGCTCCTGTCTCTTAAGACAGAGAAAAAGACTCCTGCTAAGAAAGGTTTCACTAAGTCCTAATTCAAAGCTAAGCCTAAGTCTCTAAATTACTTAGAATTGTCCATATATAAGGAGTTTGGGGGATCAGCTGCTCATTGAATCTTGAGCTCCTTTTTTGGTTTTTGGCAGGGTGGGGTGTCAGAAGGGAGGGGTACCTCATTCACAACCACATCTCCACTTCCTTGTAAGCACTCTGGATATGACACCTGGGCCTCCTGTACTTAGAATGAAGACCTCGGGGGAGTCAAAGAGGAAATGGCAAGGCCGACCAGATTCACCCTGCTTAAAAGCAAGGAACCTTGAGAAGCCAAAGTGAAACTCTTCCAGACCCTTGAGCAGATATCTTTACATCACTAAACAAGACTCAAAGGACCTTTGAAAGAGTTAACCTAGCTTTCAAAGATGAGTAAATCATCTTCTTTATCAGAAATGGCCCATATCCCAGAAGAAACAAGGTTCATTCAATTGTCTACAAGATACCCCAAAGTGCTTGATAAACTGCCAAACGCACCAGCTGCTGCTATAGCTGTCATGTTATTGTCATCATCCCCCTAGGGGAGCCATTGGGTTTTGGTGCAGACTTCCCTTGCTCTCAGGATGCTCATCCACTCAGTCAGCAGCAAAATTCTAAAGCCAAGCCTCTGAGCACTGCTCCACACACCAAGTGGTAAGCTGGCTTTCACCTCCATGTGGGAAGGGCCTTTCCCTGGAATCATCTGGAGGGGTTAGAAAATGTACAGAAGAGAGGCCGACCCGTGGCTCACTTGGGAGAGCATGGTGCTGACAACACCAAGTCAAGGGTTAAGATCCCCTTACCAGTCATCTTTTATAATAAAAAAAAAAAAAAGAAAGAAAGAAAGAAAGAAAGAAAATGTATGGAAGGAAGGCTACACATAAAACCATCAACAGTGGCCACCTCGATCAGAAGCAAGCCTGGAGGAGGTGGTTCTTGAACTTCAAAATAACAATAACAAAGTTAAAAAAGGAAAAAAGCCTGTCAGATTAGATAATTGGATGGGATAAGAATGGATGAAATTTAACAGGTACTGGTCACAGGTTGTCTTTTGGGCAACAAAACCAAATTGCAGGTATGCCTAGTGAATAGTTAACAGCATGCTGTCAGCCCTGGAAAGACTAACGTGATCAGTAGTTGTATTCACTCATTCAACAAACCCTTATTGAGCAATTGCTCTGTGCCTGCTGTGATTATGGCAGGGGTTGAAGACACAAATGTACAGAAGCCACAGTCCCTATTCCCCAGGAGGTGAAAATCATTTACTGATGCATGAGTGAAAAAAAAAGTAAAATAAAATGTGCTAAGAAGCAGAGTACACTTCTAAAAACAAATAGCATGATAACACAACTAGGCCCTCTAAAATTCAGAAATGTACATCACAACCTTCACGAGGTAGATGCAAAGCCATCCTAGGGTCTCTCCCTCCCACACCCTGGCAGGTTCTCTGCCTGGGCAGACTCTCACTCACTTAAATTATTAATAAATCGACAAAACACTAAAGAGAGCTGTGATGTTTATGAGGCGCAAAGCCTAGCAAGTGCCTGAAAGTGGCATCCACATCCATGAGGCCCAGCAGGCAGGGCTGGCAAAGCCACACTGCAGGCTTCTTCAGCACTGGCTGGCCTTGCTCTGCCACTAGGTGCGGCCTGAGGGTCAGAGTCCACATGGGAGTCTAAGCAATGTTGACCACACCCTGGGTGAGCCTCACACTGAGCACTCATACTGGGGCCCAGTTCCCTTTCACAGAAGGGTCACTAAAGGGATGCAGCAAAGGAATAAAACAACTTCTCCCAAAACTCAGTAGAAACCAATTTAAAAGTCACTTGCCTTCCACAAAGAGGAATGAATCAACCTCAGGGCAGATGAGCTCAAAATGTAATTTACCCAAGTGTTCTCATGCCATTTTACTATCATTCTCTGCCACTCTCCTCTTGAACCACATGAGCCTCGAATGCCAAATTAGTCTGTCCTACAAAGAGGCCTGCCCATGTGCAAAGTAATAAGCACCATTTGGCACAGCCAAGATGGAAATCAACCTAACTGCCGAACAGGAGAGGCAGAATAAACAAACACTGTGACACCCATGCAAAGGACAAAATGCAGCTTTTCAAAAGCCTGTGAGAGCTCGATATGCCCCAACAGGAAACCATCTTCTGGCACAGTGCTAAGTGAAGAAGCAAAGACCAGAACAGTAGGTACGGTAAGCTCCCATTTTGGTGAAACTAAATAAATAATTGTAATAACACAGAAGTCTCTGGAAGGACACAAAAGAAACTTAACATCAGTTGTGTTCAGGGGAGAAATGAGTGGTAGGGAAAAGAGGGGAGACTCTTCAAAGAATTTGTATGTTTTGAATTTTGAACAACATGCAGGTATTGACCTGTGCAAAATATATATATATATTATTTTATATTTTTTATTGTATCTCTATATCTGTATATGTCTGCACACACATGAAATATCTCTGGGAGGATAAACAAGAAAATGACAACAGGAGTTCCTTTAGAAAGCGAATTCCTTCAAAGAGGGAAGGAGATGTGTAGCTGGGGGCCAAGGATGAGGGGAGAATTATTGAGTTTATACCAACGCAAATATTGTCTATTCTTAAAAAATTAATTCAAACACACAAATTGCTTGTAGTTCTCCAAATTTCCCATACTGTTTCATGCCTTAGACCTTTGCTTGTGCTGGTCCCTCTGCCTAGAAATTGTTCCCAGGTTTACCCCTGCTCCCCACCACCCTCTCAGCCTCCTCAGCCACCAGACTAACTATCCTTCTCTTTTAGACTCAGCTCAGGTGTCACTTCCTCCAGGAATGCCTCCCCAAATCCCACACTGAGTCAGGCCCTCTGCCTCTGGGTATAACTCAGAGCTCAAATCACAAGAGCATGAAACTAACCGGCCAGCTGTCTGTCACCCCCAAGGACTGTGAGCTTCTGGAAAGTACAAACCCAACCTTAATCCCATGAGTCCCCAGTACCTGGCATGAAGAGCTGCTCAAGAAATGTCTGCTAAATCAAAAAACACATTCACCACGTTAAGTCAACTCTTGACTTTCTCACTTCTACGAGGTACTGAAATCTCTCTTGCTTGTGGGGGTTTCCCACAGATATCAAAATTGTGTTGCTAACACTAATTCAAAGCACTGCACTTCAGGATCCACAGAGGGGCTGGGCTTAAAGCTCTCCACATTCCATAGCAGCAGAGCATGAGAGAAACACCTGGTGGCTAGCAGAATCTGTGATCAGCACAAAATCCCTGTATCTGATAACGCTCACACCTCCTAGGAAACCTGCAAACACTCATCAGAGCCTTGGTGGTGGGGAGGGTGGCAGGTGGCCCTTCCCACACCCAATCAGGAAAACCTTGAGCCTGGGGCCCTTCCCAAATGGCACTGTTTTCTGCGTTCTGCTTCT